>NC_090725.1:12838336-12975836 GCF_036898095.1 Palaemon carinicauda | reverse complement strand
TAAAAAAGGAAACTGAGACATCATGCCGTATAATTTTTTATTCGTTTATGCCTTGTATCACATATATCATATATAGCATGGTTTAAATCTGTAGAAATGTAGTGAAAGTATTTCACATTCCACGTGATATTCAATAGCACCCGATTTTTATCGTTAAACCAAAGTACAAACTTATAATCACGTTTTGAATCAACTAAAGGGTTAACAATTAAATTGCTTAATTTCAAAGTAGGCCCTACAGTAGAATACATTTGCAAAGTTGTGAAATAGTTTTATCGAAAGAAAATTCTTGTCAAATAAATTCTGAATAAATCAGTTTAAAATATATACACAATAACGCAAATATATTATCAACATACTAATCTTTAGCTCACTCTGCTACCTAATGAATGATGTATAAACACATTTATTTTCCTCCCAAGTAACACTCAAAGCAAATATTCTTTTCTTGGATACTGGCGTGGAACTGCCCAAATACGAAACGCCACCTCTCAAAGACAAGTTACTACATTTCAGTTCATGTAAGTGTAAATAATTCAAATTTTAGGTGCTAACTTAAACGACATATTAACATGCATGTTAACTAAAACCTTCTACTCGAGTAATTGCTTTTGAACGGTGGTTATATGAAAAGTGGATTACTAAAATTTTATAATCAACATAATTTATTCTTTTCTTACTTACAAGATACAAAAGTAAATTTTCGGAAAAAGGGGAGGGGGGGGGGCTATAGGAACCCCACTGTATAGGCTAGTCCTGGGTCCCTGGCTAGACTGATCTTCAATTCCTCTCGTGTTAAGGCTACTGATGACTCATCTTGGTGTCTTCCAAACGTTTCATTCTTCATCCCCTCATTTCTGTCAACAATCCCGGGATACCTGATTGTTCATTTGCTCTCCCAAATTAATACAGTAAGATGGTTAGACCAACGTTTCCAGCTATTCAATTATTTACTCCGTTTGTTTATCAAGTTGTGTAATGGTGCTCCTAATCTTTTGCTTTGATATGTGATTTTTTTAAACGATTGCGTAATATATGCCATTTTTTCATTGATAGGTGTATTGTGAAAGTGCAAGTATAACCTAATAATGTAAATATGAATAATTTGTTACGCTTCTGTTAATTGAAAAAAAAATTCACAGCTCTTGTAGGCTATGGCAATTCTATAAATAGACAGTTACGAAAAATAATTCATATTTGTTACACAATGTAATCACTATCATTTTTTAATTAATTAGAAACTCACCTTTTCACAATGATACTTATCTTTGACACATTCCAATGCAGTGTCCGAACACAGGTCATCGTTATTTATTGAACAGTATATTTGATTTTTGGAGACCCACAAACAGTGCAAACTGCAATTTATGCATCGATAGCATATAGTTTTATAGCTCTTACCAAGAATAGTCATTTGTAAAAGTTGGTTTGATGTTGTGGAAAATCTAGAACGAAACCACTCAAACGGACAAGACATCTGTGACGCATGCGCAAAAACACTTTTAGGGTAAACAAAGTCTTGTCCGAAACCATTAAATCCTTGACGTTGACTTTGTACGCTTATTTTAATAGTCATTCTTACACGATAATTAAGTCACATATATCGGTTAAGGGATATAATTAATGATTTAATTTATATTTTTTAACAACATCATATTTATACATAATAATCTAAGACATATTTATCATTGAGAATTATACCGACGACGACAACGTAGTGGATCACATGACTTGAGTTCCTGGAAAGAAGTGTAGTGATGCGCGGGTGTTGTTGTTATTCAGGCATCTTGTAACGAAGTTCATCAACAATATGACTGCTGTAGCCCCAGTGGATCACAGCACAGTGCCAAGGGAGTTGCAGTTTAAGGTCTTGGTCATAGGAGAGTTCGGCGTCGGTGAGTTGCAAAAGCTTCAGTGTACCATTTAGTCAGTAGCTTGTTGTTTACATCAGGTCCATCTTGCTCGCCCAGTTTGACCAGTTCAATGTAAAAGGCCGTGATGTTTCAACTAGTCTGTCTTAACCTGAACAGTCATCCTAAAAGAGTGACAGGTGACATTTTGTCATGGATCCATCTAGTTTTTTATCTTGGCTTATCTGTTAACGTTTGTGATAGAGACGTCACCCATGGGTTACGGAGCAAGAACAGCATGCATAGCTTACTCTTACCTTATGGATTATTGTAAACACCCCCTAAGGCCAATATCTTACCTTAGATAGCTTAGATTAGGACTACCGTCCTCCGATAGCCTATCCCTACCATTGCATTCCTAATAGGCCAATCATATTTTTTTTTTTTGGAGCCTTTGTATATCAGCGGCCAATTCCGTCTGTGTCGATTAAAAATGGACACCAATTGCCCTAAACTTTTCCCCCTAACCTAACCTACAAGCTGGGGCCTTACATAACGGGGGGGGGTGGGGACGCTAACGCCCCCCCTGCGACCCCCTTACACTGCCGTATTCTAAGTTAGACATTATATACATGAAGGTGGCTGCTATCATACATACACCCCTGTTTCTTTTAATGAGGTTGACTATACACTTGGTTTGTATTGTATATAGATATATGGATAGGGGTAAAATGGTATTATTGTAGTTTATTACTTTTTTTTCTATAGATAAAGGTCCATTCTTTTTTAAAATGACACTCGTGCCTGTTGGAAATGGATAGTTTCAGAAATATATATATGATATTTTTGTAGTGAATTACAGGGCAATGTAACCTAGGAAAAAAACTACTGTTTCTTATAGAAAAAAATTACTCTCTTCAAAAATGACACTCGTTTCCGTCGCAAATGAATAGTTTCAGAAATTTATATACATCTATATCCTACGATAATGGGGGCCCCCAGTGGGAACTCGGGGTTTTGGGTGGGGAAAACATACTGGGGAAACGATATATAATTGTTTTCCTATAGTAAATAACGTGAATTAACCGAATATGATGTTCATTTCAATCGGAAACAAACAGATCAACTAATTCGGATAACTTTGAGTTGCACGGTGTCACTTCTCTTACAAACGAACGATAACATTAGCAACGTTACCAATAATACACAGTGTTACCAACGTTGACGTATGGTACACAGAGTTACCAACGGCACGCTGACATTACTAAAGATAGTAATGATAGATATTTCCATATGTATTTTAAATAATTTCTCCATATAAGTTTTACTCAATACATAAAAAGTACAAAAAGGGCACAGAACCTAACAAACCCACCTAACCTAGCCTAGTAGTATGACAGGTCACAAAATAACATTTGATCTGCATCGGACGTTGGCAGCACTGGTTACTGTATTTTTTCATGACACAGTCTTTGTAACGGCGCCTCCAAAGTTTATCCAGATATACTGTTTTGTATTTCCCTCCGGTTATTATAATTTCAAGAAGGTACTGTATAGAGAAGAAAAGGTTTGTTTTACGTTTATATATCGATTCCCCAGTATGTTTTCCCCACCCAAAACCCCGAGTTCCCACTGGGGGTCCCCCATTATTGGAGGATATAGATGGATATATATTTCTGAAACTATTAATTTGCGACGGGAACGAGTGTCATTTTCGAAGAGAGCGTAATTTTTTCTATAAGAAAAAGTAGTTGTTTTCCTAGGTTACATTGCCCTGTAATACACTACAATGAAACCATATATATCTATCCGCCGATAATGGGGGACCCCCAGTGGGAACTCGGGTTTTCAAGTAGGGAAAACATACTGGGAAACAGTATATAATGGTTAAACGCCTTTTCTTCTCTATACATTACCTTCTTGGATGTATAATAAATACGTTAATTATCTATATCCTATACTAACGGTATATTTGTCATTTATTTGTTGACATTCTACGGGTCAGTTGTAGTTGGTCTCGTTCGTTCGTTTGTACATAGCAGTTTTCAATATTAAACTTAGCCGGTGATTATATAAGCTGCAGCTCTGCTGCCCGACAGAAAAACTCTACGCTCAAAATCCGCCAGCGATCGCTATGCACGACAGATGGCGCTGTTGAAGTACACCCCGTACTTCAACAGCGCCATCTGTCGTGCAGGTACTCAGTACTCAATGTAAACACAGAACTCAATTTTCTCTCTGTCGTGCCACCGGCAAGACCTACTAAATTCGCTGTTGCTTACTGGATTGGTTTTCACATATTTTGGTGAAGTACACATTTCTAGTTTTGAGCTTTCGCTTTGCAGACGTTATCTTCAATACATCCTTGCATTCTTTTGTTGATATCGGATTATTTGTTGACGACTTTGGATAGATTTTGAATTCCCCTTTGACTATTTCAAAATGGCTGACCCTTCTCAAGTCCCTAAGTTCAGGAAGTGTAATGCTAGGGACTGTTCAAGGCGTCTTCCGAAGGCCTCTATCGATCCTCACACCGTTTGTTCCAATTGTCGGGATAAGACCTGTCAATTGGAAGATCGATGTGAGGAATGCGTTGGGCTTTCGGAATTCGATTTTATCGAATTCCAGAAATATACACGTAGGCTAGAGAGAGATAGAGTCAGGAGAAGTTCATCTCGCTCCGTTGAATTTTCCTCTCCTCATGCCCTACAACCTATTCCTTCCCCTGTAGTGGTTGCACCTGATCCCCCTTCTAGCACTCAACAACCTTCGATGGCAGATATGATGCGTGCCATCCAGGCTCTGGATGAGAGAGTCGAGTCCTTGGCTAGTGACCGTAACCAACTCATGGCAGACGTCAAGGAGTTGAAGTGCAAGAGTGCAGTGGGTAGTGAGAAAGTGAGTGGTAGTGTTGTGGATAGTGTTGCGCTTGAGGGTTCGTCTGTTCGTGCCTGTCGTCCTCCCAGTCCGGGACCTCTTGCAAGCTCCCAAGCCCAGGGGAGAAGCAATGTCGTACGACCAAAGGGTTCGAGAGGCTTTAATCAGCGAACAGACGTTCCCTCCGTGGTTTCGGGCGTATCTAACCAAGATCGCCCCACCCACACGAAGACGAGAGAGCCCATTTATTCCTCGTCTGCGGAAGAGGTTTCTCGAAAGAAACCATGGACCAAGGTCTCGCGGCCTCTTAAGCGCAAGTCGGTCCCTTCCGCGCAAGTCCAACGGCCCAGTTGTAGCCACTGGGTCAGTTCGGACTCGCTGCAGTGTTCCGACGACTGCTCACCTCCTAAGAGAGGCAAAGCGGTACCGCATCAGGCATTAACACCGTCTGTTGCCGCACCTGCTCCTGTAGACCCTAAGTGGTCTTTGCTGCAGACCATGCAGTCACAGTTAACGTCATTGATGCAGGACTTTCGTGCGGAGAAGGTTGACGCTGCACCAACCTCTAGCCTACAACCACCCACGGTTGTGCGTCCAGTGGACGCTGAGGCTACCTTCTCCCGCACTCCAGCTGTGAGAGTCCCGCCACCCATGCGTTCCAGTGTACCCTGCCAGCCGCATGTTGACGTTCAGCGACGCACGGAACCTTCCGTTGACGTTCGCGAGTTACAACAACAGCCTAAGTTGTTTTGTTTTGACGCGGTGCGTCAACCTCCGCAACCCAGTGTGGTTACCTCTACTCGCCCACAGCAGACTAGACAGTCTGGAGTAGACGCTTTGCGTCCCCACGCTGCTATGGTTGTTGCCAGTTCACAGACTGGGCAACAGTTCCATGACGTTGCGTCCGGTTCAGTCACGCGTGCACCCGTGCTGCCGGACTCAGCTGACCAGCCGATTCCTACTCCTTTGCCGCTTCCTCCTCAGTTTTCAGATGATGGACTCTCTGATGATGACGACGCTGCACACATTGACGACCCACATACGGACATCGACGAACCCAAGACCACGCAATCCTCCTTGGACTTTAGGAAAGTTCTTGCACTGTTCAAGGAGATGTATCCTGATCAGTTTGTATCTGCGGCCCCACGCTCTCCTCCGTCAGAGTTTGCTTTAGGCACGCAGTCATCCGCGCCTGCCTTTACGAAACTCGTCCTCGCCCGCTTGTCCAAGAGAGCTTTACGAGTGTTAGGAGATTGGATGCAGTCCAAAAAGAACCTTGGGAAGACAGCATTTACGTTTCCCCCTGCGAGACTCTCGTCCAGATCGAGCGTCTGGTATGCCACGGGAGAAGTTCTCGGCTTGGGAGTTCCTGCCTCTGCCCAGGGCGACTTCTCAAGTCTAGTAGACTCTCCCCGCAGGCTAGCCATGAGACGCTCTAAGATATGTTTGTCTCCTTCAGACTTAGACCATCTGTTGAAAGGAGTGTTTAGAGCCTTCGAGGTTTTTAACTTTTTGGACTGGTGTCTGGGAGCTTTGAGCAGGAAGATCTCCCCTTCTGACAAGGAAGCTTCCTTGCTCATTATGTCCTGCATGGACAAGGCCATACGTGACGGATCCAGTGAGCTTGCGGCTTCGTTCGTATCCGGGGTCCTCAAGAAACGGGAAAACCTTTGCTCTTTCCTGTCAGCTGGAGTAACACCGTGTCAGAGATCGGAACTTCTTTTTGCTCCTCTCTCAAAGTGTCTCTTCCCAGAGGAATTGATAAAGGAGATTGCTGCCTCCTTGATTCAGAAAGACACCCATGACCTGGTTGCGTCCTCTGCCCGCAAAGCCACCCCTTTGCCTACCGTGTCTAGACCCAGGATGGACACTCCAGCGTCCAGATTCATTCCGCCCTTTCGTGGCAGAGCCTCCAGCAGAGGAGGTGCTCGTGCCGAAGGGAGACGTGGGAAGAAGAAAGGTACCAAGTCCTTTAAAGGCAGAGTCTGACTGCCACCTTCTTCAGACAGCAGTGGGAGCCAGACTCAAGAACTTCTGGGAGAAAAGGGGCGTAGATGCACAATCTGTGAAGTTGCTCAGAGAAGGGTACAAGATCCCGTTTGTCCGCAAACCCCCTCTAGCAACGTCTCCCATCGATCTCTCTCCCAGGTACAAAGAGGAAGACAAGAGGCTAGCTTTGAAGCAGGAGGTGTCTCTCTTGCTGGAAAAGGGAGCGGTAGTCAAAGTCCGGGACCATCAATCCCCGGGCTTCTACAACCGTCTCTTCTTAGTGGTAAAGAAGACAGGAGGGTGGAGGCCGGTGCTAGACGTCAGTGCGCTGAATGTCTTTGTCACAAAGCAGACGTTCGCCATGGAGACCACAAAGTCGGTTCTAGCAGCGGTCAGGAAGGAAGACTGGATGGTCTCTTTAGACCTAAGGGACGCATACTTTCACGTCCCCATCCACCCAGAATCCCAACCTTTTCTGAGATTCGTTTACGAAAAGGTTGTCTACCAATTTCAAGCCCTGTGCTTTGGCCTAAGCACGGCTCCTCTTGTGTTTACGAGGCTGATGAGGAATATTGCCAAATTCCTGCATTTAGCGGATATCAGAGCCTCCCTCTATTTGGACGACTGGCTTCTAAGAGCTTCTTCCAGTCGTCGCTGTCTGGAGAATCTTAAGTGGACTCTAGATCTGATCAAGGAATTGGGTCTCCTGGTCAATATGGAAAAGTCCCAACTGGTCCCATCCCAAACTGTAGTGTATTTAGGGATGGAGATTCACAGTCAAGCTTTTCGGGCTTTTCCGTCGGCCCCCAGAACAAGTCAAGCCCAGGTATGCATCCAGAACATGCTAAAGAAGAAACAATGTTCAGTCAGACAGTGGATGAGTCTGATAGGGACGCTATCATCCCTGGAACAGTTCGTTTCGTTAGGGAGACTACATCTCCGTCCCCTTCAATTTCACCTAGCTGTTTACTGGAAAAAGGACAAGACGCTAGAAGCGGTCTCGATCCCCATTTCCGAGAAGATGAAGTCATCACTGACTTGGTGGAAGGACAGTATCAACCTCAGAGAGGGTCTGCCCCTGGCAGTTCAGACCCCCAACCACGTTCTCTTCTCGGACGCATCGGACACGGGCTGGGGTGCGACATTGGACGGTCGGGAATGCTCGGGAACGTGGAACTCGATTCAAAGAACGTTACATATCAACTGCAAGGAGCTACTGGCAGTTCATCTGGCCTTGAAAAGCTTCAAGTCCCTCCTTCAAGGCAAAGTGGTGGAGGTGAACTCGGACAACACCACGGCCTTGGCGTACATCTCCAAGCAAGGAGAGACCCATTCTATGACGTTGTACGAGATCGCAAGGGACCTCCTCACCTGGTCAAGAGATCTAAACCTTTTTCTAGTAACGAGGTTCATCCAAGGCAATATGAATGTCATGGCGGATTGCCTCAGTCGGAAGGGTCAAATCATCCCAACAGAATGGACCCTACACAAGGATGTGTGCAAGAGACTATGGGCCACATGGGGCCAACCTACCATAGATCTCTTCGCAACCTCGATGACCAAGAGGCTCCCAATATTTTGCTCACCAATCCCGGACCCAGCAGCAGTTCATATAGATGCCTTTCTACTGGATTGGTCCCATCTAGACCTTTAGGCATTCCCCCCCGTTCAAGATTGTCAACAAGGTACTGCAGAAGTTCGCCTCTCACGAAGGGACAAGGTTGAAGTTAGTTGCTCCCCTCTGGCCCGCGAGAGAATGGTTCACCGAGGTACTTCAATGGCTGGTGGACGTTCCCAGAACTCTTCCTCTAAGAGTGGACCTTCTACGTCAGCCACACGTAAAGAAGGTACACCCAGGCCTCCACGCTCTTCGTCTGACTGCCTTCAGACTATCGAAAGACTCTCTAGAGCTAGAGGCTTTTCGAAGGAGGCAGCCAGGGCGATTGCTAGAGCAAGGAGGACATCCACTCTTAGAGTCTACCAGTCGAAGTGGGAAGTCTTCCGAAACTGGTGCAAGTCGGTATCAGTATCCTCGACCAGTACCTCTGTAACCCAAATAGCTGACTTCCTATTATACCTGAGGAAAGAAAGATCTCTTTCAGCTCCCACTATCAAAGGTTACAGAAGCATGTTGGCAACAGTCTTCCGTTACAGAAGATCTTTCCAACAACAAAGATCTACAGGACCTCCTTAAGTCTTTTGAGACCACGAAGGAGCGTCGTTTGGCTACACCTGGATGGAATTTAGACGTGGTACTAAGATTCCTGATGTCAGAAAGGTTCGAGCCACTACAATCAGCCGCCTTTAAAGATCTCACTTTAAAGACTCTTTTCCTGGTTTGCTTAGCCACAGCTAAAAGAGTCAGTGAGATTCACGCCTTCAGCAGGAACATCGGATTTTCATCTGAAACGGCTACATGTTCTTTACAGCTTGGTTTTCTAGCCAAAAACGAGCTACCTTCTCGCCCTTGGCCGAAATCGTTCGATATTCCAAGCCTTTCAAATATGGTTGGAAATGAACTAGAAAGAGTCTTATGCCCTGTTAGAGCTCTTAAGTTCTATTTAAGACGAACTAAATCTTTACGAGGACAGTCAGAAGCTTTATGGTGTTCTATTAAGAAACCTTCTTTGCCTATGTCAAAGAATGCAGTTTCCTATTATATCAGACTGTTGATACGAGAAGCTCATTCCCATCTGAATGAAGAAGACCATGCTTTGCTGAAGGTAAAGACACATGAAGTTAGAGCTGTCGCTACTTCAGTGGCTTTTAAACAAAATAGATCTCTGCAGAGTATAATGGACGCAACCTATTGGAGAAGCAAGTCAGTGTTCGCGTCTTTTTATCTTAAAGATGTCCAGTCTCTTTACGAGAACTGCTACACCCTGGGACCATTCGTAGCAGCGAGTGCAGTAGTGGGTGAGGGCTCAACCACTACATTTACCTAATTCCATAACCTTTTTTAATCTTTCTCTTGAAATGTTTTTTATTGTTGTTTTTCAATATTAAACTTACCCGATAATCATGTAGCTGTCAACTCCGTTGCCCGACAGAATTCTATGGAGGGATACGCCAGCTATCACAATACTAGAAGGGGGTGTACTTACCAGCGCCACCTGTGGCCAGGTACTCAAGTACTTCTTGTTGACACCTCCTCAATTATTCCTCTGTCGTGCTTCCGGCAAGACGTTCTGGGATACGCTTATGATCTTCGAGTTTGTTCACGGCTAATTGGTGAAGTATTCTCTCAGATTTCGGCTGTCGCATTACTGGAAACCTTCTTATATTAGCTAGATATCTTTTATATAGTCCTGATTAACGGTTAACGATCTTTTGCTTGATTTTGGAACCCCTTTGGCTAACTCTTTGGATTCAAGATGTCTGACATTTCGCAAGCCCCCTCCCATAGACGATGTAGGTCTTGCAATAGACGTATTCCGAAGGCCTCGGTAGATCCTCACACCGCTTGTTCTGACTGTAGGGACAGGCCCTGTCAGTTAGAAAATCGATGTGAGGAATGCGCCGGACTTTCGGAACTGGAATTTGTCCGTCTTTTAAAATATTCATCTAAGTTAGAGAGAGGTAGAGTTAGGAGGAGTTCTTCTCACTCTTCAATGTTTTCCTCACCTCATGATCCCCTACCTTTTCCTACCCCTGTAGTGGCTACCCCCGAACCTACTGTTTGCCCTCCGCCTGATATGTCTGTTGTTTTGCGTGCTATTCAGGCCTTAGGCGATAAAGTAGAGTCAGTGGTAAGTGACCATAAGTCTCTGATGGCCGAAGTTAAGGAACTTAAGGTCAAGAGTGCAGTGGGTGGAGTTAGTGCCAGTGCTGTGACGAGTGCTAGTGTCAGTGCAGTGCCAAGTGCTAGTGTCAGTGCCAGTGTGGTGCGTGAGGATTCTTCTGTGCGAGCCAGTCGTCCTCCCAGTCCGGGACCTCTTGCAAGCTCCCATGCCCAGGGGAGAAGCAATGTCGAAGGGCATAAGGGTTCGGCAGGCCTTGTTAGGCGCACAGAAGTTTCCTCGGTGGTTGCGGGCGTGTCTTCCAAAGACCGTCACTCCCACCCGCAGACGATTGAGCCCGTCTTTTTCTCGTCCGCTGATCATCTGTCAGGGAAGAAACGTTGGTCTCAGGTCTCGAGACCACTTAAACGCAGAGTCCAGTCCGCGAGTGCTCAGCCAGGTTGCAGTCATTGGCTCAGCTCTGACTCGCCGCAGTCATCTGTCGACTGCACTCCGCCCAAGAGGAGTAAGGTTCTGCCACAACAGAGCTCGACTGTCGACCCTAAGTGGACTCTACTACAGTCCATGCAAGCACAGCTTTCGGACTTGATGCGTGAGTGTCGGGCTGAGAGTGTTGCTCCTCCGCCTCCGCCTACACTCCCTCCGCCTGCGCTCGCTCCGCCTGCGCTTGCTCCGCCTGATCGCAGTACCACCTGCCAGGCGTACGATGTTGAGCCACGGTCTGAGTTTGCTGTTCCCAGTGGTGTTCAGCCTCCGCCTTCTTTAAGGCAACCTTTGCTATGGGATCAGAAGGATTATACCTCTCTTCCTCCGCCTCCCTTTGCTGCTCCACCAGTGGTGCAACTCTTGGCTGAGGTACAACAACCTCTCCCGTCCATGAGTCAGTCTCCTCAGCTCTCGCTGCAGCGAGCTCAACCATCCACAAGGCAAGCTCCACTACACCTTGGCCTTGTGCCTCAGGAGCCTCAGCTTGCGAGACATTTACCTTGTTCTGCGCAGCCTCAACCTCATTACGCTCCGCTCACACCACAGGAACAGGAACTTGCTACTCCGCTTCCACCAACCGCTCAGCAAGCGCAATCCTTGGGTTCAACCGCTCATGCTAGGAGTCAGCCTCCTCCACCCATGCGCCTTCCTTCTGCTTCGTCTGCTATTCAGCCTTTGCAGTCTGAGCCTCAGGTTCTCCCTCAACAGTTACTTGAAGAGGAAACCACTACTATTGTTCCTACTCGTTCTGACTCTGCTGTTCAGCATTCTTGTCCGATACCTTCGCTACACTCTGGTGATGAGGCGTCTGATGATGAGGAGGCACACCTGGATCCCTCATCAGACTTGGATGAATCCAAGCCTTCTCCACAGTCTATTGACTTTCGTAAGGTCTTGGTTCTGCTTAGGGAGGTTTACCCAGACCACTTTGTCTCTGCTATTCCCCGCTCTCCGCCATCTGAGTTTTCGCTGGGCTTACAACAAGCTAAGTCCTCCTATACTAAGCTAGTCCTAGCAAGGTCCTCTAAGAGAGCATTAAGGATCTTAGGGGAGTGGCTGCAGTCTAAGCAACACCTAGGCAAGACTTCTTTCATGTTCCCGCCGACCAAGCTCACTTCGAAAGCGAGCGTTTGGTATGCCACAGGAGAAGCACCAGGCTTGGGAGTACCTGCCTCTGCCCAGGCTGACTTCTCAAGTCTGGTGGACTCGCCTCGGAGAACTGCAATGAGGCGCTCTAAGGTTTGCTGGACCTTCTCAGACCTTGATCACTTACTGAAAGGACTGTTTAGAGCATTTGAGATGTTCAACTTTCTTGACTGGTGCCTGGGGGCCCTCAGCAAGAAGACCTCTCCTGCGGACAAGGATTCTGCCATGCTATTAATGTCCTGCATGGATAAGGCCATTAGGGATGGATCTGGTGAGCTTGCGTCGATGTTTGTATCAGGGGTTTTGAAGAAAAGGGAACAGCTGTGTACCTTCCTTTCCTCCAGCATTACACCTTGCCAAAGGTCACAACTCCTTTTTGCTCCGCTCTCGAAGTTCCTCTTCCCTGAAGAGCTGGTTAAGGACTTGTCTGCTGCCCTGATACAAAAGGACACACACGATCTTGTAGCCTCATCGGCTCGTAAGTCTAAGGTTACTACCTCAGTCCCCAAGACTTATCGCTCACCAGTGGCTGATACCCCTGCGACGAGGTTCATACCGCCCTTTCGTGGTAGAGCCCCCAGCCGAGGAAGCTCCCGTCCAGACTCTTTCAGGAGCAAGTCCAGGAAAGGCTCCAGGACATCTAAAGGTAAACACTGACCCTCCGCATCTCCAGACAGCAGTAGGAGCCAGGCTCAAGATCTTCTGGCGAGCCTGGGAGAAGAGAGGTGCAGACGCCCAGTCTGTCAGTTGGCTGAGGAACGGTTACAGGATTCCATTCTGCCTCAAACCACCTCTGACCACATCACCCATCAACCTCTCTCCCAACTACAAAGAAGAGGACAAGAGGCTAGCATTGCACCAGGAGGTGTCGCTACTTGTGCAGAAGAAGGCAGTGGTTATAGTCCGGGACCATCAATCCCCGGGCTTCTACAACCGTCTCTTTCTTGTGGCCAAGAAGACAGGAGGTTGGAGACCGGTGCTGGACGTCAGCGCGCTCAACGCGTATGTCACCAAGCAGACGTTCACGATGGAGACGACGAAGTCGGTCTTAGCAGCGGTCAGGCAGGAGGACTGGATGGTCTCGTTGGACTTGAAAGATGCCTACTTTCACGTTCCTATTCATCCAGACTCCCAACCTTTCCTGAGATTCGTTTTCGGAAAGGTTGTCTACCAATTCCAAGCCCTGTGTTTTGGCCTAAGCACAGCTCCTATGGTCTTTACTCATCTGATGAGGAATATAGCAAAATTCCTACACTTATCGGACATCAGAGCCTCCCTCTACTTGGACGACTGGCTGTTGAGAGCCTCCACGAGTCGTCGCTGTCTGGAGAATCTCAATTGGACTTTAGACTTAATCAGAGAACTGGGTCTATTAGTCAACATAGAAAAGTCTCAACTCATTCCCTCCCAATCCATTGTGTACCTGGGAATGGAGATTCGGAGTCAGGATTTTCGGGCTTTTCCTTCGGCCCCCAGGATAAGCCAAGCCCTAGAGTGCATCATGAGCATGCTGAAGAGGAGCAGTTGCTCGGTGAGACAGTGGATGAGTCTCACAGGGACCCTTTCATCACTGGCCCTGTTCGTCGAGCCAGGGAGACTCCACCTCCGCCCTCTTCAATTCCATCTTGCAGCTCATTGGGACAAGGGTTCGACTCTCGAAGCAGTCTCTATCCCAATCACCCAAGAGATGAAGACCACTCTCCTGTGGTGGAAGCACAACCTCCTTCTCAGGGAGGGTCTATCGTTGGCTATTCAGACCCCCAATCTTCATCTCTTCTCAGATGCATCGGACTCGGGCTGGGGTGCGACCTTGAACGGACGGGAATGCTCGGGAACGTGGAACGAAGAACAGGGATTACTCCACATCAACTGCAAGGAGCTACTAGCAGTTCATTTAGCCCTGTTGAACTTCAAGTCCCTCCTGCTAGGCAAAGTGGTGGAGGTGAACTCAGACAATACCACAGCCTTGGCTTACATCTCCAAGCAAGGAGGGACCCATTCGAGGAGCCTATACGAGATCGCAAGGGACCTCCTCATTTGGTCAAGAGGTCTAAACCTCACTCTGGTCACGAGGTTCATTCAGGGCGATATGAACGTCTCAGCAGATCGCCTAAGCAGAAGGAATCAGGTCATTCCCACGGAATGGACCCTCCACAAGAGTGTGTGCAACAGACTTTGGACCTTGTGGGGTCAGCCTACCATAGATCTGTTTGCCACCTCCATATCCAAGAGACTTCCGCTGTACTGTACCCCTGTTCCAGACCCTGCAGCAGTTCATGTGGATGCTTTTCTACTGAACTGGTCCCATCTCGACCTGTACGCATTCCCACCGTTCAAGATAATAAACAAAGTTCTGCAGAAATTCCTCTCGCACGAAGGGACACGGCTGACGCTGGTTGCTCCCCTTTGGCCTGCAAGAGAATGGTTCACAGAGGTACTTCAATGGCTAGTCGACATCCCCAGGACTCTACCTCTAAGAGTGGACCTTCTACGTCAACCTCACGTAGACAGGTTGCACCCAAACCTCCACGCTCTTCGGCTGACTGCCTTCAGACTGTCGAAAGATTCGCTAGAGCTAGAGGCTTTTCGAAGGAGGCAGCCAGTGCGATTGCCAGAGCGAGAAGGGTTTCCACTCGTAGAGTCTACCAGTCTAAGTGGGAGGTCTTCCGAAGCTGGTGTAGAGCCAATTCAATATCCTCTACCAATACCTCTGTGACCCAAATAGCTGACTTCCTTCTACATCTTAGGAATGAGAGATCCCTTTCAGCCCCTACGATTAAAGGATATAGGAGTATGTTGGCTTCAGTTCTCCGCCACAGAGGTTTGGACCTTTCTTCCAACAAGGACCTTCAAGACATTCTTAAGTCTTTTGAGACGTCTAAAGAGCGTCGTCTATCCACTCCAGGCTGGAACCTAGACGTAGTCTTAAGGTTCCTTATGTCTCCTAGGTTCGAACCTCTCCAGTCAGCTTCCTTCAAGGACCTTACCCTCAAGACTCTCTTTCTCGTCTGCCTTGCAACAGCTAAGAGAGTCAGTGAGGTTCATGCCTTCAGCAAGAACATTGGTTTCACGACCGAATCTGCAACATGTTCTTTTCAGCTTGGATTCCTAGCAAAGAACGAACTTCCTTCACGTCCTTGGCCTAGATCGTTTGAAATACCTAGCCTCTCCAACATGGTAGGTAACGAACTAGAGAGAGTTCTTTGCCCTGTCAGAGCTCTCAAATTTTATCTTAAGAGGTCTAAACCTCTTCGAGGACAGTCAGAAGCCTTATGGTGTGCCATCAAGAAACCTTTGAGGCCCATGTCCAAGAATGGGGTTTCATATTATATAAGGCTTCTGATTAGAGAAGCCCACTCTCACTTAAAGGAGGAAGACCTTGCATTGCTGAAGGTAAGGACCCACGAAGTAAGAGCCGTAGCTACTTCGATGGCCTTTAATAAAAACCGTTCTCTGCAGAGCATAATGGATGCAACCTATTGGAGGAGCAAGTCAGTGTTTGCATCATTTTATCTGAAAGATGTCCAGTCTCTTTACGAGAACTGCTACACCCTGGGACCATTCGTAGCAGCGAGTGCAGTAGTAGGTGAGGGCTCAGCCACTACATTCCCTTAATCCCATAACCTTTTTTAACCTTTCTCTTGAATGCTTTTATTGTTGTTTTTATGGTTGTTACGGTAGGCTAAGAAGCCTTCCGCATCCTTTTGATTTGGCGGGTGGTCTATTCATTCTTGAGAAGCGCCTGGGTTAGAGGTTTTGTAGAGGTCCTTTAGTAGGGGTTGCAACCCCATATACTTTGGCACCTTTGGGTTGATTCAGCCTCCAAGAGGAACGCTGCGCTCAGTAAGGAAGACGAACTTAAAAAAGAGGCAGAGTAACGGTTCAATTCGACTTCCTTACCAGGTACTTATTATTTCATTGTTATTTGAGATAACTGTTATATGAAATATGGGATACTTAGCTATCCTTTAATCTTGTACACTGGTTTTCAGCTACATGATTATCGGGTAAGTTTAATATTGAAAAATGTTATTTTTATTAGTAAAATAAATTTTTGAATATACTTACCCGATAATCATGATTTAATCGACCCTCCCTTCCTCCCCAGAGAGAACCAGTGGACCGAGGAATAATTGAGGAGGTGTCAACAAGAAGTACTTGAGTACCTGGCCACAGGTGGCGCTGGTAAGTACACCCCCTTCTAGTATTGTGATAGCTGGCGTATCCCTCCATAGAATTCTGTCGGGCAACGGAGTTGACAGCTACATGATTATCGGGTAAGTATATTCAAAAATTTATTTTACTAATAAAAATAAAATTTTTTCAATATTAAACTTAGCCGGTGATCATATAGCTGTCAGCTCTGCTGCCCGACAGAAAAACCTAAGGACAAAATACGCCAGCGATCGCTATACAGGTGGGGGTGTACATCAACTGCGCCATCTGTCGAGCAGGTACTCAAGTACTCCATGTCAACACAGAACCAATTTTCTCTCTGTCGTGCCACTGGCAAGACCTACTAAATACGCTGTTACTAACTGGATTTGTTTTCACAACTATTTGGTGAAGTACACTATTCCAGTTTTGAGCTTTCGCTATGCAGGGGTTTTATCTTCATCTCAAAACTTGAACTCGTTTTGGATAGATTTAATTATGGTGACAAAGAGAGTATGGACTCTTTCACTTTTAAATGGCCGACCCTTCCCTTAGACGGAAGTGTGTTTAGGTTTTTAGTAATTTTGCTTAACACGTTATAGATCTATATATTTTATATCTCTCCGCCTTTATTAGGCCTCTTCGATTAACTTTCCATTTATTTTAAACATATAAAAAATAAATTTTTATGTTTTGTTTATATGCGACCTTTCCTGATAGTAGGCGGTCCTAACTTGGAACCGAAGTTAATCAACGTTGAGCCCGTTATATCGTATTTAGCCTTTAAAGAATTTAAAACTTTTTAAATTTAATGTTTTATGAAAGAATTTCTTTGATTGTCTCGTACTGTTTTCAAAGATGAACTAACGTTTAGTTTTTTAGACTACGCAGTTGTTGACGTTCAGGACGTTCAACATGCGCTCTATCGTTACGATAGAGAGAGAGTGTATCACGGTTTCACTTTGCAGTAAGAGTAAACCGATTCTGACGTTTCGTTCATTCTTTCTTAGTTTAAATGGTTTAAATTCTAAATTAAAGGAACTTTTTATTTGGAAAACCTTTCAGTTTTTTCCTTTAGCCAAATAACATGTTTTGACGATATATATTTGGGCTCTTCTCTCAGGTGCGAAATCAAGAGAGAAAGAGAGAGAGAGATAGAGACGGAGGGAGAGAGAGGAGAAAAAACGTTCCGTTCAAGCGGGTAACGTTGTTCTCGTGTTACTCTCCTCCCTAGTCGCTGTACGGGGAAGAAGGTAAAACGTTTCTAGGGTTTTATTCTTGTCCCCAGACTATGTGCGGTGAGAGATTGTAAACGTAGTTTATTTGAACTAGTGTTTAGTCTCTTTCCCAGCCACTGAATTCTTTATCTTTATATATGTTTTCTGTTGCATTATACGTCTGTTTTCGCAATTACTACCTTTTAATGAAGGGTAGGATTGCGTGTTTCAGGTAGAAATCAGTAAAAGTTTTGATTTCAGTGAAATAAGTGCAAAACAGAAAATCGAAGTGATAAAGTGATATACGCAAAGTGTTACAGTGTTGCGTCCGAGGGTTCGTCTGTTCGTGCCTGTCGTTCACCTAGTCCGGGACCTCTTGCAAGCTCCCAAGCCCAGGGGAGAAGTAATGTCGAACGACTTATGGGTTCGTCAGGCCTTGATTAACGAACAGACGTTTTCCCTCCGTGGTTTCGGGCGTATCTACCCAAGATCGCCCCACCCACACAAAGACGAGAGAGCCCATTTACTTCTCGTCTGCGGAAGAGGTTTCTCGTAAGAAACCTTGGACCAAGGTCTCGCAGCTTATTAAGCGCAAGTCGGTCCCTTCCGCGCAAGTCCAACGGCCCAGGTGTAGCCACTGGGTCAGTTCGGACTCGCTGCAGTCTTCCGATGACTGCACACCTCCTAAGAGAGGCAAAGCGGTACCGCAACAGGCAGTAACACCGTCTGTTGCCGCACCTGCTGCTGTAGACCCTAAGTGGTCTTTGCTACAGTCTATGCAGACACAGTTAGCATCTTTTATGCAGGAGTATCGTGCGGAGAAGGTTGACGCTGCACCCGTTAGCCTACAACCAACCACGGTTGTGCGTACAGTAGACACTGACGCTACCTGCTCCCGCACTCCGCCTGTGAGAGTTCCATCACCCATGCGCAGTGTACCCTGCCAGCCGCACGTTGACGTTCACAGACGCACGCTACCCTCTGTTGACGTTCGCGAGTTACCACAACAACAGGAGGGTGGAGTTAAGTTGCTTTGTTTTGACGCTGTGCTTCTACCTCCGCAACCCACTGTGGTTACCGCTACTCGCCCGCAGCAGACTAGTCAGTCAGGAGTAGAGGCTTTGCTTCCCCACACAGCTATGGTTGTTGCCAGCTCACAGACTGTCAAGCAGTTACATGACGTTGCCTTCTGGTCTGCTACTAATGCACCAGTGCTGTATGTCCTCACGCACCTGTTGTGGTTGACAGTTCAGTTTTTGACAGTTCACAGACTGTCAAGCAGTTACATAACGTTGCCTTCTGGTCTGCTGCTAATGCACCAGTGAGACCCTCACTGAGATAACCTAGCTTTTCTCGGACAAGGTTCCTGTAGATGAGAAAGTGCTGTTCTCCCTCCTACTGATATTCCTTTGAGGACTCTGTCATTTGGAGAGGAGCCTTAAGCTGCTTAGCCTCCTATGGACTTTAATTAAATCATGATGATTTCTTAAGGATCTTCGTCCGGATCTTGTAACTGCTGCTCCTCGTTCGCCTAACGTCAGAACTTACACTAGGCCTAGCTACTTCGAAGCCGTTGTTGTTAAGCTAGTGCTCTCTCGCTCTCCTAGAGAGCGTTACGTTGGCTAGGCGACTGGTTTTTGCACCAGGAGGAGTTTTAGGGATACAGCCTTTGTTTTCCCTTCTTTTAAACTGACTTATAGAGCGAGAGTCTGATAGGACACGAGAGAAGTTCTCGGCTTGGGAGTTCATGCCTCTGCCCAGGTAGACTTCTCAATTCTGGTAGACTCGCCCTGGCGCCTAGCCAGGAGACGCTCCAAGTTGTTTACAGGTCAACTTCTCAACTTTTGTCGAGCCTTTGAAGTTTTGCTGTACTATTATGTCACACATAACAAGGCTTCCAGGGATGGTAAATGGTTCCGCCTCAGTCGCTAACCCCGTCTGTTGCCACACCTGCTCCCGTAGACCCTAAATGGGCTTTGCTGCAAGACATGCAGTTCAAGCTTGTGTCCTTGATAGAGGACTTAAATACGGAGAAGAACCTTCTGGCCAACAACCTTCCAACCGGTTGGTTGTGCGCCCTGTTGACGCTGAGGTATCCTACTCGCGTCTGCCAGTTGAGGTGGTTCCTCCACCGATGCGACCCAGTGTGGGTTGCCAGTCGCACGTTGACATTAAGCGACGCTCGGAGGTGGTTGTTGACGTTCTGTGTGTCACTAGGAAGACGTTCAACAACCAGCAGAGGTGACTTGTTGTGACGCAGTGCGTCAACCTCAGCAACCCGGTAGGGTGTTGACTGCACAACCCAGACAGTCTAGACAGTTTCGGGTTGACGCTGTACTTCCTCGCGCACCCATGGTTGTTGACAGTTCACAGACTGTGCAGCAGTACCATGATATTGCGTCCGGCTCCGTCACGCATCCACCAGTGCGACCGGATTCAGCGAGTCAGACGTTGCCCACTCCGTTGCCGTTTCCTCATCAGTTTCGGATGAGGAACCCTCTGATGAGGACGTTGCTGAACAAGACGATCAACCCCCAGCCCTGCTATCCATCCAGAAGATGCTGAAGAAGGAACGCTGCCCAGTCAGGCTGTGGATGAGTCTGGTAGGGACACTGTCATCCGTGGATCAATTTGTGTCACTAGGAAGACTACACCTCCGTCCTCTTCTATACCATCTAGCTTTTCACTGGAAAAAGGACAAGACGCTAGAAGCGGTCTCGATCCCGGTTTCCGGAAAGATAAAGTCTGGTCTGACTTGGTGAAAGGACTATATCAACCTTAGAGAGGGTCTTCCCCTGACTGTTCAGACTCACAACCACGTTCTCTTCTCGGACGCATCGGACGTAGGCTGGGATGCGACATTAGACGGTAGGGAATGCTCGGGATTATGGAACTCGAGTCATAGGACAATGCATTTCAACTGCAAGAAGCTACTGGCAGTACGTCTGACCTGGAAAAGCTTCAGGTCTCTCCTTCAAGGCAAAGTGGTGGAGGTGAACTCGGACAACACCACGGCTTTGGCGTACATCTCCAAGCAAGGAGGGACCTACTCTCTGACATGGTACGAGATCGCAAGGGACCTCCTCACCTGGTCAAAAGGTCTAGACATTTCACTAGTAACGAGGTTCATCCAAGGCAACTTGAATGTCATGGCAGATTGTCTCAGTCGGAAGGGGCAAATAATTCCAACAGAATGGACCCTCCACAAGGATGTATGCAAGAGACTTTGGGCCACCTGGGGCCAGCCAACCATAGATCTCTTCGCAACCTCGATGACCAAGAGGCTCCCAATATTTTGCTCACCAATCCCGGACCCAGCAGCAGTTCATATAGATGCCTTTCTACTAGATTGGTCACATCTAGATCTATATGCATTCCCTCCGTTCAAGATTGTCAACAAGGTACTGCAGAAGTTCGCCTCTCACGAAGGGACAAGGTTGACGCTAGTTGCTTCCCTCTGGCCCGCGAGAGAATGGCTCACCGAGGTACTTCGATGGCTAGTAGACGTTCCCAGAACACTTCCCCTAAGGGTGGACCTTCTACGTCAGCCACGCGTAAAGAAGGTACACCAAGGCCTCCACGCTCTTCGTCTGACTGCCTTCAGACTATCGAAAGACTCTCGAGAGCTAGAAGCTTTTCGAAGGAGGCAACCAGAGCGATTGCTAGAGCAAGGAGAACATCCACCCTTAGAGTCTACCAATCGAAGTGGGAAATCTTCCGAAACTGGTGCAAGTCAGTATCCGTATCCTCGACCAGTACCTCTGTAACTCAAATAGCTGACTTTCTCTTATATCTGAGGAAAGAACGATCTCTTTCAGCTCCCACTATCAAGGGTTACAGAAGCATGTTGGCATCAGTCTTCCGTCACAGAGGCTTAGATCTTTCCAACAATAAAGATCTACAGGACCTCCTTAAGTCTTTTGAGACCACGAAGGAGCGTCGTTTGGTTACACCTGGTTGGAATTTAGACGTGGTACTAAGATTCCTTATGTCAAACAGGTTCGAACCGCTACAATCAGCCTCCCTGAAAGATCTCACCTTTAAGACTCTTTTCCTGATATGCTTAGCCACAGCTAAAAGAGTCAGTGAGATTCATGCCTTCAGCAAGAACATCGGATTCTCATCCGAAACGGCTACATGTTCTACAACTTGGTTTTCTAGCCAAACACGAGCTGCCTTCTCGGCCTTGACCAATATCGTTCGATATTCCAACTTATCGTATGGTTGGAAATGAACTAGAGTCTTATGTCCTGTTAGAGCTCTTAAGTTCTATTTAAAAACCTTTACGAGGCCCGTCTGAAGCTTTATGGTGTTCAGTTAAGAATCCATCTTTGCCTATGTCAAAGAATGCTTTATCCTATTTTATCAGACTGTTAATACGGGAAGCTCATTCCCATCTGAATGAAGAAGACCAAGCTTTGCTGAAGGTAAGGACACACGAAGTTAGAGCTGTCGCAACTTCCGTGGCCTTTAAACAAAATAGATCTCTGCAAAGTATATTCGACGCAACCTATTGGAAAAGCAAATCAGTGTTCGCGTTTTTTTATCTTAAGAATGTCCAGTCTCTTTACGAGAACTGCTACACTCTGGGACCATTCGTAGCAACGAGTGCAGTAGTGGGTGAGGGCTCAACCACTACAATTCCCTAATTCCATAACCTTTTTTAATCTTTCTCTTGAAATGTTTTATTATTGTTTTTGGGTTGTCCAGAAGGCTAAGAAACCTTTCGCATCCTACTTGATTTGGCGGGTGGTCAAAGTCATTTCTTGAGAAGCGCCTAGATTAGAGGTTTTGATGAGGTCCTTTAGTATGGGTTGCAACCCTTCATACTTCAGCTCCTAGGAGTCGCTCAGCATCCTATGAGGATCGCGAGGCTCAGTAAGGAAGACGTACTTAAAAAGGCAGAGTAATTGTTCAAGTCGACTTCCTTACCAGGTACTTATTTATTTTATGTTTGTTATTTTGAATAACTGCTAAAATGAAATACAAAATACTTAGCTCATAATAATGTCAACATGTAATGCTGGTCTCTACCCACCCCCCTGGGTGTGAATCAGCTATATGATCACCGGCTAAGTTTAATATTGAAAAATGTTATTTTCATTAGTAAAATAAATTTTTGAATATACTTACCCGGTGATCATATATTAAAGGACCCTCCCTTCCTCCCCAATAGAGACCCAGTGGGCCGAGGAGAAAATTGGTTCTGTGTTGACATGGAGTACTTGAGTACCTGCTCGACAGATGGCGCAGTTGATGTACACCCCCACCTGTATAGCGATCGCTGGCGTATTTTGTTCTTAGGTTTTTCTGTCGGGCAGCAGAGCTGACAGCTATATGATCACCGGGTAAGTATATTAAAAAATTTATTTTACTAATGAAAATAACATTTTGGGTTGTCCGGAAGGCTAAGAAGCCTTTCGCATCCTGGTTGATTTGGCGGGTGGTCAAATTCTTTTCTTGAGAAGCGCCTAGATTAGAGGTTTTGATGAGGTCCTGTAGTATGGGTTGCAACCCTTGATACTTCAGCTCCTAGGAGTCGCTCAGCATCCTAAGAGGATCGCGAGGCTCAGTAAGGAAGACGTACTTAAAAAAGGCAGAGTAATTGTTCAAGTCGACTTCCTTACCAGGTACTTATTTATTTTATGTTTGTTATTTTGAATAACTGCTAAAATGAAATACAAAATCCTTAGCTCATAATAATGTAAACAATTAATGCTGGTCTCTACCCACCCCCCTGGGTGTGAATCAGCTTATATAATCACCGGCTAAGTTTAATATTGAAAAATGTTATTTTTATAATAAAATAAATTTTTTAATATACTTACCCGGTGATTATATATTAAAGGACCCTCCCTTCCTCCCCAATAGAGACCCAGTGGACCGAGGAGAAAATTGAGTTCTGTGTTTACATTGAGTACTGAGTACCTGCACGACAGATGGCGCTGTTGAAGTACACCCCCTACCTGCATAGCGATCGCTGGCAGATTTTGAGCGTAGAGTTTTTCTGTCGGGCAGCAGAGCTGCAGCTTATATAATCACCGGGTAAGTATATTCAAAAATTTATTTTATTATAAAAATAACATTTTTCGATCTTTTCCGCATAAACTCTTCCCACCTGCTCATAAACTCCACCTCCACCAATAGGTTTACTTCTTCAATTATAACCCCTCCCCATTTTCCCCCTACGTCATTTTACCCGCCACATTCAAGTATTCTACTTCACCCGGTTTATTCAATTATTTTACTTGATCCAGTACATGTTTACCATTCCTTGTATGTAAAACCCACGTATGCGTATTACGTTTGACCAAGAATTACACTTTTTATTATCCGTTCTCTTATAAAATCACCTCATTTTATATTCCCAATAAATATTATTTATTATACACTCCATTTTACCTTGCTATTATTCCTTTATACATTTTCTTCTTACCTTGTCACGCCCAAATTTCACAATAATATTTACTCTTGACAAGTTTCCCATTCTAGTTCATTCATGTTTACTCTCTAGACTCCGTTGTTTTCCTGTTAACCAATCACAAACCCATACGTATGAAAAGTGTGCACTGGGGTGTTAATATTTCCCAACCCCCTTCCCTTATCTCTTCAAGTGGTCTCGCCATACTCTTTCCAACAAATCCTTTTCCGTGAAAACCTTTTTCCAAGTCAGGTCTTTGTTAGTTCGTGAGGTATTTTTGCGTCACGGTCACAACACCCCAATGACCCACAAGCTTCGTCGTCCCGGTCATAAAAGTAAGTCATTAATTTCTTTAATTTTAATGTGTTAGTGTTACTATTTTTTTAGCTTGCGTAGCTAAACATTACCGTTTGCCAGTACATACAAGCTTGATGTTATGTTTTCCTGCGAGCGAAGCGAGCAAGTTGCTGAACAAGAACCATTATATTTAACGTTGCTAATGTTAGCGTGCACAGCTCATCGATACTGCTTGCCAGTACATACGAGCTTGATGTTTGTGTTTTCTGGCGAGACTGCGGCGGAACGAGCCATTACAGGTATATTTAAACATTTTAACAGGAAATATTTGTTTACCTCTAGTAAATAACGTGATTTAACCGGTTTTCACCTTCATTTCAACCTCAACAACAACCACTTCGGCTACTTGAAGTTAGTCGAACTGGTTCTGTTTGTTTGCGGTTGAAATGAAGGTTAAATCACGATATTTGCTACAGGAAAACATATATTTTCTGTTCAAAATAATACCCTCTAGACTTTTAAAGCTTTCCCCGGATAAGTTGCATATTTCAGACTATTTCCACTGTATCGAAAAACTGTAGGATAAAAGTTGCCTGATATGGTTTTATTATAGTTAGACAGGGAAATCTTTCCTACTAAAAAAGTTTTTTCCTAAAGAAAAAGGCCCGGTTTCTTAATAAACGTCATTTATTTCACCACAAATAAATACTTACTGAAATATATATATATATATATATATATATATATATATATATATATATATATATATATATATATATATATATATATATATATATATATATCCGCCGATAATGTGGGAACCCGGGGTTTTGGTTGGGGAAAACATACTGGGAAAATAGTATATAATAGTAGAACAAACCTTTTGTTCTCTATACAATATTTTCTTGGATGTATAGTAAATCCAAGGAAAACTGCACAAATTATCTATCCTATAATACTGGTATATTTTTCATTTGTTTTTTTAAATATTTAACTTAGCCGGTGAATATATAATAGCTGCAACTCTGCGGCTCGACAGACAACATACTCAAAAAACTCGCGAGCGATCGCTATGTAGGTTGCGGGTGTGCCCACCAGCGCCAACTGTCGGCCAGATACCACTCTTGTATGTAAACAAAACCTTCAATTCTTCTCTGTCGACGTTGACGACAAGACGTACTTATACTCGCTGTAGAACCTGGAGTTTTCCCATCATATTTGGTGAAGTACTTTATTTTGGTTTGAGCTTTCGCAGTACAGGTGTTTTTTCCTCAACATAAACTCTTGAACTCTTTATTGAATCGGATTATTTGTTGATGACTTGGATTGTTTTTGGAATTTTCTTTGACTAATTCAAAATGGCTGACCCTTCTCAAGTACCTAGATTTCGAAAGTGTAATGCTAGGGACTGTAATAGGCGTCTTCCAAAGGTTTCTCTCGACCCTCATACTGTTTGTTCCAATTGTCGGGGTAAAACCTGTCAATTGGGAGATCGGTGTGAGGAATGCGTGGGCCTTTCGGAATTCGATTGGATCGAATATGATAAGTATGCACGCAGACTAGAGAGAGATAGGGTAAGGAGAAGTTCATCTAGGTCCGTAGATTTTTCCTCTCCACATGCCCCTGAACCTAATCCTTCCCCTGTAGTGGTTGTTCCTAACCCCCCTTCTAGCACTCAGGAACCGTCTATGCAAGACATGTTACGTGCTATTCATGCCTTGGGGGAGAGAGTTGAAGCGTTAGCAAGTGACCGTAATCAACTCATGGCTGACGTGAAGGAACTTAAGTGCCATAGTGCCACGGCGGAAAGTGGGAAAGTGATTAGTGCGCAAAGTGTTGTGAACAGTGTTGCGACCGAGGGTTCGTCTGTTCGTGCCTGTCGTTCACCTAGTCCGGGACCTCTTGCAAGCTCCCAAGCCCAGGGGAGAAGCAATGTCGTACGACTTATGGGTTCGAGAGGCCTTGATCAGCGAACAGACGTTCCCTCTATGGTATCAGGCGTATCTCGTCAAGATCGCCCCTACCATAAGACGAGAGAGCCCATTTTTACCTCGTCTTCCGAAGGCGTTTCACGCAAGAAACCATGGAGCAAGGTTTCTAGGCCTCTGAAACGCAAGTCGGTCCCTTCAGGACAGGTCCAACGTCCTGGATGTAGTCATTGGGACAGTTCGGACCCGTTGCTGTCATCGGATGACTGCTCGCCGCCTAAGCAAGGCAAAGTTGTGCCGTCTCAGACGCTAACCCCGTCTGTTACCGCACCCGTTACCGTAGACCCTAAATGGGTTATACTGCAGGACATGCAGTCTAAGCTTGCGTCCCTTATGGAAGACTACAACGCAGAGGAGGTTTCCGTTGAACCTAGCCGTTTATCTCATGGAGATCCTGGCCGTCAGCCACCCAAGCGTTCTGTTGTGCGTCCTGTTGACGTTGGTGTAGCCATCTCACGTCAACCAGTTGGGGTTGTACCACACCCGATGCGGTCTCGTGTGGATTTTCAGCCTCATGTGGACGTTAGGCAACTCGCTGATGCGCCTGGTGACGTTCAGGACGTTCGCCAACCATCAGAGTTGACTTGTTTTGACGCGGTGCGTCAACCTCCGCAACCTAGAGTTGTTTTGACTGCACAACCCAGGCGGTCTAAGCAGTCTCGGGTGGACGCTGTGCGTCCTCACGCACCTGTTGTTGTTGACAGTTCCCAGACTGTTCAGCAGTTTCAGGACGCTGCGTCCTGCTCCGCCACTTATGCACCAGTGCGGGCGGACGCTGCGTGTCAAGCATTGCCACCCCCTTTGCTTGTTTCTCATCAGTTGTCAGATGAGGACGTTGCTAACCCTCAGCCTGAGGATCATCCTTCAGATATTGATGAGCCTAGAGCAGTTCCGCCATCTATGGACTTTAAAAAAGTCATGCTCATTTTTAAAGAGTTGTTTCCTGAACACTTTGTCTCTGTGGCCATGCCAGCCTTTACAAAACTCGTTCTCTCTCGCTCATCCAAGAGAGCTTTACGGCTGTTAGGCGATTGGTTGGAAACCAAGAGGAGTTTAGGGAAGACGGCCTTTGCCTTCCCCCCATCTAAACTCTCGTCTAGATCGAGCGTCTGGTATGCCACGGGAGAAGTTCTCGGCTTGGGAGTTCGTGCCTCTGCCCAGGGCGACTTCTCAAGTCTTGTAGACTCTCCCCGCCGCCTAGCCATGAGACGCTCGAAGATTAGTTGGTCATCCTCAGACCTGGACCATCTACTTAAAGGCATCTTTAGAGCTTTTGAAGTTTTCAACTTCCTTGACTGGTGTTTGGGAGCCTTGAGTAGGAAAATCTCATCAGCCGATAGAGATGTCTCCTTACTCATTATGTCCTGCATGGATAAGGCCATCCGCGATGGATCCAATGAGCTCTCCGCCTCATTTACGTCAGGAGTCCTAAAGAAACGAGAGTCTCTGTGCTCTTTTCTGTCAGCAGGAGTGACGCCCTGTCAACGATCTGAGCTACTCTTTGCCCCTTTGTCTAAGTTCTTGTTTCCTGAACTTTTAGTTAAGGAAATAGCGTTCTCTCTAGTGCAGAAGGACACCCATGACTTGGTTGCGTCCTCGGCTCGCAAAGGGACCCCTTCGTCTGCCTTGTCTGCTAGACCTAGGATAGACACTCCAGCGTCCAGGTTTATTCCACCCTTTCGTGGCAGAGCCCCCAGCAGGGGAAGTACTCGTGCCGAAGGGAAGAGAGGAAAGAGGAAAGGAGCCAAGTCCTCGCGTGGCAGAGTCTGACTGCCCGCAACTTCAGACAGCAGTAGGTGCCAGACTCAAGAACTTCTGGCAAGCCTGGGAGAAGAGAGGCGCAGATCAACAGTCTGTGAGGTTGCTCAGAGAGGGGTACAAAATCCCATTTGTACGCAAACCTCCTCTAGCGACGTCCCCCATCGATCTCTCTCCCAGGTACCGAGAGGAAGCAAAGAGACAAGCCCTGAAACTAGAAGTGTCTCTTTTGCTAGAGAAGGGAGCGGTGGTCAAAGTCTCGGACCTTCAGTCACCAGGGTTTTACAACCGTCTCTTCCTAGTACCGAAGAAGACAGGAGGTTGGAGACCGGTGCTAGACGTCAGTGCTCTGAATGTCTTTGTCACAAAGACAAAGTTCACCATGGAGACCACGAAGTCAGTCTTAGCAGCGGTCAGAAAGGGAGACTGGATGGTCTCTCTAGACCTAAGAGACGCTTACTTCCACATCCCCATTCACTCAGATTCCCAACCTTTTCTGAGATTTGTGTTCGACAATGTGGTGTACCAGTTTCGGGCCCTGGGCTTTGGCCTAAGTCCTGCTCCTCTCGTGTTTACGAGGCTTATGAGGAATGTGGCAAAATTCCTCCATTTATCGGGTATCCGAGCCTCCCTTTATTTGGACGACTGGCTTCTCAGAGCCTCGTCCAGTCATCGCTGTCTGAAGGATCTCAATTGGACTTTAGATCTGACCAAGGAATTGGGACTTCTGGTCAACTTGGAAAAGTCCCAGCTGATCCCATCCCAAACTATTCTGTATTTAGGGATGGAGATTCGCAGTCCAGTTTTTCGGGCTTTTCCGTCGGCCCCCAGAATAGATCAAGCCCTGCTCGTAATCCAAAGGATGTTGAAGAGAGAACGTTGCTCAGTCAGGAATTGGATGAGTCTAGTAGGAACTCTATCATCCCTGGAGCAGTTTGTATCGCTAGGAAGGCTACACCTCCGACCTCTACAATTCTATCTAGCTTTTCACTGAAAAAAGGACAAGACGCTAGAGGCGGTCTCGATCCCGATTTCTGAAACAGTAAAGACTTGCCTGAATTGGTGGAAAGACAATATCAGTCTACGAGAGGGACTTCCCCTAGCAGTTCAGAAACCAAACCACGTTCTCTACTCAGACGCATCGGATTTGGGTTGGGGTGCGACACTGGACGGTCGGGAATGTTCAGGTCTGTGGACCTCAAGTCAGAGGAGCATGCATATCAACGGCAAGGAACTTTTGGCAGTTCACCTGGCCTTGATGAGCTTCGAGAGTCTCCTTCGAGACAAAGTGGTGGAGGTCAACTCGGACAACACCACAGCCTTGGCGTACATTTCCAAACAAGGAGGTACCCACTCCCTGACACTGTACGAGATCGCAAGGGACCTGCTCATCTGGTCAAGAGATCGAGGCATCTCTCTGGTAACGAGGTTTATCCAGGGCGACTTGAACGTTCTAGCAGATTGTCTCAGTCGGAAAGGTCAGGTAATTCCAACCGAATGGACCCTCCACAAGGATATGTGCAAGAGGCTTTGGGCGACTTGGGGTCAACCCACCATAGACCTCTTTGCAACCTCGATGACCAAGAGGCTTCCAATCTATTGCTCTCCAGTCCCAGACCCAGCAGCAATACATATAGATGCCTTTCTCCTAGACTGGTCTCACCTAGACCTATACGCATTCCCACCATTCAAGATTGTCAACAAGGTACTGCAGAAATTCGCCTCTCACGAAGGGACAAGGTTGACGTTAGTTGCTCCCCTCTGGCCCGCGAGAGAATGGTTCACCGAGGTACTTCGATGGCTGGTAGACTTTCCAAGAAGTCTTCCTCTAAGAGTAGACCTATTACGTCAGCCACACGTAAAGAAGGTACATCAAAGCCTCCACGCTCTTCGTCTGACTGCCTTCAGACTATCGAAAGACACTCGAGAGCTAGAGGCTTTTCGAAGGAGGCAGCCAGTGCGATTGCAAGAGCGAGGAGAGCTTCTACCATTAGAGTTTACCAATCGAAGTGGGAAATCTTCCGAGACTGGTCCAAGTCAGTATCTGTATCCTCGTCCAGAAGAGTTCGCTCCCTTTCAGCTCCCACGATCAAGGGCTACAGGAGCATGTTGGCTTCGGTCTTCCGGCATAGAGGCTTAGATCTTTCCAACAATAAAGATCTACAAGATCTCCTTAAGTCTTTTGAGACCTCTAAGGAGCGTCGTTTGGCTACACCTGGATGGAATTTAGACGTGGTCCTAAGATTCCTCATGTCAGACAGGTTTGAGCCTTTACATTCAGCCTCCCTGAAGGATCTCACTCTTAAGACTCTTTTCCTGGTGTGCTTGGCCTCGGCTAAAAGAGTCAGTGAGCTTCATGCCTTCAGCAAGAACATCGGTTTTTCGACAGAAAAAGCCTCTTGTTCTCTTCAACTTGGTTTCCTAGCCAAGAATGAACTGCCTTCTCGTCCTTGGCCTAAATCTTTTGATATTCCTAGCTTATCAGAGATCGTAGGCAACAAATTAGAGAGAGTATTATGCCCCGTTAGAGCTCTTAAGTTCTATTTAACTCGTACTAAGCCTTTACGAGGTAAATCTGAAGCGTTATGGTGTTCGGTTAAGAAACCATCCTTACCTATGTCAAAGAATGCTTTGTCATATTTTATCAGATTGTTAATACGAGAAGCTCATTCACACTTGAGTGAGGAAGACCGATCTTTGCTTAAGGTTAAGACGCACGAGATTAGAGCTATAGCAACTTCCGTGGCCTTCAAGCAAAATAGATCTCTGCAAAGTATCATGGACGCGACCTTTTGGAGAAGCAAGTCAGTGTTCGCGTCATTTTACTTGAAAGATGTCCAAACTCTTTACGAGGACTGCTACACCCTGGGTCCATTCGTAGCAGCGAGTGCAGTAGTGGGTGAGGGCTCAACCACTACACTTCCCTAATTCCATATCCTTTTAATCTGTCTCTTGAAATGTTTTTAATATTGTTTTTATGGGTTGTTCGGAAGGCTAAGAAGCCTTTCGCATCCTGGTTGATTTGGCGGGTGGTCAAAGTCATTTCTTGAGAGCGCCCAGATTAGGGGTTTGATGAGGTCCTGTTGTATGGGTTGCAGCCCTTGATACTTCAGCTCCTGGGAGTCTGTCAGCATCCTAAGAGGATCGCTGGGCTCCGTGAGGAAGACAGACTTACAAGGCAGAGTAATCGTCTAAGTCAACTTCCTTACCAGGTACCTATATATTTTGGTTTTGTTATATTGATAACTGTCAAAAACTCTAAGCATATACGCTGTAAACTTAATTAACTCTGGTCTCTACCCACCGCCTTGGGTGTGAATCAGCTATTATATATTCACCGGCTAAGTTAAATATTTAAAAATTATATTTTAATTATAAAATAAATTTTTGAATATACTTACCCGGTGAATATATAAATTAAAGGCCCTCCCTTCCTCCCCAACCTACATAGCGATCGCTCGCGAGTTTTTTGAGTATGTTGTCTGTCGAGCCGCAGAGTTGCAGCTATTATATATTCACCGGGTAAGTATATTCAAAAATTTATTTTATGATTGAAATATCATTTTTATATTCTACGAAATGGTTGTAATCATTCCCGTTCGTTCATCTTTACATGCATGTTAACCAAAACACCACAAATTATCCATATCCTATACTACTGGTATATTTTTCATATGTTTGTTGGCATTCTACGAAACGGTTGTATTCCCTCCCGTTCATTCATATGTACATGCATGTTGACCAGTTTTATGAGTCCTCCTCATTTTAACCCGTGACATTGAAATATTTGACCCTTCTAATTCTGTATGTATGTATTCGTTTTGCAATACCCACTCGTACACATTTTTTTTTATTCCCAACATTAGAGTATACTACGAGACAACGCTCCTAATGCTGTTCATGTGTGTTTTTTTATGCAATACCTATGTCTATATTTCTAATTTTTTCAAGTTTAAAAGTTGTTTTCTTTGTTATTGCTAAATTTTAATGTTTTCCCATAAATTATATATTTTTTCCTTCACTTTATATTACTAATTGTTTGTCATTTCTCTTTTTTTCCTGTTATTGCCATATTATGTTCAGTTTTCACATCGAATACTTTTTTTGAACGAGTTTACCCTTCAAGTTTACTTTACAATTGCCGTACTGTTACACCTATGTTTCCATTAACCAATCACATGACCATACGTATGGAAACCTATATAGGGGGGTTATATTTCCAATACCCACGTGTACACATTTGTTTTTACTCATGTCATTCAAGTATACTTCGGGACTTGACACTTCTAATACCGTTTGTATGCATTTGTTGTTGCAATACCTACTTCTATATTTCTCATTTTCTCGAATTTAAAGTCGTTTCCTCCGTCATTACAACATTTTAATGTACTGTATTCCCATGAAATAATATTTATTCTTTCCTTCACTTTATCTTGCTAATTGTTCGACATTTCTGTTTTTTACTATTGTCATATTACATTCAATTTTCACATATCAAATACTTGCTTTGAATGAGTTTACCCCTCAAATTTACAGACGCCATACTGTTACACCTATGTTTCCGTTAACCAGTCACGGAACTGTACGTATGGAAACTTATGTAGGGGGTTTATATTTCCCCCTTCCTTTATTATCACTTCAATTGCTTTGCTTCAGTCCTTTCCAAATCCTTCTTATGATTTTAGCCCTGTTATATCTTTATAAATTTAAACTTTTTTATAAACCCTTTATACACCCTTAAACACTTAGTAATATTAGTTTCAGCCAAACTCAGATATACGATATAGAAATATATTTATCTTAATTAGGATGCTTTTAATGAATTTGATCTGTATTTCTGCCATAAGTAATCAGATTTAAGAGATACATGCCCCCTATAATAACTAAAATAATACAGTGAAAAATTAGGGTTTTTGAGTGGGAGATTACATGAAATGGGTAAATCAAGAGGAGCTGTCTTACCTAAAACAACAGCCATTATAATAAAAAGAAAAAAATTACCATGATCAAAATTGAATAATAGTAATGAAACGCATGATTTTAAATCTCATTTTCTATGACTCTGAGAACTCTTACCTAGAACAGTCATAGTGCTATAGTCAATTTCTTTTAGCGATGCAGATTTGCACCGACTCGCAGCGGTGCCCTTTTAGCTCGGAAAAGTTTCCTGATTGCTGATTGGTTGGACGAGATAATTCTAACCAATCAGCGATCAGGAAACTTTTCCGAGCTAAAAGGGCACCGCTGCAAGTCTGTGCAAATCTGCCTCGATAAAAGAAATGGACTATAGTATCACAAGCACACACCTTTCGTACGCCGGTTACTGTGCGTAGCATGGTATTTAGCGAGGCATAAGAGTCTATACCAGTTACGTTCAAAGAACGTACTGAGAAAACCCTGGGTCAAATGCCGCTAAGTCAAATTGGTGCTGACTTCCACTTTCTTAAGAGGTAAGTCATCCCCTATAAATAGCGTTGGTTTGTATTAGTTATGAAACAAATGACAAATTCAAAAGTAAGTTTTCTGGATGATACAAACCTGTAGCTATTTATGCAAATTGGCCCGCCAACACCTATCCCCCTAGAAGTCCTACCTCCAAGCAAAGTGGTTACTCACCCCAGGTGAGTAAGTGAGCAGGGTAGTAAACTACCCCCCACCTCCTGCTAATTAGCTGGTGGATGGTTAACCCTCACTAAAAGTCTTATGGCTCGTCTTTCAGCTTCGCCGAAAGTAATATCCATTACAAATACTGTAGCTGCACGTTTGTATCGTTAGGAAAAATACAGATTACTTTGAAGATTTGTGATATTTTTCCTAACCATACAAACCTAAGACCTTCAAATTGTACTGCCTGCCTCAACCAACCCGCAAGTCAAAGGTCAAAGTGAAAGAAGCGCTGCCTGTTGGGTGGACAGGTCGTACCTGCTGCCTGACAGTCAGCTGTGTTTACATCGTTAAGAGTTCAATGACCTTTCCAGCTTTGTTGAAGTCAAACTCCTGTTAAAGGTCTAGTGTTTTTATGGTTAGGAAAAATACAAATTAATTAACAAATTTGTGAGGTTTTAGCTCTTATGATAACTAGGCTTTTATGTATTTTAATATATATACAGTGCTGTAATACTCAACTGTATCTAGTTATGTGCTTAATCCTCTATTTGGTTAGATGCACGATGCAAATGTGTATGCATCAGAAGATGACTGATTATTTCCTTATTATAGTACAGTATGTTAAACGACCATAAAGTTGGAATTGCTTGGTGCTTTGTGGACTTGATGATGAATCTGTGCTATGTACCCTAATTACTGTTGTTAAACAGTTGCTAGAATTATTACAATTATTGATGATTGAATACAAAGCTAATTTCATTATTCATAGTAACAAAAATATGTACTAAGTTCTTTTTATGACTGATCATTAATATTTTCAACAGGCAAGACTGCTGTAATACGACGTTACACGGAAGGACACTTCAGCCCTTACTACAAGCTAACTATTGGGGTAGATTTTGCAGTTAAAACACTGGACTGGGACCCCAAAACTAAAGTCAATCTGCAGTTATGGTTAGTAGAACATGTTCTCAAAGTATTTATGGAATTTGTTTATTATTTTTGCAGTTGAAGTGCTGTATAGTCTCCAAGGGCTTTTCTTTTAGAGGCTAGAACAGGGAATTAGTTTCAACATAAATAGCAAAGAAATATTGTCTCCCCTGTTCTAGGGCCAATGTATCAATGTGTAGGACACATTGATATTTGTTACACCTTTCAGGGGTCGAGTAGTTGTCACCTTTCGATTGTGACAATGTTGCGAGTTACTCTTGGTCCCTTTCTTCTCTTTGTCAGATAGTGGCATGAGACAAGCAACTGTGAGTAATGCTGTTCTTTGGTGTAGAAACATTGGGCTGCGTCCTCTATACCCCCCCCCAATGTCATGTGTTTTTATAGGAACATTCCATCTTGAGCTGAGTTTTTGCTGTAAAACAAGAGAGAAGTTATCAGGGGATTTAGCTTTTTCCTATTTTCTCTCTTTTCTTGTAAGATTACTCTAAATACCCAGGTTTGCCTGTTTGTATTCCCGAAACATATAGACCTTCTTGACTCGGGGATTCAGAATTCAGTGGTTTGTGTGAGAATGCATTTAGATTTTTGTTTGTATTTTTCACTTCGTGAATGCAGGATTACGATCGTACATTCGGTCCAGTTTCAGAGGGATCAGTTACATTTCAGGCGTGTTTCTGTTAAGTACATGTATTCCCATAGTAAAAAACATTGGAATGTAGCTCTTCCCTATTTCATTGGGTATGCTAGCATTAGCATGGCAGCAGGGATTGTGTGTTTTTTCTTCTTTTGCTTATCTGTTTCTTCTCTCACATTCAGTTTTCTTGAAAAGCATTTTTCATAGAGGCTTGGATAGGCTTTTGTTCGTGCATTAATTTTTTTCTGACTCAGAAATTGTTGTTAGTCAGCGGATGATGATTGAACAAAAGAAAATGGGTCCATTTTTCTTTTTGTCACAGTCTTTAGACTGTTCGGTAAAAGTTTTCATGGATACTGTACTTCTAATTTTCTTTTTTTGTCCATTGGAGTTATTAGGGTATGTCATCCCTCCACTGAAGATGAAATTATGTTTTCCCTTCAACTTTCACGACTGTGATCCTTAGACCTTCTCATTCTCATAGTGAGCATATTATTATTATTATTATTATTATTATTATTATTACTATCCAAGCTACAACCCTAGTTGGAAAAGCAAGATGCTATAAGCCCAGGGGCTCCAACAGGGAAAAATAGCCCAGTGAGGAAAGGAAATAAGGAAATAAATAAATGAAGAGAAAAAATTAACAATAAATCATTCTAAAATAAGAAACAACGTCAAAACAGACATGTCATATGATAAACTATCAACAACATCAAAAACAAATATGTCATATATAAACAATAAAAAGACTCATGTCAACCTGGTCAACATAAAAACATTTGCTCCAACTTTGAACTTTTGAAGTTCTACTGATTCAACTACCCGATTAGGAAGATCATTCCACAACTTGGTCACAGCTGGAATAAAACTTCTAGAGTACTGCGTAGTATTGAGCCTCGTGATGGAGAAGGCCTGGCTATTAAAATTAACTGCCTGCCTAGTATTACGAACAGGATAGAATTGTCCAGGGAGATCTGAATGTAAAGGATGGTCAGAGTTGTGAAAAATCTTATGCAACATGCATAATGAACTAATTGATCGACGGTGCCAGAGATTAATATCTAGATCAGGAATAAGAAATTTAATAGACCGTAAGTTTCTGTCCAACAAATTAAGATGAGAATCAGCAGGTGAAGACCAGACAGGAGAACAATACTCAAAACAAGGTAGAATGAAGAATTAAAACACTTCTTCAGAATAGATTGATCACCGAAAATCTTGAAAGACTTTCTCAATAAGCCTATTTTTTGGGAAATTGAAGAAGACACAGACCTTATATGTTTCTCAAAAGTAAATTTACTGTCGAGAATCACACCTAAAATTTTGAAAGAGTCATACATATTTAAAGAAACATTATCAATAGTGAGATCCGGATGTTGAGGAACCACCGTCCTTGACCTACTTACAATCATACTTTGAGTTTTGTTAGGATTCAACTTCATACCCCATAGTTTGCACCATGCACTAATTCTAGCTAAATCTCTATTAAGGGATTCACCAACCCTAGATCTACATTCAGGGGATGGAATTGATGCAAAGAGAGTAGCATCATCTGCATATGCAACAAGCTTGTTTTCTAGGCCAAACCACGTGTCATGTGTATATAGTATAAAAAGTAATGGGCCAAGAACACTACCCTGTGGAGCACCGGATATCACATTCCTATAATCACTATGGTGCCCATCAACAACAACTCTTTGAGATCTATTACTTAAAAAATCAATAATAATACTAAGAAACGACCCACCCACTCCCAACTGTTTCAGTTTGAAAACAAGGGCCTATGTTGACTCGGCTCCCTGATACTAACAGCTTTTGAATGTTTCCACGCGTTGGACGATGCAACATTTTCCAAGCATTGCCATTCTTGCTTGTCATCGTGGATTTATATTTAGCAATTTCTTGCTATTCAGAAGCTCCTTTTTGATTGAATTGTGCTTCTGTGGTTAGGCGAGACATTCTGGAGTCTCTCCTTGGGAACCAGAATCCTGGCACCCACAGTCTGAAAGTCGTGGCTACGATGGTGGGTCTGTCATTAAGTGATGGAGGCTAGTCTTGCCGACAGCGCATTATCCTGAAAGGCGACAGGTATCCTGTCGGTCATTGTTGGCAACCTTTAAACTGTGTGAAGTTTCCTCCATTTTCGCCTGACACTGAACCAGTGAGGCAGTATGGCTCCGAGACCAAGTTGCCAACTATATATGCCCTTTTCCCTTTGTTAATTATGTCATTCGTAGGAGTGGTGTTGCATTTGTTAGTGCCTCTCTGTTTGGCACCTTTGAGAATTTAGTAACAGGTCTATCGTAACCATTCTAATCCTGACACTTTGTTGGTTTGCTTCCTCTTCTTGACTGTTGAGTACTAGAAGGCCTCCTTGCTTTGCCTTTCTCTTGGTACATTGCCTTGATATATCAGACGGCAGGTAGTTTACGGTTGATGTTGGTATCTTGAGTCACAGGCGGCCTTCTCTCATGTCTTCTAACACTGGAACAATGGATCAGTCCAGGTACTTCCCATGCTCTTTTTCTCATGTTGACAGTGCCTTACCGAGTTTGGTGACAAGGTAGTCCATGGTTTTTGCTGATGACTTATGGTTTTAACTAGGCTCTTTCGTTGTCAAGCGAATCCCTGCCTGCCGACGTCTGATGTCCCTTGGCATCAACTCCTCCGGGAGTTGAGTGGCAGATATCTCGGTCAGTGTTGGCGACCGTCAAGTCACTTCATGCTCAAGAGTCGCTTCCACCTGTTCTCTGTGTTTTTAGCAAAAGTATCTTCTATGAGGTAACGGGTAGTCTGCCAGTTGGTGTTTGCGACCCTTGACTGTGTGAAGTTCCCCCCCTTTCACCTAACACTGTACCAGCGAGATGGTTAGTCTCTCTGGGAAATGGAGTTGTCAATTATGCTAATTTCCTCCTTTTATGTCTTTCTCAGAAGTGGTTCGTCATTCATTAGTGTTTTCTGGTTGGTGCCTTCAAGGATTTAGTTACATTACTGTTCTGGTGACCGTTGAACTCTGCTTTTCCGCTGTCTTCTTATTGGCTGTCAGGCTGTAAGTTGTTCATGGGTGTTTAGTGTAGTGTTTCCTTTCTCAATTGGAAGCCTTTGCTGTGATATGACTTCTCTTCATGCTAGGCTCGAGATTGGGTCTTGTTGCGCCACCCTCCTTCTCTACGCGAGATCTTATTCGGCTTGGGTAGTTGTCACCAAAGTTTTTTTCTTTTTTTATGTCGCCTGCCTCTGGGTATCATTCTTGTACGAGAAAGAGGTTGTTCGGTGAGAAGCGGTCTTCTTCGTTGTCTCGTTTACTTCCCTTGGCTGATGTCTGGCACTTCTCAGGTGTTGATGTCTAACCTCCCCTTACTGATGAGTAGTCCATTTTCTCTCAACACGTTTTGGGCCTTAGGCAGTACGATACTATAGGTCGAGACATTTTACCATTTCCTTGCGGAGGTTGTTGGACGAGTGTCTGTCCTCCTTCTGAGTGATTGTGCAGTCGATCATTGTCTGGACTGACCTTCAATTCTCCCTTGACCTTTCCGATCGCAGTCCAGTTTGTATCTGGCAAGAATTCTTCAGCTTTAGTATTTTCTCACTTATTTGATCATTGTTGTTACATCCTATTCTTCATAAGAGTAAATAAATTCTTCCAGTTCCCTCTGTGTCAATGTGGATATTTGAGCTACATAAATTTTCATAAGGTAATGTTTATTTATATTTGATTTTCATATTAGAATTATTATTAGTAATACTTCTGGATAATTTAACTAGTTCCGCCCAGCCTTCTCCACTTCTGGTATTATGCAACTGGATACCGTAGTAAGTTGAGAATAGGATGTGTCAGGGTCGTCAATGTGGTAAAAGTTTGTTTGTTTATTGTGATTTGCGCTAGCTAGATTGTCCAGGTAAGCATTGTTAATATTAATTTTAGTGTGAAAATTTCATTTTTCTTTAGTCAAAACCCTTTATTTGTAATTGAACCAGGAACCAATACTGTTCTGCAGTATTTAATTCATTTTTAAACTATTTTATGAGTTATTTCTTTATAATTTCATTGTGAAATCATTATCATGTATAAATGTCTTCATTATAACAATTATCCTAAAACAATGTGTATAGTATAACACAATATTTCAAATAAAATTAAGTATTTGTTATTTAAAATATCATGCTATTTTTATTCAGTGAAGTAAAAGTAAAGAATAATATTGTACCGTATATAAATTCTCATCAACTTCGGACCTATGGAACTTACGACTGATCGACCATGACTTATGGTGTTATGTCTGGTGATGACATGGGGTTATGACATTCGTCAAAACGAAAAATTTAGTTAGAAATTGCCAATACAGCGTAATGTTGAAAAGCATAAGTCAAAATGTGAAATTTAGCATTAGAAATTGCCAAATAATACTGTACATTTTTTAAAATTGCAGAATAACACATAAAAAAAATTAAATTCGGTTAAAAATCACCAAATACAGCGTTCTGTAATGTTAAAAAGGAGTAAATCAAAACTTGAGATGTATGGTTAGAAATTGGCTATACTGTATCACCGATGAACAATCACCAAAGAATAGCAGTAAAAAAAGGTGAACTCAAGAGCTATAAATTTGTAAATAAAACTATTAATTATGAAATATCAATGATACTCTTAATTATATACAGTATGGTATCTTCTTGATACCATCATCTTGAGGTCAGCTAATGACTAAAACAAAAAGGAAAAAACAATCGGTAGTTGTTGAAAGGCACCTTAGATTGACAAAAGAAATCTTCAAAAATTCTTATATGAAGCTCTGTTAACATCGAAAACCATGATTATTTTGGAATTCTTTCATTACATATATGTAATGTTGTCAGCTAACGAAATCAAATGCCGTCTTTAAAGCCAGCCTACTATCAAACAGATTTGAGTATAGACTTATTTTGTGTGTCGTGTAGTATTTAATTCAGAATTTTTAAGGAGACAGATTTTTATTCCTTTTACTTTACAATATATACAGTCGGCTCTTGGTCTTTATTGGGTGTTTGGTTAGGTAATAAGACACGCATAAAAACTGAGAATCCCCGAATGCTTGCTGCCTTAGGGCAAGGTAATTCACTGTACTTCACTATATTGTATTTATGTGGTTTCTATTACAGTACTGTGTAAGTATTGTATTATTGTAACCCCCCCCCCCCAAGTCTCTCCAACTCTCATTTTGCAAAATCCACAAGGATTAACTTTAACATAAAAAAATACTATGCAGGTGGCCAAGAATACCAGAAAAGAAAGTAAAATAAAAATAAGCAATTATTGTATTAGATTAACTCAAAGATCATTACAAGAAAATTGTACCATTATATAAATAAAATTGTGGTTAAACTATATTTTACATTACTCTTTCTAATACTCAACTTTCCAAACTACAGTATTCCCTATCATGGATAGTTAGGTAACTGTCCTGACTCTTCATTCTCCCATCTTTCCTATCTGCTAAAATCATGAACAAGATTCTCTAAAGCATCACAAACTTAAACAGGTGAAAATATACAAGTACAGTGAAATACCATCGGAATGACTACTAAAATACCGCAAATACATGCAAGCAATCAAAATATAGCCTACAAGTACAGTTAATAAAGAAAATAACTACTAAAATGCCAGCAGCAGACATGAGATAAAAATATATAAGCGCAGTTAAGAACATGCAGAAAATTACTTTCCTGCACTGTAAACACGTACAGATCAAAATATTAAATTATTTTATGAAAACCCATCAAAATTATTAAATTAAAGTAACACCAACATACAAGTGTTCAAAATGTCTGAGTACATTTATGTACAGTTAAAAAAGATGAATGAAGAAACAAAAGTAAGGGCCAAAAAGGAAAGATCAGGCACTTATACTACTAGCAGTACTTGGGTTAGGGGAGTGGGGGACCTTTGCAAGAACTGGCCTTTCTATTTGGAAATGGAGTGTCCAATAAGCAGAGGACCACCTGCCAGAAAGTGCACATCCATCGCTTACGGTGGATCACTTTCCGGGAACCGTACTTGCAAGTCTGTCCATTGGATACAAAAACTATCAAAGGCCACTCTTTGGAATAATCTTGTGACATAGTAACACTCAGTTACCTCTTAGACATTGGCTTGGGCTCCTGCCGCAAAGAGACATGCATCTCTTAGTGCCATTGCCTTCTGACTTCTTGCAACATGCGAGAGTCAAGCCAGAAGGTCTTGAGAGGCATGGGCTTCTCCTTCAAGGCCTAGTAGTCTCCCTTACAGAGCTCTCCTCATTGATTTCGAAGGGAAATTCGGGCTGAGGCTATCATCGTTGATATCAAGATCTCGCTTTCTTTTAGGGCCACCCACTTGATATTAAGATCTCGCTTTCTTTTAGGGCCACCCACTTGATATTGCGAATATTTTTGTCCTTTTTGTTAATGGTGGTAGCATCCCTCAGGTTCATATCGGTATTGAAATTTGAATATAATTATTGTAATGGATGTAGTGTACCACAAATTTTTCACATAAACATAACACAACATTTCCAGAAGATTGTCCTTAATTGTTTTTTTTTTTTTTTTTTTAACCTAAAGAATTTTCATATACTCTTCCAGTTAGCATTTAAAGATTTAGAGTTGAGTGTGTGTATTTAGATTTTATTTGCAATTATATAATATTTAGTGCTCTTCTTATCTTCAAACACATTTTTATTTTCAGGGACATTGCTGGTCATGAGAGATTTGGACATATGACAAGGGTCTACTATAAATATGCGTAAGTGTTGTTAATAATATCTTAACTTTTTATTTAACACAGGAAGTATGCCGTTCCTTTTTTCAGTATTTTTTTGCTAATTTTTTCTTAACTTAATTTTCATGAAGGTTGTAAAGAGATTTGCTGTTTCCATTTCATGTTGAGGCATCATCTGGCTATGGAGGTTTTATTGGTTCTTATTTCATGCATTTGGTGGATGTAAATTCAGTTACCAACTCAGATTGGTTTATTTTATGCTGCTGATTGATGTAATGTCTAATTGCATGTCATCTTATATCATTGACAGAGTGGCAGCTATTGTTGTGTTTGATCTCTCAAGACCTCCAACATTTGAAGCTGTTCTTAAAGTGAGTTGAATAAGTTTGTTTTGAGTGCAATAATTACTGTATGTCTATGAACCTCCCTGAAGTTCATATTGCTTCTTCTCCAGAATCTCGGTTTATCACCGTTTACCTCAAGAAAAATTTATAAGAATTTTCCCATTTTCTTTCCTTTTAGTAAGACGCATCCCTCTAGTAAAGTAATGAGATGCACTAGGCGTTCATGGCAAGAAGCTGTTCACCATGGTCTTTGATTTTCAGATTTCCTTCGCATTCGTGGTAGATGTATCCCGTTCCAGATTGTGATAAGTTTTATTGCATCTTAAGCTTTTTTCCCAGGATTTGTTAGCATTCCTGCACAGTGATAGTACTGTTAGTTAAATAACCATTGTGAGGTGTATGTTTGCCTCACTGTTCCTCTCGCAGAAAGTATGTTTCAAGTTCAGGTGCTAATGGAACTTGGATGTAGTCTAAGGAGAAATCCAGATAAGACTGGGCTATTTGGTTATAACGGAGCCCAATTTGGTTAGTTATGAACATTGAAAGCTTTTGACTTATTTAGCTTCCTTTCTTAATCTCAGAGGGGCAGTGAGTCTTCACTTGTAAACAGTAAGTCTAACTTACCTGTCCAATTGCTTATCCTAACCTGACTTCCATAGTTTGATCTAGTGGTCATAGTGCTTCATTCAATAAGGGTTTTGAATGTTCATTGTACCTTAGAGTTTAGAATCTTTCATTGAGCATCTACTTCCCTATATACTTTTATTCTTCTGCTGCTAAATCCTTGTATTTCAGAATTCCTAGTCGCTCTTTTAGACATCTATAGTGCGCAGCAGAAGGCAATGTTGTGTCATGTTTTGGTTAACAGTACATTTCATTCACTTGCAAGTTTGGCCAGTAGCTCTTCACGAGTTTACGTAATCTGTGTAAATGTTAACACTTGCTTTCTTGTAAAAGGCTAGAACACTGAATCCAATACAACATAAATACCAAAGAAATATTGTCTCCTCTGCTCTTGGCTCAGTTTATCAATATGTAAAACACAGATTCAGTGCATATAAGGGAGAGCTTTTAGTTCTGGCTTGTTAGAACTCGACATAGCACCTCTAATGCTGAAATGCTTAAATTCGTCTACAATGGGAGACGTCATCACCTCTTAGAAAGTAACCCTCATCCTGCATGGATAGCCTTTATTGACTATCTTGTGTTAAAATTTGACATTCCTTTCTAATTGTATAATAAACTCAGATGAATTATTATTTTAGTTTGCATAGCCTATGGACATTACATGTACAGAAGATCCTCAACTTAACCCTTTTACCCCCAAAGGACGTACTGGTACGTTTCACAAAAGCCATCCCTTTACCCCCATGGACGTACCGGTACGTCCTTGCAAAAAAAAATGCTATAAAAAATATTTTTTTATATTTTTTATAATTTTTTTGAAAAAAATTCAGGCATTTTCCAAGAGAATGAGACCAACCTGACCTCTCTATGACAAAAATTAAGGCTTTTAGAGCAATTTTCAAAAAAATACAGTATACTGCAAAATGTGCTGGGAAAAAAATAACCCCCTGGGGGTTAAGGGTTGGAAATTTCCAAAAAGCCTGGGGATAAAAGGGTTAAAAAACTTAGTTGGTTTCAAGAAGCTGTTTAAGTCTTAATTTTTTTCTATTCTGGCCTGGGTATGCCTAACCTGAATCCCAAGCTTATGATTTCCAGCCGCTAAAGTCAACAAATAATCGGGTTTCATATGAATTAGATATCGGGTTGTTACCAAAGTTTTTTTGCTTGCTGTGTCAGATTATATAATATTGTTATATTACACTATTTCTTTATCTTTGTTATTTTTAGTTGGATTTGTGTTTGTATCTGCGAATGTTTGTAACTTGAGGACTTACTGTATCCCTAATTCACTAAGTTGGATCAGAATTCCAATTCATTCTCTGTCCAAATATGCAATATTATTTTAAGTTGTAAGTTTGGTCACAGAAATTCACCAAGAATTGGATCCAAATGTTATAAAAGCCTTGCAGGTTAAGGTTCTATATAACGGATTTTGAGCGAAGCGAAAAATCTATTTTTGGGTGAGATAGCCATGGCGTCCTGATGGAAGGTTCCTTTTTGGTAGCTTCCTTGGGTAAATAACTACTAAGATATTCCCAGAGAATTTAACCACAGGTTATCACAGAATTCTAACTTCTGGAGCGAGTATCCTAAAGGTTTCCCTTTTAAGACATCGTATATCAACAGGGGACGCATGTATTAACGCGCCACATAGCTATCTACACCCCGAACAGAGTTAATGCTTCGGTGTGTAAAGGCGGAGAATAGCTGGGAGCCGTTCCATAGCTAATCTCATCCGTGGCTACTTTTGGTACTCGAGACGTAAACAAACGGGCGCCATTGCTTAAATGACGTCACGTCCGTCTTCATCCTGAAGCCAGTTGCTTGCCGATCACCATGATACAGCAGAGCAGGGTGGGACCTAAAAACTGGACGAAGTAGCAGGGAGGGTCCATCAGGACGCCATGGCTATCTCACCCAAAAATAGATTTTTCGCTTCGCTCAAAATCCGTTTTTTGGGCTCAAGCCATGGCGTCCTGGTGGAAGAATACCAGAGAATCAATGTATCGTGGTAGATTTTCCCCTATTGGTAAGTGCCAAGGGCTTTGAACAAAATAGCATAGTAATCTTAATAAAGAACCGTAGGGAAGAATCTTCCTGCCCCCCTTGGCAGTGAAGTTCCCACGGGCCATGCCGAGATCAAAGTGGTTATTGAAGGGCTATTCACCTTGTTAGAAGAACCTGAAGAACTTGGAGACGAGACTGAATGGTTGGCATTCGTATCGGAACATTCTGGAAGGCAGACAAGTGGTGGTTGGACACTGTGTGCTGAGAAGATTGGTTTCGTCTCCAGGGTATGAAGAGTAAGTATTCGTATTGGAATATTACGTTGTAAGAGTGAATATAAAATAAGGGTTAGGACCTTAAAATCTCCATGAACCATAAGGAAAGGGGATAATAAAACTATGATAGGCATGTATTTCATAGTAAGTAGGAGCGGATTGAGACGCACAAGTAATAAAATAGAAATTTTATTTCACAGTTGCAGAAATTAAATGAATTGCAGCAATAAGTAAAGTTAATTTACAGTAATTATAATGTACATAGTAATAAAGACTTGCTCTTGAATCTGAAAGGGAATTTCAAATTTATTAGTAGGCACTCGTTCTCGAGGAACGTTAGTCTTTAATTAAAACACTTCATGCTCTAGGCATGCGGCACTTGTGTGACAACTATGACATTTCACCTGGGATAAGAACAGTTATAAGAAAGCACTAAGTGTTTTCGACATCACTATGTATCGCTCGAGGGTCAACATAGGCACCCGAAGAGTTAGAGTCCCAAGTAACTCACTGTTCTATGCAGAGTTAGGTGCAGGTTTCATAACACTACCTGCGGCTACCACAAAATGTTTGACTTCGTGCACTTGTTTCGCATAATGTTTGAAGAAAACACGCGAGGACTTCCAGCCTGTGAAGCTTTTAAGGCTTTCGAAGTCCATACTCTGAAAGAAATTCAGAGACGATGCAACTTTTCTAGGATCGTGACCGGCGGGTGTACTGTCGGGATCCGCTCTGCGAATGAAGTAGGTGATTTTCGCTCTTAGTTGTTTCAGTGACAGGTCGCTGCCCGATGTTTCTCCTTTGAAGAGTTGGCCTCCACCAAAGTTCGAAGTTCTGCGAAGATAGACCTTGAGGCTCTCTACTGGGCATAAAGAGGCATCTTCCTTCAGGGGGCATATTCTCCAGGGGCCCCATCTTTTGGTGGGTAATTCATTTTTGGCGAGAAACGTCGGATCCGGGGAGAGGGTAATGTCTCCTGAATCAGTAAACAGGATATGACCCTCTTCTCTTGACAATGCCACTATTTCGCTGAATCGGGCTCCTGAGGCAAGAGCAAAGAGAAATATAACTTTCTGAGTCAGATCCTTGAGAGGGCATGAATCATTATCTAAGTTGGAGGCGAAATGGAGCACCTTGTCCAATGACCAGGAGATCGGTTTCGGTGGGGGTGCTGGGCGTAGACGAGCGCATGCTTTCGGCAGTTTATTGAAGATGTCGCTGGACAGATCAATTTGGAAGGCATACAATAGTGGTCTAGTCAAGGCCGATTTGCAAGTTGAAATCGTATTGGCTGCTAATCCCTGTCCATGAAGGTGAATGAAGAAGGACATGCAGAAATCAATTGTGATTTCCTTAGGATTTTTTGTCTTGACAAAAGAGACCCATTTTCTCCAAGATGATTCGTATTGCCGTCTTGTGGATTCGGTCTTGTATTCCTCGAGGAAGTCTAGACTTTTCTTCGAGATCCCAAACCTCTTCTTTGCGGCTAGGGAGAGAAAATCATGAGATGAAGGTCCTTGATTTTCGATGATGAAGCGAAGACAGTCGACTTCTGTACTTGTTGGGAGAGAACTGGGCCCGGGAGAGGGATCAGCTTGGGCTGCAGCTCCAGGACCAGGGGGTACCAGTTGCTCCGGGGCCACTTGGGAGCCACTAGGGCCGCTGTCCCTTTGAAGGTTCTCAGCTTGGAGAGGACTTTCAGCAGAAGGTTGGTGGGAGGGAACAGGTAGATCTTGGACCATCTGTTCCAGTCCAGTGACATGGCATCCACTGCTTCTGCCTTGGGGTCCTCGTACGGGGCCACGTACCGAGGAAGTTGATTGTTGTCGCTCGTTGCGAAGAGATCTATCTGAAGTTCTGGGACTTGGTGAGAGATGAAGGAGAATGATCTTGCGTCTAGAGACCATTCCGACTCTATCGGGTTTGTCCGAGATAGAGCATCCGCTGTCACGTTGCGGAATCCTTGTAGGTGAACTGCAGACAGGTGCCACTTCTTCTTCTCTGCCAGACGGAAGATTGGGAGAAGCACCTGATTTATCTGGAGCGATCTTGAGCCTTGGCGATTGAGACATCGAACTACCCCCGAGTTGTCTAGGGTTAGACGAATATGGATCGAGGGAGGCGGGGAGAGTTTCTTCAGAGTTAGAAGGACCGCCATGGCCTCCAAAATGTTGATGTGAAACGTCTTGAACAGGGGAGACCATGTGCCTTGAGCCTGTTTTTGGTGGGAGTGACCTCCCCAACCCTCCAGCGAAGCGTCCGTGTGGATGTTGAGTGATGGAGGTGGGTGTTGAAGAGGAATGGACCTTTTCAGGGCCTTTGCTTCCGACCACGGCTTGAGGAGAAGTCGAAGTCTGTTTGGGAGCCGTCTCTTGAGGTCTCTTCGAGCGATGGATGCAGAACGTCTCCAGACTCCCGCGGCATCCTTTAGCTGTGCACAAAGCACTGGGTTTGTTACTGAGGCGAACTGTAGAGAGCCTAGAACTCGTTCCTGCTGGCGTCTTGAGATCCGCTTGGATTTCAGTAGTCACTTGACAGACCCTGCTATTTCCTTCCTTTTCTTCTGGGGAATGGAAAGGCGGTGTGACTGAAGGTTCAATTGGATTCCTAACCATTGGAACTTCTGAGCTGGAGAGAGGCGAGATTTCTTCACGTTTATCTTGAATCCCAGGTGTTCTAGGTACTGGGTGACTTTGCTGCAGGATTTTACACAATCCTCGGGCGATGGAGCCCAAACTAGCCAATCGTCGAGGTAGGCCATCACCTGGACGTCTCGGAGGCGGAGCTGTTGTACTATGGCGTCCGCCAGCTTTGTGAAGATCCGAGGGGCCACATTGAGGCCGAAGGGCATGGCCCTGAAGGCGTAGCTTTTCCTTTGGAGTCGAAATCCTAGGTAGGAGGAAGCGTGATGGTTCATCGGAACGTGCCAGTAGGCATCCGCCAGGTCTATGGAGACCGTGTAAGAACCTCGAGGCAGAAGGGTCCTTATCTGTTGAAGAGTCAGCATCTTGAACTTGTCGTTCGCTATGAACTTGTTGAGGGGGGATAAGTCCAGAATGACTCTGAGTTTGTCGGAGTCTTTCTTGGGGACACAAAACAGGCTCCCTTGGAACCTGGTGGACTTTACCTTCCTTATCACCTTCTTGTTCAAGAGATCTAGGACATATTCTTCCAGAAGGGGGGTTGATTGTTGGAAGAATTGCTGGAATGTTGGGGGTGGTTGAGTCCAACTCCAGCCTAGACCCTTCTTGACGATGCTGTGTGCCCAGGGATCGAAGGTCCAACGATCCTGGAATTGGCGGAGTCTTCCTCCCACCGGAAGCACTTCATTGCTTCTGGTGTCCCGAGGGCTTGCTGCCTCGGCCGCTAGCTCCCTTTCCTCCTCTGCCTCTGGAGGGACGGCGAGACGCGTCTCTGCCTGCACCTCTGCTTGAGCCTCTACCTTTGGGACGAAAGGTAGTCGTCTGTTGCTCGAAAGCAGGGGTGAAAACCGGTGACTGTGACAAGACCGGTTGGGTGACCAGCTGAAAGGTCTGCTGTGGCTGAGCTGCCACTTGGGAGGTAGCGGGTCCCGGAAACTGACGTCTTGGTTAACGTTGCTGGGGTTTCTGTTTGGAAGATTTCCTCTTAGGTTGAGGTCCGTCGTCCTGAGAGGATTTCCTCTTTTTTGACATGCCCCACTTGTGGAGAAGGTTCCTATTCTCCGTGGCGGCTTTGTCGGTGATCTCCTTCACAAGGTCAGAAGGAAAGAGTTGTTTACCCCAGATGTTGGAGGAAATCAGCCTCCGGGGTTCATGTTTCACAGTGGCACCTGCGAACACGAATTCACGACAGGCTCTCCGAGCCTTCATGAAGTGGTACATGTCCTTCACCAGGGTTGCCATGTGGGATTTGGCAAGTACCATGTAGTGGTCTGGTACTCTGGTGTCACAGGCCATGATGTCCAGTTGGACCTGGTGGGACATGGATGCTGCGAGCCTCTCCTTCGTATCTTGTTCCCGACGAAGGAGGTGATCGTTGAGTTTCGGGAGGTCTTCATTAAACTGACGTCCGGCGACGTCAGGATCTAGCTTTCCCACCACGAAAGTATGCTGGATGTCCTTCCAGTGTCGAGCGTCGGGGGGAGTCACTATGGAGAAGGGTCTGCACTCCTCCAGTGCAGGGCAGGCTTTTCCCTCTTCCACAGCCTTGAGGCACGCAGCAAAGGCCTTTTCCATGAATGGAAGGACTGCATCCTCGGGTGCGACGTAGGTAGGGTGCTTCTTGCTCAGGGCCGGAAGCTTAGAGCAGGTAAAACCCCTACTTTTAAACGTGTTGGCTAGCATAGCCTGGGCCTTCGCGAGATCGAACACTATCTCCTCTTTTGGTTCGGTCTCTTCTTTAGAGGCAGGTTCAGAGCGAAGCCGGACGTAACAGTCCGGGTAGGCCTCGAAGTTTGGGAAGAACTCCACGTCTTCCAGGGGGACCGTGCCGATCTTGTCGCTGACGAAGATCCTGCCGGTCGCTATAACCATATGCTCAGCATACCTCCATGGGTTGGCATGTGAGCAAGCGGGGAGATCCTTAACCGAGATCTTCTTCGGTTCTTTGGATCCTATCATGGACCTGATGAACTCCTGATTTTCCTTCAGCCTGTCGTCCATGATGGCTTTAATCATCCGGAGCATCTCTTGGGTGGATGGCAAGGGTTCCGGGGTAGTGGAGGTAGACGGGAGAGACACTTCCGTCGGTGTAGGAGTAGGGGCGGTGATGGAAGGAGGAGCGACCTCTTGCTCCGACTCGGCGTATTCCACCTGGTCTTCATCATCTTCAGCACCTTGAGCCATAAGGGTCTTCTCCGTGTCCTCCGAAATATCCGACATGTGTTCATCATCTTCGGAATCCAGGCGGCACTCGTGCATGGACTGGGCCATGACTACATCTGGTTCCACCGTAATTTGGACAGTGGGGATCAAATCCTTGGGCACCACAGAATCAGGGGAGGCCTTTGGGAACAGAAGTGACCTCAATTCTTCAGTGGCCAGGTACGGTCCGGTGGCATTCTTCTGGAAGCCACGCACCCTCTTGCGTAGCTTCTCCCGAGAAGTGTCCCTGACCTCCGCTGAGGGAGGGTTATGGAAGGCATCAACTAGGTGAGCCTGGCAGACCGTACAGTTCAGCGGGTCCCAGAATTTCAAATCCCCTTTCTTGTTAGCACAAGGGGCGTGAGTCCTGCAAGCCGTATGCCCGTAGAAGTGCGGGCGTTTCACAGCGCAGAAGTCGAAGTCACACTTCATCTGCTCCTCCTGTGGAAGAAAGAGAAAATGAGTATGGGGGGAGTCATAAGAATGGCTCTTAAGCTAAGTTAATATTAATCATTAATTTTAACTTGATAAAGGGTGTGATGCACAGAGGATTGAGATAGTAAAGAAACATACTCCGTGCATCCCGCCCGGCTGGTTACCGCAAGCTTCATCCTTGGATAATCCGAGGTGGCCGAAGGCGCAGGATAGAATTCCCGTAGAAGTCCATAGGGCAATGGAATTCCATGGGAGTTGCCAAGGATAAGTTTGGGACTGAGGCCACTCAGTCCCAAATTAGGGGGCTAAAGGATCCCCAAGGGTAACTGCTTCCGGCAACCAGCCGCGCTAAGATACACGCAGCATGCTGGAAATCTGAAGAATGCAAAAGGACAGCATGATTACCAGTAGAACAGTACCAAGGTACTGATCCATTAACGTAAACAGGCCATCTGGTTGCAGTGTAGGGCTATCAGTATCAGATGATAGCTAGTAGAAGGGGGTGCAAGTCGTCTTGACGCCTCCGGGAGGTTCCGGCAGACCTCCGGCACGCCGGAGGCCGCTCCAGCAGAGTTTCTGGCATTAGGACAGACAATATAAGTCAAGAGTAATACCAGGGTGGCGGCCGCCGGCAGAGGGAGCGGCGGCTCCGGCAGCCGGAGGATGTCAGATTGGTGACAGGAACAAGGATGGTTATAGCAGAACCGGGTTGCCGGCACTCCGGTGGCCGGCCGGCGGGCGGACGGCCAAGCTATGAGGAAGGTGGAGAGCCATCGGCTGGAAGCCGGCGGCAGGCGGCAATCCCCCGGCACACGGAGGACTGGCGGCCATGGGGGTATGGAGAGAGTCACCAAGGTAGGAGGTGGGTATCGCCGACAGTGGAGGCGACAAGGGACCGGCACCCGGATAGTGAAAGAGACAGAGGGAGGGATGTAAGGAGTCCAGCCATGGACTCCCAGACATCCCCCCCTGAGAGGGTGTACCCATGATAGAGGCTGGCTCTATCACCCAGAAGCAGGGGCCGCAGAGGACCGGGAGCTAGGGTAGCCCAAGGGAGGGCTAGGGGACACCCAAAGAGGGGGAGACCCCTGTATACAGAACACATCCAGTGGCTAACCCCATAGGACACTATGAAGGGTATATGTACCAGAGTGGACTGTACACAGAAGCTCAAGGTAGCCCTACCACTCCACCCTAAGGACGAGTTGTAGGACAGGGGACAGATGGGTATAGACTAACCTAAGTATAGGCTAGGCTATACAAGAGATAGGTGGGGAGGGGAGAAGAGAAGAGTCTTCCATGGAAGGGGTTCTGTACCAGAGCGGCCACTAAGGAAGGGAGGACACTCCCTAACCTAAGGTAAGGCAGCCTGACTGAAACGGTGCATGGGTACAGTTTCAGCAAGGAACAGAATTACCCTTCCAAAACCTAACCTAGAGCAGGGATGAACGTCCTGAACTAGGAAGGATAGAAGACATATCGCTATCGCAGGACAGTCGTAGACTTAGTCCTAGCAATAGAGGAAAGACTAGCCGTTCCTCACTCTCAGGCGCAACCCTAAGGGGGGTTCATTCCCTTAGGGAGGACAGAGAGGCGATAACATACTGTGGTAAGAGCTTGATCCCCTTACGTGGTAAGGGGAGCAAGGCTACACAGAGGGAATGCCCAAGGGCAGGGGGATGAAGGAAGCATATAGGGGTCCTACATGTAGGTTAGGTTAGGAAGGCACACTAACTAACCTATCCCCTATATGGTCCCTGAAGGCGAAAACACTTGCATCACAGTCAATAGTATTGTAAAATAATGCCACTATCTTCATAAGTAAGCCTAGGATCACTGATAAAATCATGCATGAACACTAATATATAGGCACTCTGGCCTGGGGGCTATAGTAGCCAACTGGTATGGGGTCAATCGATGACCGGTAAAAAAGCGTCGAAACACGATATAAAAGTTCCTAGCTATGAAGACTAAATAAACTAATGTAATCGATTAGTAAATAAGGCCGGAAGCGTTGTTGTGGCTAACTAAATAAGGCATGCAGAACAACGACGCCATAAAATGGCGGGTCCGGTAGAGGCACAGCTCTGCCACAAAACAACAATTATCTCGAAAAGTAATATTTACTTTACGGTCAGAGCTTAACTAAACAATACTGGAACCTTGTACTCAACTTTCCAGAAGAAGGCGAGGCCGAAGGTAGCGACATAATAAAGATGCAAGGCGATAAAGATAGCACAGGGAAAATCCGTCTAAGTAAGGCGAGCTACTGTACAAAGGATGAAGACGGACGTGACGTCATTTAAGCAATGGCGCCCGTTTGTTTACGTCTCGAGTACCAAAAGTAGCCACGGATGAGATTAGCTATGGAACGGCTCCCAGCTATTCTCCGCCTTTACACACCGAAGCATTAACTCTGTTCGGGGTGTAGATAGCTATGTGGCGCGTTAATACATGCGTCCCCTGTTGATATATGATGTCTTAAAAGGGAAACCTTTAGGATACTCGCTCCAGAAGTTAGAATTCTGTGATAACCTGTGGTTAAATTCTCTGGGAATATCTTAGTAGTTATTTTAGGTTCAAGGCATATTTTGAGATGGTTTGAAATATGTTATTTCTATATTCGCCTAATTTTAAAATACATCCCCCCACTAACTTATGATGTCTAGGAAGAGAAAATATTTTTTCTTTAAAATGAAGAACAAAGACAATGGTGCTCAGCTTCTAGCCATTACCTGCTAGGGTGTCTCATTACTTTACCAGAGGCATGTCTATTGAAAGGAAAGAGGGAAAATTTTTTATTAGATTTAAGGGTAAATATCGATAAACTGAATTTCTGGTAAAAAAAGGGGGATGAACGTTAATTTTTCACCAATTTAAAGTATACGCTACTATGCACATACATGAGAGCTGTACATATTTTTTTTTCTATAAGGTTCTTTTCTTTAGTAAGCACAGCTGTTTAACCCTTTTACCCCCAGGATATTTGGAAATTTCCAACCCTAAACCCCCAAGGGGTTATTTTTTTCCCAGCACATTTTGCAGTAAATTTTTTTTAATGCTCTAACAGCCTTAATTTTTGTCATAGAGAGGTCAGGTTGGTCTCATTCTCTTGGAAAATGCCTGAATTTTCTTAAAAAATTATCAAAAATATGAAGAAAAAATTTTTTTATAGCATTTTTTTGCAAGGACGTACCGGTACGTCCATGGGGGTAAAGGGGTGGCTTTTGTGAAACGTACCAGTACGTCCTTTTGGGGTAAAAGGGTTAAAAGTTCCTGATTCGTTTAATTTTTTTATTATTGAAAACATGAAATTCCATACGCTGTATCCTTTTACTGGGCTTTTATAATCAGATTGTGTAAGACAGTTTAGTTACAATATTTTCTGTTCTTATTTCCAATAGCCAAGATTCTCCCAAACCCTTCAGTTTCTTATTCAATAATATGAGTCATCCAGTACTGTAGTGCTGGGCTTGCATACAGATCCTTAGGTCATAAGCAGGTAATAGTAACATACCATAATCTCGTAATCTGCATTATCACATATTCTGCAACCCCCAAATTTTCATCCATAAAAAAATGATTTCATCATATATCATGTATAATGCAAGCTTGATTTTTTAGACCAAATTGTAATAAACTGACCTCTTTCCCTAAATATTATTATCCCAACTTCTAGTTTGATAAGTTCAAAAAGCAGAAGTATCATTGATAATGCATGCGGCTATTAACTGAACAAGAAACGGCTGTTTTGTTCTGAACAACCGATTCGGATAACAACATTCATTTTACTTGCACTTCAACTTTCATGCGATACTAAGCAATTGCCGTAATTGTTACAAATGTTGAGTAGAATATGACATATATTATACTTTTTTTTTTTTTTTCTCTATAGATACAAGATCACCTAGGAAATGTATTGTTAAATTCAAGCAAAATTTTGTACTTGAAGCTAGGAAAACAAACTTGTTCAAGCTGTTTGGCATTGGGGAAGGCTGTGTCCAAAACTTGAGAAAAACTAAACAAAAATTTAGTTGGTGTACATATTCAGTTTATGAAAAGCTTAACATATTCTACAAAAATTATTGAAAGAATTTGAAGAAAAAGTTCATAGTTTCCTAAGCGATGTATTCATGTAGCTCCAAGATGAAGGTGTAAGTTTGTTGTGTATCGGCAACAATGATGAAACCCCTAAACCTCGATGTGCCACCAAGTTTAATAGTAAATAAAATATGAGAAAAATATTAAAAAACTGTATATCTGTGTGCGCTGAAATGAAAATGATAGTTCAAGTAATAATTATTTCTTTTAGTGAGTGATAAAAAATCCTTCGCTAGTTGGCCTTAATCAGCTGTTTTGGATACAAGAGATAGCACAGAAGTCTCGACTATCTTATAAACATAAACCATGAAAAAGATGTAAATTCGCTGTTTTTATTTTATAATACTATACTCCACTGTATTGGAATATTACATGCACTAAAATTGGGTACAGATGAGTAAAACAGCGGTTTTATCAAAATCCTGATTATTTCAGATATAGCTGTACTTATTTTTACACAGTAGATGGACATAAAATTTGGCCACTAGCATATCCTGGTTGAACAGCACATGTGTACATTATTTTTATGTCTGTGTATAGTGTGTCCCCCTTAAGATTAGCTTTAAAATAAGGTCTTCAAAATTCCCATTATATATATATATATATATATATATATATATATATATATATATATATATATATATATATATATATATATATATATTTGTGTGTGTGTATATATATGGTACTTCATATCTTTTCTTTATATTTATAGAGGTGTAGACCCTAATAGTAATTTTCCTCTTATTTTTTTAGTAAAGACAGCTGATTTCTTAGCAACTAAGTTGCCAGTCATTTATCACAAGGTAACTAAAAAGGGATATTTTTTTTAACTTGCTGAAGAATTGTTAATGTTACTCCATTAGATAATTCTGCATGTAGTAGCTTTAGGTTTGCTGATTACTGCCAAATTTTTATAGCTTCCATGTGATTTAAAGTTTTTGAATGTCTGAATGCATATGCTGGAAGTGATACTTTGTTCCTAAGTTTACAATTTTACTTTTTCTATTTTGATGAACTTAGTGCTTTCAATTTTATCTTTACAGTATCTAGTATGCTACAGAAATGCCTTGATTCTGGTCAGGAAATGTGCAATATATGTCATAACTTATTGCAGTTTAGACCAAATTAATCATGAAACCATGTTTGTCAGGCTTGACAAATACAAGTTAAGGATTTTTTCCTATAAATATCATTGACTTTCTAATGAAGCTTTTCTAAAGAATAGAAATTGACAGGCACCATAGTGATCAAAAGAATGTAATTTCTGGTGCTCTACAGGGTTGTGTCCTTGCGCCTTTACTTTTTATATGCGTATGATGGAATCTGACCTTGAAAACAAGCTTGCTACTTATGCAGATGAATCTATTCTCTTTACATCAATCCCATCTCTCGAGTATAGACCTCTGGTCGTTGAGAAGATCTAGTTATAGTTAGTGCATGCTACATGTGAGGGGGGTAGGGATGACATTTCAACTTTGAAAACTCAAAAGTATGATTCTCCTTCTTGCAGTGTATTATTATTATTATTATTATTATTACTATCCAAGCTACAACCCTAGTTGGAAAAGCAAGATGCTATAAGCCCAGGGGCTCCAACAGGGAAAAATAGCTCAGTGAGGAAAGGAAATAAGGAAATAAATAAATGAAGAGAACAAATTAACAATAAATCATTCTAAAATAAGAAACAACGTCAAAACAGACATGTCATATAATAAACTATCAACAACATCAAAAACAAATATGTCATAAATAAACTATAAAAAGACTATGTCTGCCTGGTCAACAAAAAAGCATTTGCTCCAACTTTGAACTTTTGAAGTTCTACTGATTCAACCACCTGATTAGGAAGATCATTCCAAAACTTGGTCACAGCTGGAATAAAACTTCTAGAGTACTGCGTAGTATTGAGCCTCGTGATGGAGAAGGCGTGGCTATTAGAATTAACTGCCTGTCTAGTATTACGAACAGGATAGAATTGTCTAGGGAGATCTGAATGTAAAGGATGGTCAGAGTTGTGAAAAATCTTATGCAACATACATAATGAACTAATTGAACGACGGTGCCAGAGATTAATATCTAGATCAGGAATAAGAAATTTAATAGACCGTAAGTTTCTGTCCAACAAATTAAGATGAGAATCAGCAGCTGAAGACCAGACAGGAGAACAATACTCAAAACAAGGTAGAATGAAAGAATTAAAACACTTCTTCAGAATAGATTGATCACCGAAAATCTTGAAAGACTTTCTCAATAAGCCTATTTTTTGTGAAATTGAAGAAGACACAGACCTTATATGTTTCTCAAAAGTAAATTTACTGTCGAGAATCACACCTAAAATTTTGAAAGAGTCATACATATTTAAAGAAACATTATCAATACTGAGATCCGGATGTTGAGGAACCACCGTCCTTGACCTACTTACAATTTATGGTATTTCTTGTTTTTTGTATGTTGTAGTTATCGCTTTCCCCCCTCACTCATAACCTGTTCATTCCTGTATTTTGCTGTACCATTGTGTTTGAGTTTTTGTGTCGTTCTTGATTGGAACGGGTTGTATAAATACTCAAGTTCCAATCAAATACAGTAAAGTTCACTTGCATTCACGTCAACTTCGGTCGATGTTGAATAGTAGTTCACTTCATCAGGAGTGGAGGCGTTGATGAAGGTCTGGAAGATATTGAAGTGGCTGTCCATAAGGGTACGACTTTGGTCATCAGGTCCTTCATGGACAAAATATCGACATTGAGGATGGCAGCATATACAGGTTCGGATAGGCACTGTACCCAAAGTGCATGAGGAGAGCCGTCAACAGCAGGTTGCAGTTGAGCAATACTGGTCATTTCCCTGAGGGCAAGCGAAGCCTTTAGGTCCCCCAATGGTTGTTGAGAGAGCTGAAAAAGTTTTGCTATGCGTTCGGCTCATAATGGCGAGTACTGCTCTAGGGGGTATGATTTGAGGTTTTCAGATGTTATTGGGGTGTCCCCTTGTTCGTACAGCCAATCAGAGATTTCCGAAGTGTCCCCGGGGATGGCCGCGAAAACATAATCAGCTTTGGTGCTTGACTGAATCACGCCCTTTATGCGAAATTGGACTTGAGCACGTTGGAACCAGGCAAACACTTTTCCAATGGCTAAGGACGTTAGTTTCAGGGGTGTGGCGCTGATATCAGAGTCAGTGTCTGAGAGTGGCAATAAAGCACGGTAGGGAGGGGGAAAGCGGGAGGAAGTTGAACACTCCGGTGGTCATAAATGTACTGATGAGCTGTTAGGTTCTAACTGAGAGACTCATAGATATAGCTAAACTTTATTTGGTCGGCACAAAGATTCAAACACAATGGTGCAGGAAAATAAAGGAATGAATAAGTTATCAGTGAGAGGGGAGAGTGATATCGACAATATACAAAAAATAAGAAATACCATTAAAGTGTAACTAGTGTGTGTGATACACATGCGCTACAGCAAGTGTCCCTTTTGGACCTTAGTTGCATCAAATTTTTAGCCAACCACTTTTCCTTTTCTTTACCTTGCTGTCTAACCTTGTAACTTTGGCTTCATGTTGCAACTGTAATGGTTTTTCCTTGCTGCACATTACTGAACAACCCGGCCCCCGGTGCTAGGTCACATGGCTCGTTTAGATACAATCTAATCAACATACAATGTACAGTATGTTTGAGTAGGTGTAGGATATTGGATCCTCCTCTTCAGTTTGCCTCGATAGTAGACCTGGTACTGAAGAACAGGCTGAAAGATCTCAACTGTATATAGAGAAGGGCGGCTCGGAAGGAGTTTCTGGACCGTCAAGCGCACTACCCAGTTGGTGCATGAGAATTCTCAGATCTTGGGCGATGCCAAATTTTTTGGCCAGGTAAGCCCCATTGGCCCTCTTCTGGTTTTCATGATCATTCATACAAACGCTTCCAGGTTGAGACTGGGAGGTCATTCGAGGTATACCTTTTCGTTCTGAAAGTGGTCCCATCAGTTCACCGCATTTCACCTTAACATGTTGGAGCTGATGGTGGTTTTTCTGACATTGAAGAGAATTGGTCAAAAACGCAACTCTCATGTGATGATCTTAGAAAATCATGTAGCAGTCTGTTGCCTCAGGAAATGGGGATCATGCTCAAGATTCCTCAGTTTAGGGACCTTCCCCATTTTCAAGTTCCCTCAGGAGAGAGATGTGTTCCTTTCACCATTCCATCTGTCTGATTCATTCAGTGTAATGGCGGACGACCTATCCAGGCTTACAGTCGTGCTTATGAAATGTACCCTGGACCAGAATTATTTCCAGGAGGTTTTGGAACTAGTTACGGATCTCAAAAGACTTTTGCTACGTAAAAGAACTACAAACTTCCACTGTAGGGTACATATCTCCAAATGTGAACTTTGAAGCAGTGGCAAGAGGTTCTCTTTAATTTAGATTGGAACAGATGGTTGTTGATTTGTTTCAATACTTTCCTGAAGTTCATAAAAGTTCCAACCCTATGCCCCACTTATAGCAGCTCTTAACCTCTCTTCACAATAACCTACATATCACTTAGAATAATAAGAAACTGAGACAGTTGCTTAAGGGAAAGAAGTTTTTCATTGGCACACATACTTTTACTGTATTTACTTCAGCAGAATGAGAAGCCAAGATGGAGTCGGCCAAGGAAAAGAAGTTTGTTTAAATTCGTACACATAACTTTATTTACAAAAGCAAAAGAATGAGACAATGTTAAAGTTGTCTAGGGAGAAAGATGTTGGTTTACTGTGGCACCTCATTCCTTTATTCACTTCAGCAGAAGAATCAGAAGCCAATATGGAGTTGCTAAGGAAAAGATGCACGTTTTAAATTGCCGCACATACCTTTATTTGCAAAAGTAAAAGAATGAGAAGCCAAGATGGAGGTGGGGGGGGGGGGGAGATACTGATTTACATTTGGCACCCCATTCCTTTATTTACTTCAGCTGAAGAATGAGAAGCCAATATCGAGTTGGACAAGAGAATAATGTTTGTTTGTATTAGCACCCCCTTCCTGTATTTACTTCAGCAGAAGAATTATAAGCCAAAATGGGTTGGCTAGGGGAAAGTTGTTTGTTTACTTTGATACCCCTATTCCTTTGTTTACAAATTACTATTTCAAGTGGGAAAAATAAGTAATTCATGCATCTTTCCAGAGAGTCGTTATTTTTTATCGTGACAGAGCTTTTTATTTGAAGAATAAAAAAAAATGAAATGCAGGTAAGCACTGTATTGAAATAATTGATTTTATTATTATGAATATAAAGTTATTTTTATCTCAGACTTACAATATGCATATATTTACAGAATGTTACCTGGCCAAGCTTTGATCATATGTCAATTTATAATTTTTTTCAGAAGACTTGAAAAAATTATGATGTAACATATTTTAACAAGTATTTACCTTTTGAAGTAAATACTTGTAATGTAACCTTCAGAGGTATGGTAGGATATTTGTTAAATTCTGTTAAATGTGCTTAAGAGTTTTTCTTTTGACACTGCAGATGTGTTGTAAGGACATGAAATCCGGTAAGAATTCACTTAGATTTATTTTAGTGGTAACATATATTCCGATTGTAGTTTTTCTTGTTAATTGCATTTTTCATTGTTCTAAGATTTAGAAATTACTAATTGAGATTTGTTTTTTTAATTTTTTGCAGTGGGTTAGTGACATACGAGAGAAGGTTACTTTGAATGATGGCAGACCTCTTCCTGTTCTACTTTTAGCCAACAAGTGTGATATCGAGACCATCAGTATTCAGCCAGAAGTAATTTCAAACTTCTGCAAGCAGCACCTCATTGATGCTTGGTTCCTAACTTCTGCCAAAGAAGACATCAATATTGGTAAGTACGATCATTACTTGTTTTTATATGAATACATTTAATCTATATAAAGGGGTAGGTTAGATAGGTATACTAGGGTGAATGGGAGAGTGTTTTTGATGTTGTTGCTACCAAATTTAAAAAAGGTTACAAAGCTACATCTAAACTCATGGCTCCAGTGACCTAGAAATTCTTTTATCAACCATAAAGCAAGGTTGGTAGTGTCGAGGACTTCTATTGCAGAGGTCCCGAGTTCGGTCCCCGCCAGGGACATGAATACCGTGAGACCTTCTACTGGGGGGGTACTCCCAGGGTGGCGCCGGGGGGGGGGGGGGGGGGGGGGGGGTGGAGGTTAGAGGGGACTAGTGATAGTCCTTGCTGGCTAATGGTTGCCTGAGGAGAACGATGTAAATCGTCTCAGTGGAGACCTAAAACCCGCAACTTTAACTTTTTAACTTTAAAGGCTCAGTTATGTCTTTTTATTTAATTTGATTTTCTTTACTCAGTCCTAGGTTTCTTATTTCTGATAAAATTATATTTAGGTTAATGCTATTTAGCCTTGTCCCATGAAAGTGAGATCAAAATGTGGAGAATCATAAGTACTAGAGTAATAAATGGGAAAATGAGTTGTAAGAGGAAAGGAAAATTTAGGTAAAGTGAATGGGCAACATGTAAAAAGGCATCACACTTTTTTATTTGTGTCATTTTAATCTTATTTACCTCTAACAGAGGATGCCATGAAATGGCTAGTTGGTCGTATCCTTGAGGTTCGGTCGACTTCCCAGGCTCCAAGGCCTATTGTACGAACACTTGCTCCAGAAGACCCCCCAGAAAAGCCAACGTCATTTTGCTGCAGGTAAGTTTAGATGTGCACTTTTGTGAACTTTTTAGTTTGTTTTAGTATGATATAGTTTTTCCTATTAATTGTGGCTTCATTTTGATTCTATGTTGATAAATGAGCACACATGATATATATATTATTTACTGGAAATTACAAAATTTGGGAGTTTTTATTTTATGATAGTTTTTGGTTCATATACTCTTTAACATTGCATTTTCTTAACCCTTTTACCCCCAGGGTATTTGGAAATTTCCCACCCTTAACCCCCAGGGGGTTATTTTTTTCCAAGCACATTTTGCAGTATATTTTATTTAAATTGATCTAACAGCCTTAATTTTTGTCATAGAGAGGTCAGGTTGGTCTCATTCTCTTGGAAAATGCCTGAATTTTCTCAAAAAAGTATCAAAAAATATGAAAAACTAATTTTTATAGGATTTTTTTGCAAGGACGTACCGGTACGTCCATGGGGATAAAGGGATGGGTTTTGTGAAACGTACCAGTACGTCCTTTGGGGGTAAAAGGGTTAATACAGTGTATTTGTTTTTATTTCGCCGATCTCTATGTGTGATTGTTAAAAAAAGGATGATAAAAGGTATTATTAAGTATTTCACGAGTCATCATATGAAGCTGAGAATAATGAATTGCTTTTATCCAGAAGCTTGGTTTATAGACGTTTATCCCTAAAATTTATAAAAGTTTGCCATTTTTCCTTTTATAATACACGGCACTAGTGAAGTAATTGATGCACTATTGGTTAATGGCAAGAAGTCTCTATTTCAGAGTCTGTTGTCGTTATAACTAAACTACTCTCCCATGTGATGAGATTTATTGCATTTCAAGTTGTCTTCCTCTGGATTTGTTAGTGAAGCAGGGATAGTACTGTGGTTTTAATTACAATTATGAGGAGTGTGGTTCACAAAGAGATATGTTTGAAGTCTAAATGGTAATGAAATTTGTGTTTTGTATAGAGAGAAATCCAGAGAAGGCTACGATAGTTGTTTATAAAGGAGATGATGACAAATATGACATAAAAGAAATTTTCTTTAAAACACTTAACCAACCTAGTGTCACATGGTGTGAGCAAATAAATGATAAATGATGAGAGGCGATGAATTAGACGATTTTTACATCGTAAGAGGATTTATTGTCCAAGTTAATTTTCACAGGAACATGAGCATAAGTCTTCTTCAAAGTAAGTAAAATAGAACTTTAAATCTTGGAAATTACATAACAGAAGAAATACAAGTCTCTTGCCGACTTTCAAACAACTGGAATAATCATAATGGTAATTGACACATGCTGGGAGAACGTACTTAGAGCAATTTACTGTTAATCTGCTTCTATCGGCAGAATAGCAATTTATCTCTTGTCGTCCCAAGTCGGACTTATTAACTAAACATTAGTCTTAATTTCTATCCAAGTCAAACAAGAGGGAGGAGCACACACATACTTTACCTATCTCGTATTATAAGTCTAAGGCAATAGTTACTACTACAATTGCAACCTAGTGGAGTGTCTTTTGGGCGTAATGATCGCCCAGCAGCAACGAGGGCACGCGGCCGTCTCCGGCGCCCGACTCCCCTCATTCTACTTTCAAGGGTCGGTTTTTATGGCACCTATATCTATGGGGGTCAGGTGGTTCCGCTAAGAGATAGGTGGTATCCTTTTGCTACATGACATCTGTGATCTAGGTTGCCCTACCTCAAATCCACTAGCTTTTGTCCAACCTCCCTCATGCTTTGACCTGGGGAGTAAAAGAATGTCAACAGTTTACATTCAACAAAAATGGTGCAACTCTTTCTTCAGGCCCGGTGGCTTGTGACAGAGTTTACAATATCCAGGAATCATGGAGATGAGGTCATAGGTTGGCAACCAGAGTCCTACTTCTTGCGACAAATTAACCCCATTATTTTTATTTTTACTTTAATTATTCTACATGGGACAATAGTTTTGATAGTGATGTGCTTTAAAGATCCTAACATATTGTACAGTCAGCCCTCTCATTTAGTGGGGTTTAGGTAACAGACAGGCGTGAAAAGTGAGAATCCGTGAATATTTGCTGGCCTAGCGTGGATCAATTCATAATATACCAACTCTCTGACCTTTTCCTACCTGTGATTGACTTCCACACTAGGTAACCCAGTGTACTGCACTACATTCTTTTCATGTGCTTTTATCGTGGTGTTTTATTTATTAGTATTCAATGGTAAGACAACTCATAAACCAAAAATCTTCACCACGGCTGATAGAATTAATCACTAAACATCACTCTTTGTTTAAGTTTTAAGGAAACCCTTTTTTGTATCTAACTACACTCAATGATACTGCAGAATAAAAATAAAAAAGTTGTCAATAGTTGGTGGTTGTAATGATCCCTAATGGATCCTAGCAAATTCTCTCTCTCTCTCTCTCTCTCTCTCTCTCTCTCTCTCTCTCTCTCTCTCTCTCTCTCTCTCTTTCTCTCTCTTTCTCTCTCTCTTTCTCTCTCTCTCTCTCTTTCTCTCTCTCTTTCTCTCTCTCTCTTTCTCTCTCTCTCTCTCTCTCTCTCTCTCTCTCTCTCTCTCTCTCTCTCTCTCTCTCTCTCTCTCTCCTCTCTCTCTCTCTCTCTCTCTCTCTCTCTCTCTCTCTCAACATTAAATTTTAATCTCCAGCTTATTCCTTTTAGTAATACTTGATGTCTTACTGCATAATGCAGTCAATCAATACAAACATTTTATTGTAAATAGTTAATCGAATAAAAAAGGAAGTTACAAATGATTCTCTCTAAATTCCAATTTCATTGCGATAACCAACTCTACTAATAGAAGATTATTCAATCATGCTACATATGATTAAATGAAAATAGTCCAATATCGAAATCTAAATTTTTTGATAGCGAGAGAGAGGATAATCTTTGAACTGTAATGCATACTTATATTTTCATCAGCATTATATATTGAGAAAAACAATCTGTAGTCTTGTATTTCAAGGAAGGTTTGTTACCCATAATCTAGACCATTTTATTGTTTTATATTACTTTTTGATACTGTAATTTACCTATCTCTTGCCCTCACTGGCATCCCACCTCCATCATGTCAGTACAATAACATGAACATCAAGGGAGGTTCATAGAAAAAAAACAATTTTGATAATGAAATTAGTTCTACACCTACCTCATGTTCATAGACATACCCACTCTCCTCCCCACTGACTTGAATGTCAAGAGGACAGGGGATACTCTACAGTACTTGACTTTGAAACTGAATAGAGGCCGTTCTTGTCATTAATTGCTAATCTGTCTCGTTACTTTACTACAGTAATGGCATGTGTCTTATGGAAGGAAAGGAAATAGTAATTTTTTATAAATTTTAACATCTGCTGCTGCCTCCGATGCCTTAGATGACCGCGGAGGTAGCAGCAGTAGGGGATTCAGCATTATGAAGCTTCATCTGTGGTGGATAATGTGGGAGGGTGGGCTGTGGCACCCTAGCAGTACCAGCTGAACTCGGTTGAGTCCCTTGTTAGGCTGGGAGGAACGTAGAGAGTAGAGGTCCCCTTTTTTGTTTTGTTTCATTTGTTGATGTTGGCTACCCCCCAAAATTGGGGGAAGTGCCTTGGTATATGTATATATGTAGGAGTAAATATCAATAAACCGAGCTAATGGAGAAAAAGCAATTTGAACATCAGGCGAGTATAAAAATAAGTTATTAAAATCCATTTTTATTTTTTTTCAGATGAGGGATGTGGAAAAAATTGTTGTGTTGGTAAAATGGTGAAGATTCACCCAATTTTTCAATGGAGCCAAATGCTGGAGTCCAGTTGGTATGGCATCCTGTTCTGTAGCCCGGCTGGAAAGCGGCAACATTCTTGTGGATGGCGGGAGCCGTGTGTTGGGCATTGGGTCTAGATTTTTGGATGGGTACTAAGGTCTAATTTTCTTTTAGTATGTATTTTTTTAAATTTTATGTGCCCAGTATTATCATCCTAGTCATAATGAGAACTGGAAAATATTTAGGTTTATTAATGAATATCAACAAAGAAATTTTTATGGTACTGTATCTAAATTATTTTGTAGAATTTTATTAGGTTAAGTATATTTCTTTTAGACTTTTAAGGTTTATTCTTATTCAAGCTCATAATTTCTGTATATATAATGTTTATACTTGAATTGTCAATATTGTGTTGTGTTTCTTTTATTACTAACAAAAAGTGCCTGATGAATAACTATTCCGTCCAATATCTAGCTTTCACTGCCAGAATAAGTTGTGCAGTTGGTTGTCCTCTACTGTGACATACATTTTGTATGGACATCAAAGTTTCTTTGTGTCCTTGTCTTGTGATATGGGAAGGCCATCGCGTCGGCCATTCACCCTGATTGATTGTCGGGTGGTTTTACATGGACTCTGGCTGTCATGAACCACAGCTGAAAGAGTCTTTTGTCTTTTGGTGTCTGTGATAAGACACAAACATTTGTTGTACTTCAAACTGTTAAGCAATCGTACAAAGATTACCTTCCCTTTTTATCATGGAAGTAATTGTATTGAGTTGTTCAGTGTTTTGAACTGCCATGGAAATAGTCATGCGGTTATTCTTTAAATGCCATGGAAGTAGTTATAGTGTTATTCTTCAACTGCCATGGAAATAGTTCTAGAGTTATTCTGTTGAGTGAGGATACTGCCTTAGGTTGATCCTTTCCAGCTAGCTAGGTCTCAAGTGTTGAATTTTTTTGTCAGTGCCAGCATGAATGTACAGTATGGGACTAAGTCTATATTTCAACTTGTGCTAACTTAAGCCATGCAAATCTATAACCTTGTGTCCATATCCTAATTCTTATTTTTCTTCTCGTTGATGACATTATAATCCTCTTTACATCTCAGGGATAGGTTTTTTCAAGATGCATTTTGCAATAGAACCACTGTGGTGAACTCATTTTGTGCCTTCCTAACATAGGTCTTGTCTGTCTCAAATGCTGGTACTGTAAAAAGCAATAATTATACTCAGTACTTATTTGTATCGATGTGGGTGTTTGCTAGGTTTTCATGAGATTATGTCTTGAAAATAACTAGATTTCTCTTATTTCATAGGTTGCAGAATTGGTATAAAGTGATGAAAATTTTAATAGAAGATTTGAGAACTGTTTGGATTCTGTTATTTTGTGTTTTCTTTTATGTTATAGGTAAACTAACATTTTGTCTAAGTGAATAGGCACTAGGGGTCAAGTTTGAGGTAGCTTATTGCAATTACTTCTGTGATAAAATTTTTCAATATAAGGGACTCGCTATACTGGATAGGGTTAGCAACTTATACTCATGGTTACATTGCAGATAGTGTGCTGTTTTTTCATCAGTCCCATGTATTTTTAAGGGAGATGCATAATCATATATTTTAAAAATATTCAACCAAAGTGCTTTGAAAGGACCAGTTTGTTTCGTAGTAGCATTTGCTGATTTTAGTTCCCATTCTCTCTCTTTTATAGTAACAAAATCAGAAAATGCACACTAGATACCTTTCGGGTCTTGCAAAATATTGTGTGGTTGTGAAACACATAAAGACCTGAATGAAGAATGTCTATCTGTGTTGAGTACACAATGATACATGTGCTATGCATGTATAATCACATCTATGTACATTTGGCCATAATTTTCAATTTTGGTAAGTTATGCTCATTTGTTTTTATTAACAGTAAATGGTTTTGATTTTATGATGTACAACAAAGGTTAAAGGGTTTGTTGGTTACACTTTGAGTACTTTTTAAATTTATTAACCAATAACAGCATTGGTTATTTTTTAATATGTTGAACCTTACTTCTCGTATGAAGCGCTTCCTATTAACTGGCAGACCTCAAGGATACAGAAAATTTAATATCCAATCTACTTAATAAAAAAAAAATTCATAATATTCATTTTCTAAGCATTTTATCATCAATTATATATGATTTGAATTTTGTTTTCATTCGGTTTCATATTTTAATAAGTTGGTAGCGGGAATGATAGTACAGTATGTGTATTGATTAGTTTTATACCAGTTTCATTCTGTTTCTGGTTGTCCTCATTAGTCATTTTAATTTGTAAAATATAAAATTTATTAAACTTGAATATTTTTTTTGCACATTTCTTGAAGTTATTAAGGAATGGTATTTAGAACAACTGTGTTAACTTTTTACAAGACCTTTCCTTGAAACCAGTAAATATAAAAAGATTGGAAATTATGGCTAAACTTGATTGTTGAAAACACTTCCTTATCTTCCCTTTAGTTGGAAGGTAAAGGAATGAACATGTAGATACTTGTAATATAGATCAATAGGGTTTATATATTATATTTTTCGAGAGAGAGCTTGTAATAGAGATGCCATATATTTGATAGTGTACAGTGTTCCTTAAATTTAATGTTGGTGTCTTGATGAATACAACTATTGTCGGTGGGTTTCTGTTGATTGTAACTCTCAAAACCTCTTGTGGCAGGTCCATGAGGTGGTGTATTTCAGGTTCTCGAATGACATGTTTTGAGAAGCCTACACAAAAATTCTTTGTGATTGTTAGGACATCAAAATTAATTACGTGAATCAAGTTTGATTCATTTGTAAATTTATCAGAAAGCATACTAATGTCCTAGACATTTGGAATCCCCTGCAGGAAAGGGGCTGGTCCAAAAATTTATTTCGCTGCACCCGTAGCTAGCTTTCTCAATGACACTTTCACATAATTCTTTTAGCTGATTCCATCTGAGGTTTGAATACTCTAGAGGAACATGTGACTTTGTAACATCATGACAGCTTTATAGGAGTTTACGTACAATTTAGGTCTTTCGTTTTGGCAGCTTTACCCGAAGTGAAGGAGTATACCTTAATCTATACATGGAAACTTGAAACATAAAATAATGGGGATCCCTTCATCTCCTTATTGCTCTCCTTGGTTATATATTTGAAATTGTGACCTCGTTCTAGTATTTAAAGCTTGTATTCTAAATGAATACAGTATAGTAGTTACTAGCCCTTCTGAAATAAAGTGTTGTGCAACTATTATGAAAGTTAATTAATCAACATATAAATCTTTAGAATTTGAAAGTCTATGTGGATGGTGATGTGCTGTTGACTTCAGAATATGAATTCAGAGGAGTTTTTGAAAATTTAAATGCGTATTGCTAGGTGTCTGCATTTGTGGTTTCTTGGTTGTGGCTTAAAGATAATCAATTTCTAAGTATTGCAATATAAGAAAAACTTCATAATTTATAAAAGCTACTGTTTAGTCTATATGAAACTATTTTGTCTGACCACTGAACCAGTGGTGATTAATTGGAATACCATCAATTATAAAAACTTTTTCTTTTACTTATAGCTATTTAGAACAGCAATTAGTGAACTTTTGTTCAGTGTTTGTGATTATGTTAGACACACACACTATAGTCCATTTCTTTTAGCGAGGCATATTTGCACCGACTCGCAGCGGTGCCCCTTTACCTCGGAAAAGTTTCCTGTTCGCCGATTGGTTAGAATTATCTGTCCAACCAATCAGCGATCAGGAAACCTTTACGAGCTAAAAGGGCACCGCTGCGAGTTGGTGCAAATATGCCTCGCTAGAAGAAATGGGCTATAGGTTTTTTCTTCCATTCCGTACAAGCCTATTTTACTAAGTAGGACATCTGGGTCCTATTGCTGTACAGTTCAATAATTTGAGTTTGTCATTGCCATTCGAAAAGCTGCTAGCCCAACCATGAAGTATATAGGAGTGGTCTGGTATAATATTAGTAGAAGGATGATATCGTGTGTTTGTAATTTTGTCTTCATTTTTGAATTATTATTGAAAGGTTATATGTACTTTTGGTAATTAGGACAGGAAATTTTGAAGGATGTGACAGTCAATATATAATTAACTTTAAACTTGTGTTCTTTCTAAGATACTAGTTTTACTTATTTCTGTGGTTTGGTGGAACTTATGAATAGTTAAGCTAATCCAGCAGTTTTAAATTTTTGCATACACAATGAATTTGGTATTTTGTTTCTACAATGTCATATAGAAACCTTGAAGACATTTTCCATTTCAATTTTAATTTGTTTTGGAGAACTTTCATTTTATTAAGATTTGTTTTTAATTCCATAGTGTAGTCAATTATAATTGTATATTGTAGTTGGTACATATATAGCATTTGTCTATTTTTTTTTAAAAATTTTATTGAACACATTATCAAGCTCAAGGTTCAAGAATTTTAAGTAGACTGTACACTGTCCCTGTAGTCCCTGTAGATTTGCTGCCTATCTCGAGCACCTAATATATTTAATACAATATTAGGCTGTCCATTTTTTTTAAATATTTCATAAATTTTCTCATAAATCATGTTTTCTTTATTCTTCCAAGTAACATATTTTGGACTCTTGCAGGAACTTTTGTGATCAAGTATTTTACCATTATTGTAATTGAGGTTTACTTGGTTTATGTGTAATGTTTGTAGAAAGTGTATTTCATTATCATTATTATTACTGTTACAACCTATCACTTATCTTTACTCGGCTACATTATTGATTTGTATCTAAGCTTAATTTTTAAATATATAAGGGATTTTGACGAAGGAAAAATCTATTTCTGGGCGAGAGACCCGTGTCACCCAGTGAACACCCCCCCCCCCCCCCCCCCCCCCCGGTCCATAAAGTATATTGAATGTAAGCAAATCGGAACCCGGGGGGTCCGGATTGCTTGAATATCAATACCAAAATAATGATATAAATCTTTTATATATAGCCATAAAGTATATTGAATGTAAGCAAATCAGGATCCGGGGGTGAAGTTCACTGGGCGACACGGGTCGGACCCCAGAAAATGCATTTTGCAGGTGATTCTCTTGAATTGAATAAGTGTAAAATACTCTTTAAGTTTATGCTAAAAATATTAGTGCATCTGATAAGTTCGGGATCAATTATTATTGTCATCATCATTGTTGAATATAATTGTGGTTTTAGCGGCATTCAGCTTGTAAAACTTTCTTAATGTTTCGTATTATTTTTATTTCAACAGTATTCCATTTCGCCAGTATCTGTGCATATCTCATTGTCAGAAAAGGGAGGCAAAATCATGTCTCGACTTAATCCTTTACTTTAACAGACAGTACAAAATATAAGAGGCACTTCAGTACTGTATATTCAAACCCTCTCCTATCCAGCAGAATCCTACACTTAACATTACCCAAGAAATGGTTTCTCCTGCCGACTAACCAATAGCATGCAGCATCCCTGCAAATGAGAACAATACCAACTACGATGATGAGTGGGAAATTAGTCTGCCTTTAAAGTATGCAGCTTCCGGCAAACATCCCAGCCAATTGCAAAGCAGCTCACGTCAACCTGAAATTTCTTCCAGGAAACACTGATGTCACTTCCAAGCAGTTTACCAGGTCTGGTGCTCTGCCTGAAGTGCACATCGACCAATCACCAGCCTCGTAACAGATATTTTCTCTGCTTACGTCATATCGACCAATAAGAATTCGCCAGCCAAAGAAGACTTTGGAAATTTTGCACAAATAGCCAACAAATTACTTTTTAACTTCAGGCTACATGTATTGCGAGCTCGAGAATGAGCAAGGGACAAGATTGCTTAAAATATTGAACCAATACTAAGAATACAATTCTTGAGTATTTAATTTCAAACTGCCACCCTGATTTTCCTTTAACAACCAATCCTGTTCTTATTTTTTATACTGTCACAGTAAAAGAAATAAACCAAGACCACATGATTTACCCTCTGTATTGACAATGAGATGTGCATAGATACTGGCAGAATGCAGCACTCCTAAAAAATTAGATATTAAGAAAGTTTCTTAGAAGTAAAATGCTGTTAAATCGGTAATCTTATTCAATTCTACATTTTTGAAAGAGGGTCTCCTCCAAAATATTATTATTGTTATTAGGTTACCAAGACCACAGAGTTATATTTACAGACTTTTGGTTTTTTTTAGTTGCTAATTTTACTCAATTTGTTCCTTGTTCTAGTGTCCTAATGTTGAGTTATGGTATGAAAGGTTTCTGACTGAATTTGGCTATGCATAAATTGAATACTCTGACATATTGAATGTGTTGGGATTTCTGAAAACAATCTATCTTAAATAAGCAGCTTGTTCTTTTGGTTGACAGTTTCTTGAATATCTTGTTCCCTCATTACAGATGACAAATACTCTGTAATCTTTCTTTCCACATTTTGGTGCATTATTCTTTATCATACTCGAGATCCACATAATTTTTTTTTAACTTGTGATTTTAAAAGAATTCAGTAGTTTACTAAATATAAGGTAAAGCTGTCTTAATAAATTCATGAAATTCAATTTGAATAATCTGTCCAAGGTAGAATCATTTTAAGTACTTAAACAGTCTTATCAGATGGTCCATTCTTGATGGACTTTCACTACACCAAAAAATTTATTTTGAAATTTTATTCTAGCATAACAAGGGTTATATCTACAGCTCTGTTCAGCATATGTTGTTTATTAGAGAATGTCAGTATTCTAATTACACCAGTATATTTTCATTGCCACAATATTTCTAATGACACAGAAAAGTAAATTGTTCTGACTCTGTTGATTATTTCTTGAAACTTTTTTAGTTTTAATAATATAGAAAACCATATCAACTCCTCTTGAAATTCTGAGAAATTTTTTAGTGTAATTATTTTTAAATTTTTTGAGTATTATTAAAACATATATTTTGGTGGTTTACTGCAACAGGTATTGGAAAGAAGGAAAGTTTCCTTTTTAACTTTGTGTGCATACATTACTTCTACAAATATAGTTACGATCGTTCTACTGTAAAATCTGAATATATTCTGTGAGTTGCGGAAATGTCTTGCGCTCATGACGCTCTCACAGTGTGATGGTTTCAACCTTACTGTCCGTGTGCTGAAAGTCTTTTCTGATAGGTATTGGAGTGTAGTTTGAGATATGAAGTGATTCAACAGCTAACTTCATTACACTTATCATTTGTGGACCTGAAAACTTTCTTAAGACAGGAAGCCATAGTCACTAACATTGCTGAACTGCAATTATGATAATGACCTGTTCCTTTCCTCCTCCGTTAATTCATGAATGACTGAATCTTTAAACATTTGACTAAAATTTTCAGGATCTTACAGAGTTGAGAAAACACTTAAATAAGTTTTATTCCATGTCATTGCTGTTAAATAATACAATGTGGTTAAATTATTAATTGGAATGATCATTTAGCATTTATTGAAGAAGTGAAAGTACTGCTATTGGAATACTAATGGTGAATGTTTGCTTCACCAGAAAGGAGGTTATACTATTTTCACTAAAATTCAGTTTTATTAGATTATTCCTGCCATAAAATGTACAGTACTGAGAACATAGTGCTATGAGAAATTAATCAGTACTGTAGTTCATTCAAAATATCCTTAATCTGGAAAGTTTTTATCGTGTTTTTAGTAGGTTCATAATTTAGTCTATCCATATGTTCAGTGCTGCCACAATTAGATCTAAAGTCCAGGTTTTCTGTCTTATTTAGTCATACTCTTTTTATCTTGATAGCAATTGCTCTGACTAGATTGATTAGATATTTACTCAAATAGAAATACAGTAGAAGGAATTTCTTGTGTATTTTGACACTTTTTCATTTAGATTTTGTTACTTTCCTTGATACTTCCATGTTTTTGTCTAAAATAAACATTTGCTTATTTACTCTAGGGAAGCATGAACATATTTGTTTAGCGCCATTAAGTACTATTGAATAAGAAAAAAAAATTTAAGAGTTTTCTGTGAATAGATTGCTTTGGGATTCTTAGATGCATTTTGTTCAGACACTTTCAATTGCTCGTGGGAATTTTGATATCTATCTCCGTTTTCACTTCACACTTCTTTTTGTATTCAATTATTCGTTAGATTATCAATAATACTGTATATACTGTACTGCAAGAGTTGGTTTATTTTTACTATTTCCATTTTAAAACATGGTTTTTATTTGTTTTTTTAACACCAAACAGAATTAGTAATTGGTTATCTTTGGATATCATAAAACAACTGTGATGCATATAATCTTTTCTTTTAATGTATATTCTCAAAGGCAAAAAATCAATAGCTAGATTTCTCTTAATTTACTATTGTTTCAGCTTTCCAGATAATTCATTGTAAGAGAGTTAACTCTTAATAGATACTTAACAGTTAATGGAAATAAAAATATATCAATATTTTTAGTGATAACTAACTTTTACCCGAGTGTTTCAAGGTAACTTTTAAAAAGTTAATACCTAATTGTCTCTTTGCCGTATTGCAAATCTTAAAAATTGAGCATAGTACTTTGTGTACCCAAATATGTCATAAAAGAAATTTAATTAGAAAGAATACTATAGTCCATTTCTTTTACCGATGCATATTTGCACCGACTCGCAGCGGTGCCCTTTTAGCTCGGAAAAGTTTCCGGATCGCTGATTGGTTGGACAAGATAATTCTAACCAATCAGCAATCAGGAGACTTTTCCGAGCTAAAAGGGCACCACCGCAAGTCGGTGCAAATATGCATCGCTAAAAGAAATGAACTATAGTCTATATTTTGGGGGCATCAACTAACTTTTAAGTTGATACTGTATATCTTTAATGAAGAAAAGTGTTGAAATGAGATAGGTACTTTCAGATGAAGGGATTTAAGAATTCAATTTGTTCCATCGTCTTAGAAGTAGGTGTTCTGGATTCAATATTAGGTATTATTAAAACTATTGTGGGATTGTTTGTGCTATTAAAAGACGCAGGAGATGTGAGTGAATAAGTCATGCGAGTCACAGTTGCCATATCATATTTTGGCCTTTTTTGTGTGCTACTTTTGCCCCCTTACCAGACTTTGATTTTCAATTTACCCCTCCCCACATTTGTCTCTTTAATAATCATATACAGTAGGCGATAGGTCTGTAATTCTAATAGAGTCAGTTGTATTATAGTTCCCCCATGACTTTCGATAACAGGTTTGAAAATTGCATTCAATATCAATTTAGATTTCTATACTTTTCCTTATCAAATTAAATGTCAATTTCTAGAAATTTAAAAAAAGATTTTGCCTACCCAAAAAGATAATTTACACCTACATTTAGATTTTTTACATTTTACTTCTGTAAATAAAATTACAAGAATATGGACTTTTTGTTTAATTTTGTATGTAGCGATGTGTATATAATCCACAACTACATGTGCTTTCATAGGGTTATATAAGACAACAATCAAATCGAATTTAATATTAAGTTGTAATATGGTGAGGAGTTTTGATTTGTATATTTTTACACATTTTAGTTGTACTTATGCGATACAGAGATAATGTATTAAGCAGAGATAAATTTTCTGTACCTATTCCTGGTTTTATTGTGGATACTATCCTATGATTACAATAGTTTGTCAATCTTAATGGACTCCAAAATAATTGGTTTTGATATCTATAATTGACACAACTTAGAGAGGGAAAGCTCATATAGAAATTGAGGGTCATTACATGTACTATATGAGTTTGTGTTATTGCTTGTAAATTTTCATAGTTTTTAAACATTTGCTTGATTTTGTTTAGATGTGTCAATATAATTGGAACTATATATTTGCTATGTATTTGAAAGTCAACTACTGAAGGTAAATTGCCAATGATGTCAACACAAATGTGAAATGCGGTCTCCTTTGAACTAAGATGGAATCAAGATTTAACAAATTTTAGCTGTAAATTCTGACAGACGACAAAGCAAAACATTGCATTTGTCCATGGTACGTGATGTTCATTTTTGCTTTATGCCTCAGTTCTGGCCCAAATGGTTGATAACACATTCCATAAAATGCCAAGAGAGGATATCACCACCAGAAGAACTGTATATATCAGTTTAACTGAATACCAAATATGATTCTTATCTCTCATCTCCTTGACAGCGTGAACAAAAGCTGCATCAACTTCAGATGATGGTTTGCTTTTAAAAGTGGATACTTGCACAACATGAGAAAATTAAAACTCAAAATGGTATTGGGTATCTGCTAAATGTAAGTCAGAGACTTCCTTGCACACAATTGTGTACAGCTTCAGTCTGCAAGTCATTGCACTGATCACAAATTAGCAAGATCCTTTGTTTAAAGGGATTCAATTTTTCCCTTGATTGGCTTTTTGACATTAAATCACTTCTGTTCTTCGATTGGGATTACAAGCATCAAGCAGTTTATACTGTTCACCACAAAAAAAAGACGTTTGAAGATGAATTTAGTTGGATCAGACTGTCATGAGTTTTTGATAAAGAATTTCATCCTTAGATAACTGTTCATGCCTCTTAATATGGTGCAGATGTGTAAGTGGATACACTGATGGCAATCGCCTAGTGTTTCATGAAGCCCACACTTTATTCATTCTAGCTCTAATTGCAGTTATTAGAATTGTTGAAGCATTAGAGCATTTAAAGAAGGATTGAATGCTGTCAACAGGAGTAGCCATAACTGAATGTTTTCTTTCACCAACTGAAATATAGAAGAAAAATTATTGCCTGATAGGTAAACTGATTTTTACTACAATATCTTTGACTGTGTATAAATGAAGAAAAATTTATATATTGTTTTCTTGAAAAGGGTTTCTTTATCTTAAAATCAGGTTGATATACAGTATATATATATATATATATATATATATATATATATATATATATATATATATATATATATATATATATATATATATATATATGTTTGATATTGCAATCTGCTGTCTGGCAAAGTACTGTATTAGTAAAACAGTATTTTTCAATTATTGTTGGTGACTCAGTTAAATTTCTGATATAACTTAAATGTTATCATTCAATTATTTTCCCTTGACAACATGAGAATGATTGCAAAATTTAAAGAATTCAAGGAAAAGTACTACCAAAACCAGCATTTATCAATTATCAATGGTAGCAATTTTGAAATTACGTACACATTTTTAAACAAATAAAGCTTTCATTCTGTCATTTTTGGATTCTTAGCCCTTAAAACATAGCATTAAACACCAAAATGTGAATTTTAGATTATTAGTATTGAAAATATGGACAAACCAAGAATTATACTAATACTTTTTGCGGCCATTTTGTTTTTCGACTAGAAAAAATAAAAACTATAGTGATGCTAGTGCATGCTTTTCCAAGAGTCCACTGAACAATATTTGAATAATTGTATAAAAACTAAGAAATCTTAGAGGCAGTTTATTTATATTTAGTCTATAATTGAAAAAAGTACTTAGAGCAACTGATATAACTTCTTATTTTATTAACCAGACGGTTAAAATTTTTTTGTTTGAAGTGATTTAACGACTAGTTCATTTATCATATACTGTAGTCTGTGGACCTCTAAATTTTCCAAAATCAGAGTAAGAGGCCATAATCACTTCTATTGCTAAAGTTGTGGTCAGCTAAATGATAATTTTTTTATGTAAATCTCATAAATTATTCATTTTGAATCCCAACAGAATTAATCCATATTATATTCTCTCTCATAATCACAGGGCTGCAGTAGTACAGGATTTCACTGAGCAAATCAAAACAGTAATTCATTTTTGTATATACAGTAGATTCAGTATGTAGCCTATATGTGTATTTCTTCCTTAAACAGTTTGTGGTGATTATGTTCAGAGCCCTCTGCAGATACAAAAAAGAAAAAAAAATGCATATAGGCCTACAGTGATACTACTGTAAAGCTACTGACATTATTAAGCGTGAACTTTCAATCCTTGTTAAGTGAAATAAGAGATTTACTAATAAAACAGAAAGTACTGGTATATCATCTTGATAATATTGTCCAAACAAATTACACATGACTTTCACTGATACAAATTATTGGTAGACTGCCCCTTGAAAGCTAAGATATACAGTCTAGAGGGACTAAAAAACATTTATTCTCTGAGGATACAGTGGACAGTATGTTTTTAGCTGAGGCATGTGGATGCTCTGGTGAACCTTATACTGAATAGGTTATCAGAGAAGATTAATCTTGCTAGGCAAGCATACAAGCAGATAATAAGATACCTTAGATATGTAAACCACTCCCTCTGAGGTCAATAGGAAGCCACCAGTGTCATTCCACAATATGGCAACCTCTTTCCACACCATCTTCTTGAAGAGTGACCTCGTAAATATGCAAACATCGGTCTTTCCCCACAACTCCAAATTTTTTGACATGCTAACAGATAAGAGTGACCACTCATATGGAAGCACTTGTCATATCTTGCTTAAGTGATTGACAAGGACTATTCAATTTCCCTAGATTACATTGTGGTGAAAGGTAGATTCCTCTCAGTTCCATCCTTGGCAACAGCTCTACTGTCATGTGGAATCATGACTCCGACATTGTCTCCCTTGTTTCCGAATGTAGGGCAGTGCATTTATGTTGTCTGTAAAGCCTGTCGTGCATTTCCCCGTCACCAGTGACTCCTGAGCTCGACGGGCCTCGAATACTGCTCACAGTTTCAGACAGTTTATTTGAAGGCAAGAGTCCCTTTCAGTATACATCAATAGTAGGCGAAGATAATCCATGGTACCTCGCCACCAAGTTCCTGGAACGCATCAGGAAAAAGAGAAATATCTGATATCCATATCTTTAACAAAGCACCTTGAGCCAAATGAAAAGTGTTGTCCCAATCCAATCAGTTCCAGTTGGTTCTGAATCAGTGGAATATAAGTTCTGTTTGGATTGGAAACTGTTTCAATGATGGTTGAAATAATAAAAAAGGAAATACCTTATTTCTATACAACCCTGTAAAATGAACTTTTCGATGCCATGGACCCTTAGAGCTTCATTCACATCATTATGAATCAAGTCTTCATCTGCTTGAAGCTCCCAATAAATGCAGGAAGGACTGCATCCTCTTTTCCGACAGAAAAGTCCAAAATGGGACAAGCCTATGATCATTCCTAAATATATAACACTCTGTGTCTGAATTAGAAGGGAGTTTATAATTTTGACCAGGACTACAAGTCATCGTATCAACTTTACCAAGCATACTCCGAACAGCTCTCTTCTAGAGTTCGGTTCAAAATCAACTAATCATATAGGAATAAAAGCAATCTTATGCCTTGAAGAGGCATTAACTTGAGATTGGAGCCACTACCCTGGTGAAGATTTAGGAGGATCTGTCCAGAGTCCAAAACAGAGGCATTTAGATTGAAAAACGTTCATACCATCCATGAACCAAAGGAATCCCCTTGACTGTGAATGAATGACAATGTGGAAATACAGTAAGCATGTCCAGTTATTGTAAGCAGCCAGTCTCCATCCCTTACAGCTTTCAGTACCATAGAAAAAGGTTCTATCAAAAACTTAGTGAGAACAGTTTACATGTCTAAAATTGATACTTCTAGAACTGGTTACCAACCTCCTAATGCTTTTGACACCATAAAAAGTGTGTTGTCATACTCCAAGTAGGAATCGGAAACCTTCTCTGTTACCTTCTTCTCCATGACCATTGCTATTTTCTGTTTCAAAATGTGGATTTTGAAAGGATCATTGAGCTAAATTGGTAATGGAATGGGATCCACAGACAGAGTGGGGCTGAAAAACAGAAGTCCGATATCCTTCTCTTACCAACGACAAAACCCATGGTTTCAGGTGAAGGCTTTTCCAACCCTAGTAAAAGTGGGGTATCCTGATTACTATTGGAATTTCTTGTTCGAGACCATCATAGTGTTATTCTAGAGGAGTAACGAGTCCTACTGGAACTTCTGCTAGGTTGAAACCAAACATCTTAAGAAATTTAAAGTAAGATTAAGGTCCATGTGGCCTGCAAAATTCTTTTTAGTCAGACCCAATAAAACACCTACACTGTTAGAAAAAAATTCTAATCGGAAATTCTCCGTAAAACTATACGGTTCTAAGCCGTATTTCAGTAAAATACAGACGACCGTAATTTTACCTTCCTTTTTATTATCTTTTACGGTTTGGTGACCGTAATATCACTTCATTACGTCAATATATCCGTTTTTAAAACAGTAAAAATCCTGGAATAAATATTGCCAGGCATTTACCGTTTTTAATGGAATTTTTTAACAGTGTACCACATAATCCACAGAAGAAAAACTTTAAGTTTCAACAAAGCCTGGAACAGGGATTCATCATCTGTCTCGGCATCATCTAAATCATTATCCTCACGTTCAATATCCTGATTTTGCAAAGCATTAATCCATAAAAATTCAGATTGTCCCTTTTATTTAGTACCAGAGTTGTTCCATGTGCCTGCGCAAAACATTGGAGGTTGATGACTCATTTCAAAGCCTACTCCTCTATAGGTACTTGTCCCAACATTAATACAACTACTCCGTATTAGAAAACTACTATTGTTAAGCTTACATTAGGAGATATTTGGCTACTACCAGTTGTATCATGATAAAACTATTTATCAGCTTGAGAAGATCCCATTAGAGGCTTATTGAAATGCTGTGAACCTGGCACCATAGGTGTAATATGGCATGGCATAGAAATGTTGCTCATATGTAATTGCTGCAGTGAGAGCAGAGATGTCTGAATCCAGACTTCTAACTCAATGTTCTATTGCAGAATCTGATATTCTAAAAAAGTGTACTAGATTGCAAAAAGGCGAGGGTTTACAAATTGAGAGATCATGGCTCATAGGAAACCAGTCAACTCTATACTGTGTTATGCATCTTAAGAAGTAAGCCTAGGGTTCGAAGCAGGCCAGGTTTGCCCAGGAACACTGCCACTTCTAGAAGAACCATTAAGCTTCTCAGACTGCATGACCAAATCAAACTAAATTTCGATTAGTAAAGGAAATTGAGATTTACTTTCAAAATAAAGATTATACTGTAGCATCCCTTATAATCCCATCAAGTCCTGATGACTACTTTCTTCAATCTCGTAATCTCATTTAATGCATTCCGAAATACATCAACCACATCTTACATTCTCGGCCTTACAAAAACCCTTTCAAGTTTTTCATCTATTACTTCTTTTATTTTTTTTTCTATCTTCAATAGTCAACAACTATACAAAATATTCACTCCATTCATCCAGGATTACATCCATGTTCTACCGCATCTCTCTCTCTCTCTCTCTCTCTCTCTCTCTCTCTCTCTCTCTCTCTCTCTCTCTCGGTGGTGACACTACTGTCTCTGATAGTATGTCGGCTTTGCAATCTATTGTGTTGGAGTCATCCGGAAGTAATAAGTTAGTCAGCAAAATTTGAATATTTTTATGTAAATTTGAAAATAAAAATAGGAATGTCTATTTTATTTGGACCTCATCTCATTGTAACCTAATGGTGAATGACCAAGCAGATTTATTAGCAAAGCAAGGTTGTTGTAAAGAAAATTTTGACTACAATTTCCCACTGTCATATGAAAGTGTTAAAAATAATAAAATAAAAAACGTCAAGATATAGAATATAGAGTATACCTTGAGATTAACTCGTTTTGAAATTATATGAATATCACTAAGGGGTCAGAGCCAAATTACATGAAGAGTGGTTTACATACTAGAAAACACCAAACAAGCTGTAGTGGATTGCGTTTAGGATATAAGTATTTGTGGGACGTGACAAATGGTAGAAATTCCAATATAAGAAACTGTCGATTTGTGTAAGGTATCTAATGGGCACAGGTTACATCACTATTAAAAGAATGCAATGAAATTGAACGTTCTAAAATATAAGTTAAAACCTTGTCATTCTATGTTATTCTCGACAATTTTCTTTATGGATCCTATGGTGTTTTTTTTTTTTTTTTTTTTTTTTTTTTTTTTTTTTTTTTTTTTTTAAGTTAAGAAATGTTTGTTGAGAATTTGATTAATCGAGTGGGAACTTGTTGTTCCGGGAATGTCTCCCTACACCATATTACAAAGATCAACAGGGGAGGGAAAGGAGTATTAACACTGAAGGGTACAAACACCCTAGAAAGTACTTTGATGATGCAGTTCATAAACCTTCACTGTAAAAGGAAACTGCACTGTCTAGAGACTTGGAAACTCCAAAAGTGACTAGGTAATTGATTGATGGTCTACCTTGGCTTTGTCATTTCAAGGCCATCTTCACTCTTAGGCTCTATTTATACACTATTACTCTAAATTATTTAGACTTACTCCTTTCAATATATCGGGTATGGTGTCCAGAGATTAAATATTCCTGTTAGACACAATCAGTAAATAAAGGGAGTAGAAATACGAACATGTGTAATTAACCTAGTCTAGTTACTTTATCACACTGTAAGGACAGTGAGACAAGCGTCACCAAGATCAACTGATACTTTATTCAAATGTGCATGGGAGTATATTACAAGGTGCGGAAGGAAAGGTAGGATGGCGCTGGCGCCAAATCAGATTGAGTTGCCCGACAAAATTACGAGTTAACAGAAACATGTAATGAAATGATACATATGTCAAAATGTAGCTCTGATAGAGCGGAATACATATACATGGGAAACCACGGTGTGGCGAAAGGAGAATTCAAATTAATAAACAGTTTGTTGTTTTCTGGACGACGAAAGGAGCGGTGTCCTTACAAGTACTCCCCCCCCCCAAGACATCGGGCGGCGTAGAGGGCTGATGATCAATCTTCGTATCTTTTCGGGCGTCGGAGGGTTCCTCTTGTTTTTGAACGGTGGTCGGCGTAAGGATCTCTTCCTCTTGTCGTCGTTTGATGATTTTTCTTTCGTTGGGCGCCTTGTTTTGAGGTGGAACTCTGGATCTGCCAGGTCCGGCGGAGGCGGTGTCGCTTCCTTCGAGAAACGCTGGTTTCACGCGGTCTATTGAGACCCAGTCCTCTTGGCCATGGACATCGAGAAGGAAGGCTTTCGTTGTCTTCTTAATTACCCGGTAGGGGCCTCGATAAGGTCTAGTTAGTGGTTGTCGATGAGTGTCGACACGGACGAAAACGTACCCGCAGTCATCCAGGTTTTTTGGCTTGAAGTGCTTGGTTCTGTCCTGGTAAGTTTTGAGACATGGCCTGAACTTCCTGGCGATGTCCCTTAGGTGATCCAGCTGCGTGTCGTCGGTTGATGAGGGAAAGAATTCGCCAGGAACTGTGAGCGCCTCCCCGTAAACCTTTTCGGCGGGCGAAGGTTCGCCGTCTGCACGAGGGGCGGTGCGAAGGCCGAGGAGAACCCAAGGAAGTCGTGATTTCCAGTCCCCGTCGGTGCAGCTCGCCATCAGGGACGCCTTGAGGGGGCGGTGAGTTCTTTTGACCATGCCGTTTGCCGCGGGGTTGTATGCCGTAGTGCTGTGGAGCGTCGTCCCCATCAGGTTCGCCAAAGCGAGCCATATTTCTGAGAGGAAAGCGGGGCCTCTGTCTGTCGTGATGTCGTCAGGAACGCCAAACCTGCTCACCCAGCTTGACAGGAGGGCTTCGGCGCATGCTTAAGTCGTAGCTTCGGTCATTGGCGATGCCTCCAACCACCTCGTGGAGCGATCGATGATCATAAGCAGGTAGCGAGCAGATCCAGAAGGGGGCAATGGTCCCACGACGTCGATGTGTATGTGACCGAAACGTCTTTTTGGCTGGGGAAAATCGCCTACCCCTGATTCGGTGTGACGGCTGACTTTGCTTGACTGGCAGTTGGTGCATGACTTCGCCCATTCCCGGGCGTCCTTTTTTTATCCCTGGCCAGACAAACTTTTCAGACAGAAGGCGAGCGGTGGTGCGTCCTGAGGGGTGTGAAAGTCCATGGATGACATCGAATATTTTCCTTCTGCAGGAGGCTGGTATCCAGGGACGTGGGCGGCCGGTGCTGGTGTCGCAAAGAATAGTTACTCCTGCTGGTCCGAGGGGAATCGCACTTATCTTGAGCGCGGATGGCCACGTGAGGTGATCCTGTGCTTCTCGGTCTGTGCGTTGTTCGGTTGCGAGATTGGCGTAGTCGATTCCCAGGTGGATTGCGTCAATTTCAACCCTTGAAAGGGCGTCCGAGACTGGGTTTTTCTTTCCTGGGACGTAACGTATGGTGCACCCGAATTCGGCGATTGATGCGAGATGACGTTGTTGTCGGGAGGACCATGCGTCTGTTAATTTCGTGAAAGCGTATACGAGGGGTTGATGGTCCGTCGCGATTGTGAAGGGAATGCCCTCTAAGATCTGCCTGAAGTGGCGGACGGCGAGGTAGACGGCAAGGAGTTCCCTATCGAAGGTGCTGTATCTTGTTTCGGCGGGTTTCAATTTCTTGCTGAAGAATGCCAGCGGTCGAGGAGAACCATCGACGAGTTGCTCCAGCACAGCCCCACAGGCGACGTTGCTGGCGTCGGTCGTTAGTCGAAGGGGCGCGTTGTCGTCGAAATGAGGCAGGGTGGTGGCATTCGCGAGGGCATCCTTCGTCCGGGCGAATGCCTGTTGCTGGGGCAAACCCCACTCGAGTTTTTTTGCTTTTCCTTTCAGGACGTTGTCGAGGGGTGACAGGGATTGTGCAATGTTGGGGATGAAGCGCCTGTAGTAATTGACCATCCCCAGGAACTCTTGAAGTTGGCGGATGGTCGTAGGTATCAGGAACTTTCTGATGGCGTCGACCTTGGTTGTCATGGGTTTTACCCCGTATGAGGATACGCGGTGACCAAGGAAATCCACTCCTTCCGCACCGAACGTGCATTTGTCGAAACGTACGACCAGGCCGTTCTCCTGTAGGCGTTTGAGGACGGTGCGGATGTGCCTCCGGTGTTCCTCCTTGGTTTTCGAGAATATCAGGATGTCGTCGACATAGCAGACGCAGAAAGGTAGGTCACCCAGAATGCTATCCATTAGTCGTTGGAAGGTCGCCCCGGCGTTGCGTAGACCGAAGGTTGAGTATGGGAAGGTGTAGGATCCAAACGGCGTTACAATGGCAGTTTTCGGGATGTCTTCCGGAAATACGGGGACCTGGAAATAAGACTTGAGGAGATCCATCTTGGTAAAATACTTTGGGTCGTTCAACGCGTTCGTTAGGTCCTGCATGTTGGGCAGCGGGTAGTGATCGGGCGTTGTGATGAGGTTAAGGCGCCTGTAGTCGCCGCAAGGTCTCCAGGACCCGTACGGCTTTTTTACCATGCGTAGGGGCGATGCCCAGGGGCTCGATGCTTTCTTACAGATACCCATGCGTTCCATGTCCTCGAAGGCGCGTTTGGCATCCTTCAGTTTCTGGGGCGGGAGGCGGCGGAATTTGGCGTGAGTGGGAGGTCCTGTCATTGTGATGTGGTGGTAGATCCCATGCTTGGACGGGGAACCTGGCGAGTGTCGGAGCTCGGGCTTGAAAACCTCGGTAAATTCTCGTAGGAGGTCGGCGAAGGGGTGCGTCGTTACGGCGGATACGGACATTGTTGCAAGGCCATGTTCTAGGGCGCGGGACTGGCAGGTTCCCGTGTCGATGAGACGTTTGTTAGCGACATCGACGAGGAGTCTGTGGTGGGCGAGGAAATCCGCACCGAGGAGGGGGCGATTGACGTCAGCGATAGCGAAGGGCCAAGAATACGAACAGCCCATGATAGATATCTTGAGGGTCTTGATCCCATAGCACCGTTGGTGGCGATGAGTGAGGGAGCGTTTTTGTCGGGACCACGGTCTAGGTCGGACTTGGAAGGTGGGAACGTTGACTGCATTGCGCCGGTGTCTACCATGAGTCTACAGTTGGAAGTGGTATCGAGGATATAGAAACCATTCTTGTTTTGGTTAACTGCGGCTGCGATGGTGGCAGGTGGATGCTTCTGGCGTCATCTTCTAGGGAAACTGCATGGTGCTCTACATTTCTTGGCGTCGCTGCCGAACTGTTGGTGGTAGAAGCGCCATGCTGGGTTAGTCCTAGGGTTCGGTCGTGTTGGTTGCGGTGGTTTCTTTCTTGATAGAACGTTGATCTCGTCGTCCTCAGGGGCAGTTGCTGAGGAGTCTATGGAAGCGCAGCTGCTGAAGGAGGAGAACGAAGGCGGTGTTGACGATGATGCTCCGAGGCGAGATGCTTTGGAGGCCTCGTGGAGCTTCTGAGTCTTCAACAGGAGTTCGTTCATCGGGAGCGTGTCGGCGTCTGTCAATTGGGCCCTTACGTCCTGTGGTAGGCGTCGAAGAAAGATCTCTCGAGATAAGCTAATCTCACGTCGTCGGCCGTTGCTGTCTGTTTCGGGGAGCATAAGCAGGCCGGATAACTTGTCCCATGCCTCAACAGGAGAGTTGTCACCCATGGGCTTGCTGGCGAGGTCCAGGACTTTCTGTACCCTTGCTGAGACGGAGAGGGAGTAGATACCGATGAGTTTCGTTCTCAGGTCGTCGTATGAATCTTGGCCGGCCTGGGCGTCGAGCCATGGGGAAATCTTGTCGAATACCTCTTCAGGTATGGAGGTAAGAACGATGTCAGCCTTGGCGCAGGAGTCACTGAATCTAGCGACGCGGAAGACTACGTCTTCTCTCAGGAACCAGGAAGCGGTGTTGTATTGAGAAAAGGGCGACAGTTTGACTTTGGGCATGGAGGCGAGGCCGTTGGATGCGATGGGCGTGTTGCTTCCTGCATCGTGGCCAGTCGGCGAAGAGGTGGGAAGTTGATATGTCGGTTAAGCTCATCCTACTGCCTTACATGCACCGAAGTGTGGGAGAACCAAAGGCAGGCTCACGCCTTAGGTAACGGAGTATAGAGAAGGTAGCACGGCCGTAATAAGTCCGTTAATGGCAAAGCCAAAACCGCTGATGCTACTTTCAACTCCGGGGTCACCAGTTGTAAGGACAGTGAGATAAGCGTCACCAAGATCAACTGATACTTTATTCAAATGTGCATGGGAGTATATTACAAGGTGCGGAGGGAAATGTAGGATGGCGCTGGCGCCAAATCAGATTGAATTGCCCGCCAAAATATATGTGTTTTCTTACACTTACAAATATACGATTTATGAGTTAACAGAAACATGTAATGAAATGATACATATGTCAAAATGTAGCTCTGATAGAGCGGAATACATATATATGGAAAACCACGGTGTGGCGAAAGGAGAATTCAAATAAATAAACAGTTTGTTGATTTTCTGGACGACAAAGGGAGCGTTGTCCTTACAATAGCAAAACAAACATAGTCTAATACGGGTTTATCTCAAGTCTATAGCCAAACTATAAATCCTAGATCTTAAAATGCTAGCTACTTTCAGTGTATGATGATATTTTTATTATTCTCAGGTAAATCTTACTCATTTTATATCACACCATTATATAAACTATGTAAAAAAATATTCGTAAAGGCATTAATGTATGAAATTTGTTAAAATTACTTCCTATATATATATATATATATATATATATATATATATATATATATATATATATATATATATATATATATATATATATATATATATATATATATATATATATATAAAATATCTTGGGGGTCTTTAAATATATTAGTTACCCTCAAATAAAGTTTTCTCTGAATAAAACTTGTACCGTTTTCTTTTTCTTAAGGCTTCTGATCTAGAGGTAACTTGCTTATAAATTTCACTCGTTTATTGTATATCAATTAAATATTAAATTAAATTCATAGAAATATCTCCTGAACTCTTATTATAATTCAATTAATCTATTAGAAGAATATTTAAATATATCTTAAGCAAAATACTATAATTTAGGCTGATGAAAAGGCTATAGAAAGCAGACAATGGTGGAGGTCCCTGATTGGTTGAAACACTTCCTTAACTAGGGGGACAACATTTTGGAATTTATCCCCAAATCTGGTAACTGAAAAACGCTCTCTAAATACTCTTGAGTAATTCAGTCTCCAATAAGATATATAATGAATGAGAATGACTTAAATACGTTTTATTGTTTTCCTTTGGCATGACCTTCATTACAATTATGATTTGATTAATATATCTTTCAGAGCACAACTGTAATCAAAACAAGAGTTCAAGATTAAAAAAATTATATTTAACTGTTTGTGAATTAAAAAATACCATAAATAAAAGAAGATACAGGGTGTACACAATACAGCATTTTATAAGCTACAGATTTAATTGCGTTGTAAAACGCCTGATAAAATTATTTCTGGTCTGGGGAACTTTTAGTGACCGTCTAGGGATGTCCCTGACACAGAGAGAGGAAGAAGGAAGTCTCGTAATTTAACTTGTGATTTGTGAACAATGTAGGCTTGAAAGGATAAGGAGGGACACACTCCACAAGGTTTTATTTCTTATTATGTTTTCGCTGATGTTTTATTACTCAAAATACTGGACATTCGAATATCTTGTAGGTGCTGTAGGTTTTCATGTGTGATAGTAAACCATCGAATTTCTATAAGGGTCTTTCATTGGCGAAGAATTTTTAAGAAGGGACATTTCCCAAAATGCTCTTTTTAGCGTGCGGTGGTGATCCAATAGTCAGTGAAAATGTGAAAAGTTATTAAATGGGTTTTTTTTTTTCATAGAAGTGGCTTTAACTTTTCGATTAACAAAAGGATGGTGTATAATTGTAGCTGTGTGGTTTGAGTTCCAATTGGGCAATGTAATCACGTATAATCGTATTTGTTACTATAGGAATGAATTGAGATAATACTAAAAACTGTAGCCATAGGTCTAGAATTTAGAATGCAAATGAAATGTCGATAATATCTACTCTCTATGGATATTTTGTTCCCTTGCTTGAAAGAGGTTTGTATCATCGTAGAGTCTGCGTAATGTTTTGTTAGAAAGTGGCAGAACTGTTTTTAATCACATACTATGATTTAATCTGGAAAGAAATTTGATTAAAGATTGTTTTCACATTTTTAAAATTGTGAATGTGAGGATTAGATATTGTGAAAACTCTGTAATTTATGCAGATTGTTTTCATTACAAAAGTGTAAGGAGGAAACGAGAGTTTAAGGTGATGTTAGAAAATTGTTTGTTAATTAACTAAAATGAATTTTATTGAACAACTCGACATTTACATATTCATATTTTATTTTATTAATACAGAAAATAAACGCTTTGGTATAATTTTGCATACACATACTGCATGAATGCACATATATCATTCATTTTAATGAAAATACATACAATCCTTATGACAAATATATACAATTATTTTGCTTTAAGAAACAATCGTCTCACTTCCATTGGTTTGAAAGTCTTTGGCCAGCCACGCCCACCAATTAGGCTCTCTCTCTCTCTCTCTCTCTCTCTCTCTCTCTCTCTCTCTCTCTCTCTCTCTCTCTCCTCTCTCTCTCTCTCTCTCTCTCTCTCTCTCTCTCAAGTAAATACTGGAAGGCAGTAAGCGTCAAATCCATGGAAATATTAAATATTCGGAAGTGTATCCCAAGATAAAAGTTATTTTTAAGTTTAGATTTAAGTCAGCTCAGCACATGCACTTACACAGAGGTAAGTAGTTGGTAGAATAAAGGATTAATTTTGATCTTTAAGGGACTCTATACCACCAATGCATTGAAATTTCAGTTTAAATCAAAGTAGGAAATTACGTGATAAAAGCGAGAGTAGAAACACGGCTTTTTACTTAATTTTTAGAAAAATATTCTTGGGAAAACCTTTATGAATACGATTTATTTTGTATGCAACTCTTTTTTTTTTCTCATATCCATTAGCGTATGTATAATGACCTAATTGTCTCATTAGTAATGACTAGACTATTCCCTAAGTGGGGGGGGGGGGGGGGGGTTGCCCTGGCCTGTTTTTCGACCAACCAGACAGAACTGGTTTTCTGCATATTTGTTCTTCGTCTAAAAGGGTGACCTACTCGGTTGTCAGTGAACTTTCAAAAAAGTCCGTTTATAATCTGAAAATGGGAAGCCTTATTCAGCCATTAATACCAACAGTCTTCGTTCAGTATCACGGTAAACGGTTGTATTTATTTTGCATGAATTAATTTTGTTACTAAGTGATGATTATCTTCAGGGGGAAATTACTAGCGACATTTTAATGAAAAAAAAAACAAAAACAAAAAACCGTAGTTTCTCATACATTTGGTTCCATTAAGGAACTTTACTTAAAGGGCAGTTTTTTATGGCCCTGTCACACACACAGGACACCTACTCCCTGCAGAGACTACAAGGTCAGTTTATCGTGTACATTCTAAGGTATTTTACATATCACACATTTCGTGATTGTCAAATGCTTTCGTTTTCAAGCTGAGGTACTATTTAGGTTTAGCATTTATCCTCGCCTTATTTGCAATGACATATTTACTATTAGTTTTCATGTTGGTTCTGGCAGAATATTAATAAGTTAGGACGAATTTCTTGTGTAATTCTGATATTTGAGAAAATATTCTTTGGAAAGCATTTATTGATATGCCTTGTGTATTGAACAGTCATCAATATTTTCCTATCATTCACTAGTGGGCAGGCGTAATCAAAGCATTAGTTAGTAACTAAGCTCTTACTGTAACTGGGGCGGGGTGGCCCTAGTCTGTTTTTCGACCAGTCAGGCAAAAGTGGTGTTCAACGCAGGCCTATTTGCTCTTCGTTAAGAAGACGGGCATACTCATTGTCAGCTATTTTTTTTTTCTTAGATCAGTTTGTAATCTGAAAATAGGAAGTCTTATTTAGTTTAATGTAAAGGTAATAAGTTAAAAGTTTTGTTTTTAATGTATTAAGTTTTGAATTAATAAATGATGAATAGTTTCATGTAGAAATTTCCGAAGGCAATATCATTTTGATGGAATAAAGCTGGTTATTAGTGATGCACTAGATTGAATAAAGCGTCAATACTGTCTTTGATACTTCGTGGACGAAGCAACTTGAATCGAAGGCTTGACTATAAACTCTCTATTGATTTTTGCCTTTTCATAGCTTAAGGGCAAATTGTCCTCAAATACATCAGGGCAATAAACTTAGCTGTATCCTCGGTCAGGAGAGTTAAATTGTCTTAACGCTGTGTGCAGGTTACGTAACATAAGGTTTTGATGAGAACCAGAGTTCTATGAGCCTGGTGTGGACCATATTATAAATTATTAGCATCTTTGTGACCTTGTGATTAGCCATGCTTTGTCTAAAAGGGCTCTAATAAACGTGACTGTTCTAGCGCTTTTATGTTGGCTGTTTTGCAGTTGCTTTGCTTGTGAACGTGGCCCTTCAGTGTAAAGCAGTGATAAGCTTGGAATCTCTCTCTCTCTCTCTCTCTCTCTCTCTCTCTCTCTCTCTCTCTCTCTCTCTCTCTCTCTCTCTCTCTCTCTCAGAAAATAGCAAATACTTGGAATAGACTTCCACCAGATGTAATAAACAGTAACACGGTAAACAAGTTCAAGAATAAATTAGACAAGATCATAAAAACTTTCTAAATGCTTAAACCAAATCGCTCTACCAAAGCAAATGGAGTCTCCACGGATCGACAAAAAAGTCTTTTGAGACATCCGTAATCCTTGTAACTCCTTGAAACTCTCGCTCGTGTAATCTATCACCTTTCAACACACAGAAGTGACCTCATCATGACTACTTATCTCAAAATTACCCTTTTCTAAGAATTTGCTATGGTGACCCCCTTTAGGTATTCTACTAGTAATCCTTCCAGCCATGTGGATTTAAAGCCATCTTGCAGTCGATATCCTTCAGTCCTACTGGTGGCTTATTTCCTTGATTTCAAAGGGTCCAAAAATATCCCATTAATTTTCTATACAGTTTTCTGCTACACTGGTTGATTAATTCGATAGTTAAGATCCAATTTGTCTAAAGCTGTTGATCCTGAGAGAGAGAGAGAGAGAGAGAGAGAGAGAGAGAGAGAGGAGAGAGAGAGGAGAGAGAGAGAGAGAGAGGTTAACATTTACTTAATTGCATGAAGGAATTATTGTGAAGCCTTGTTGCCTCTCTCTCTCTCTCTCTCTCTCTCTCTCTCTCTCTCTCTCTCTCTCTCTCTCTCTCTCTCTCTCTCTCTCTCAAAGAAAATATTTGCTAAATCACTGGAAGCTTATTCAGTCTCTAAACCTATTCGAATAAACAATTTTTTTTCCTTAAAACACCATCGCTGATCAAATTCATTTGAATGAAATAATTATATTAGTTGATTTTTCATAATCCAGTCGACAAACAAATGTAATCACCTCATTAGTTATGGCAAAACTCTTCTTATAAGTACTATTAGTTCCTCGTCTGTGTTTTCGGTCTGCCAAGCAAAGGTCGTTACTTGCAGTTTTGCGCAAGGTGGGAAGACACAGAAACGCGTCTTCGGTGTTACCTAATTATAAAGATAATTGTTAACTTACCGGGTACATTTTTTTTCTTTTATGTCCAAAAGGACGATAAATACTTTCATGTGTAAATTACCTTCGGCATTGTTTTGTGAAGCAAAACTGGTTATAAGTAATAAATGTGTTTCTTCAGTACACAAAATCTAGGTTAATGATGATCTGCGAACTACGAATTTGTGTCCATGATTTAGACCAGGATCCACATTCTTACAGATTCTTACAGACGTTTTCCTGGAAGAGGCACCTAGGGGGCCTGTGGCTCCAGTATGGTAGCCAGGACACTATGTGGGTGGCGGTGGGACGTGGTGTTTATCTGAGCTTTATAATTGAATTTTTTATCCTGTGTTTTCCAAAATTTATCAAGTCTTGACTCAAACTCTGTCACTGTCTCTGAGTGTACCACCTCGTCCGGCAAATTGTTCCAAACGTTAACCACGCGGTTAGGGAAGGAGTATTTGCAACTGTTCAGCCTGGCTCTTGTCTTGAATAATTTCTTATCATGGCCCCTTGTCACACTATCCTCCCTCATCCTGAAAAGACCCTCAGTACACTCCTTATCATACTTGTTGTTGACGATCTTAAATGTTTCAATCTGATCTCCTCTCGATCTCCTGTACGCTAATGATGGTAGATCAAAATCTCTTAAGTCTCTCTTCACATGGCAGTTCCTTGAGACATGGCACCAGTTTCGATGCTCTCCTTTGCACATTTTCTATTGCATCGATATCCTTGATAAAATGTGGGCACCACACTTGGTTGGCATATTCTAGGCGTGGCTGTACCAAGGATGTGAAGAGAGGCTTAAATGTTGCCGGTTCCAGGTGTACAAAAATTCTCCTAATGAGGCCCACTATCTTATTTGCCTTCTCTATTTTCTCAGCCAGATGGTCAGCAAAAGTAAGTTTGTCGTCTATGACTACACCAATGTCTCTTTCCGTTCTATTCTTGCTGATGTTGCTGTACATGATGTAGCCATTGTCGTCTACTGAGGTGTTGCCAATTCTCATGTATTTTGCTCTTCTCTGGATGGGTTCTGATTTAAACTATTTGTGCTTTGTTTTCTGGCACGTATGTTCATTTTCATGTACGGTGGCGACTTGTTTTTTTCGTATCGTGATGAGTTAAATTGTGTACCATCTCATAGAGGGAATTGGGAGTGAAATTTTGTCGAATTTATTCATGTAACTTATTGAGAAAAAAAGTTTTTATGTATGTATGTATGTATACCAACTCCTATCAAGTTTGAATGCATTTTGCGTGCTTAATCATTTGTTGATTATCATAAGTTTCAACATATTTGTAACCAGGTATGAACCGCGGTAACGTCAAGGGGGGGGGGGGGGGGGATACTGTGGGTGGCTTCTTGTGGGGGGGGGGGGGCGTTACTGAGGAATGGTCTGTATATGTGAAAGGGAAATATTTTTGGAAGATATAAATTATGAATCAAATTCACGTACATTATATAAATTAAGTCGAAAAAAAATGATATTGTTACCCCCAAATTTAGATTGTGTTCTTAATAGGGCCCACGTTTATTGAATTGTGCTACGACCTTTTTATTTATTTACTAAGTGTAATAGCTCGAAGCAAATATACATAGTTTGCTTAACCATATTGATACATTAGGTCACTTACTTTACTTTAAGGGCTGTTTACATGGTCCTATCACACAGAGGAACACTTAATCCCTGCAGGACCTACAAGATCTGTTTGTCATATACATTATTAGGTATTTATCGTATCATACATCGTATTCCGTGTTTGTCATATCCACATATTATTGAAACTCTGGAAACGAAAACGTCTTCAGTTTCTTTTTGAAAGCCATAATATCTTCAGTCTTTCGAATGTATAGTGGGAGCTTATTGTATAGTCATGGGACCGCTTATTTGAAAGCTGTAGAATCTACAGTAAAAGTTTAAAGGTTTAAATTCCGATCATGAATGGCAGAGGCTAGGGACAGTGGCATTGCCCTATTGAGCAGGACAATTCCCTAGAGGCTAACCATATATATGTACATATGATCAGCGCCCAAGTCTCCTCTCCACCTAAGCCAGGACCAAGGAGGGCCAGGCAATGGGTGTTGATGACTCACCAGATAGACCTATAGGCTCCCTCAAACCCCCTATCCTTAGCTCACAAAGATGGTGAGGTTGCAGCCACCAAATGAAATTGACATGTATCTTGGTTCCATTAACTCGAAACTATCTAACTATTCTCGTGTCAGCACAATATGTAGCAATTCTCTTAGATGTTTTGAACGTCCGATTCTGATAACTAGAGTCATTGCACAAAGACCTTAGTCTAGCTTAAATAGGTAGCCAGTGTAATTTAATAAGTATTGGAGTGATACTTTCTTGAGGTGGGGCACCTTTTTATCAGTCATGCAGCTATGTTTATTATGTTTTGTAATATCTTAAGTTGTCATTTGAGATCGTAACAGAGCGAGTTTCAATAGTCAATTCCGGAAATAACACAGGACTTATCATAGTCTCAGTTTGCCTTACTTCTGGAGTGACATAATTATGACGTCATTATAACAAAACCGAAAATGACGAGTGAACTTGTCCATTGTAGTTATAATATAAACTGGAAAGAAATTATTTTCACACACCAAGGCCCGCTTGAACAGATTTTTAGTGTCTGATGGAGGGCAAGAAGTAAACCCCTAAAAGTAATACCAGGGAAGTCGGACAATCGTTTAGCGGTTGTCCAAAGTTATTTCGGTTTGGTTTTGGAAAGAGACAGATTCGACCGGCGTTGTCCTTATTAGTCGGACTTACAACTAAAGGTAAAGTTTATTTGATTTTGAGATCCCTGAAGGTCCCTCACCCTAAATTTTCTCATCCAAAGATCTGTCACCCTGAGCGAGGATCTTTAAGTGTTAGTTTATATTAATAAAACAATTATAAAATAAAAGTAATTTATTGAGACGTACGATAATACCCAAAATGTGAATATGGATATTGTGCAACGATATGTTCACATAACTTCTCAATGTGGCATGAATTACTGCAGGTATGAGTTTAACAATTCTTGCAGCCACACATTGGCTTTATATAGCATGATATATCGATTTCTTTAGTAATCCCAGGACCGCCTAACGTTACTATATTTGCTTAGAAGTATGAAACTCACTTCCCACCAAAAAGCTGTTGCAGTCAATCATAATTTTTTTTTTCCAGATAGGTTTACTTGACGTCTTGTTTTTGTTCCTCCAATTCGTTCACCCCAGGAATACGTTATGAAGTATAAACCCACTTCTGCAGTCACAGTCTATAACTATAACTACTATACTGTAGTATAACAATCTTTGTTATTTGTGAAATTTTACTTAAATTTTAACCAGTAAAGCAAGGAAAAATCTCTTCAGCTGGTATGTTCCTGTGTACTAGTTCCCTGTCATTTGTGGCCAATAGTTTGAGGTGTGGTGTTTTTTGAGTTGATTAATACAACCAATGGATTGTGACTGTTCAACAAATAAACCTCTTGTATTTGTTAGGGCTATCATGGATATCTTGTAACTAAATAATTTTTTTGTTTTATTTATGCCTGGCAGTAAACTCAGCTGTTAACATTAGATAGTCAACAAGTAATTAGTGTCTTAAGCTTTGAATGAATCTTGATCTAATTTGGGGAGAATTTAGTCTTAAGTTTAGAAGTAGGCAAAAGTGAAAATGTTGCTAAAATGTCCTTTCCAATTCTTTCCAGATTTGTGCTCCAGTTTGCTTGTGACACTGAGGACTGGAAGAGGACACAAAGGCTGTGATGCAACAAGTTGAGAAATTGCAAGATCTTGAATCCTTTGTCTTCGGATTTAGCCAAGTTAAGTACGACGCCATCAAAGATGAACTGGTTATGTAAACTTCGCTTGAATAGTGAAATTGTTTTTAGGTTCTATGCTTTTTAGAAGACAGGTTAGATTTGGGAGCATTTGGTGCTGGTATGAAGTCCCTCAATCACGTACAGAACAATATTAGATTATGATGTGTAAATAACAGATATTTGAAATCTTTATATTGGTGTTCTATTCAGTGATAGGCCTCGTAGGATTCACTTAAGCTATGTTTGATCAATTATCATAAATTTGTTTTGATTCATGTTTTTTTGTTACTAATTCCTGGTAGATGGTAGGCTTTAAATTAATGCATTTTTGTAAAAAGAAAAATTCAAAAGCAAGTATAGTTTAATTCTACATCTCCATATAGACATTGAATAATACTTACCTAATTTTTTGGCAACAAAACTTAAGTTTACTTTTTGGCAAAATTGTTTTAGGAAAAATTAGTTACGTACAATAGGTAAAAGCAAAAATTCTGTGGGAATGTCCATTTTAACCCTCCCCAATTTTGTTCCAGTTTGCTTATGGTACGCATGCGCAGAGGTGCAGACGTTGATGTTCAAGTTGAAAAAAGGTCTTTGATATCCTGTCTTCCACATGAGCCGAGTTGAAGTATATCTTCAATAATTTAATTCTGTAAACTTCGTTTTGATGGTAAATTTAGTTTGAAAGTTGTCTGCTTTTCAGAACCTAGGTTAAATTTTGTGGCATTTAGTGCTAGAGTGAAGTTAGACTGGACTAGATTGAGTAAGTATCCGCTATTGAAGAAATGTATTTGTAGGCATTGGTTTTCCATTTTTTTTTTTGTAGTAGTAGTAGTAGTAGTAGTAGTAGTAGTAGTAGTAGTAGTAGTAGTAGTAGTAGTAGTAGTGCAGTCTTTAGATTAAAATTTCAGTGATAGGATCCCTCAAACTGTATTAGATCAAAGAATAATACACATATTTTGCTGGATGATTTTTCTTTTTAGTAAAGCTCACCTTAAATTAATGCTTTTTTTGTTATAAAAATTTTTAAACTCGAGTAAGTTTAGAGTTTAGTTCTATATTTTTGTTTAGTTGTGAGATGGTCAGCTACTTAGAATAAAAATTTTAGTTAAAAAAAAACTTGAATCAACCTGATTTTGGCAAAAATTTTCAGGTTAGTGTGTGAAGCTGTAAATCAGTTAACAAGTTGAATTCTTATTGTAAGTGGGTAGTGATGTCAGTGCACTGTAGATATTAATTCAACCCAGTTTAATTTTTGTTAAGCAAAGGATTTTCTACTCATAATTGTGTGAATTTACTGTTGAAAACTTTACATAGGAACTCAAGCACATCTTTTTATTAGTTCTTAAAGTATCCTAGATTTTTTTTTTTGGGGGGGGGGGGTCCTGAAATATTCTAATTTCATCACCAAATTATCAAAATATTTCGGTCATTAGAATATCATAGTTTTTGTTGCTTAAATCATCCTAATCCTTTTGGAGCTTGTAATATTTTGCTTTTGGGTGCTTAAGATATCCTACTTTTGGGGGCTTAAAATATCCTACTTTTGGGGGCTTAAAATATCCTACTTTTGGGGGCTTAAAATGTCCTACTTTTGGGGCTTAAAATATCCTACTTTTGGGGCCTAAAATATCCTACTTTTAGGGCCTAAAATATCCTACTTTTGGGGCCTGAAATTTCTTACTTTTGGGGTTTAAAATGTTTTACTTTTGGGGCCTGAAATTTCTTACTTTTGGGGTTTAAAATATCTTACTTTTTGGGGTTTAAAATATCTTACTTTTTGGGGTTTAAAATATCTTACTTTTTGGGGCTTAAAATATCTTACTTTTTGGGGCTTAAAATATCTTACTTTTTGGGGTTTAAAATATCTTACTTTTTGAGGCTTAAAATATCTTACTTTTTGGGGCTTAAAATATCTTACTTTTGGGGGCTTAAAATATATGACTTTTTGGGGTTTAAAATATCTTAATTTTGGGGGCTTAAAATATCTTACTTTTTGGGGCTTAACATATCTTACTGTTTGGGGTTTAAAATATCTTACTTTTTGGGGCTTAAAATATCTTACTTTTGGGGGCTTGAAATATCTTACTTTTTGGGGATTAAAATATCTTACTTTTTGGGGCTTAAAATATCCTTCTTTTGGGGATTAAAATGTCTTACTTTTAGGGTTTGAAATATCTTACTTTTGGGGGCTTAAAACATCTTACTTTTGGGGGCTTAAAATATCTTTCTTTTTGGGATTAAAATATCTTACTTTTGGAGAATTGGGGTTTGAAATTTCTTACTTTTGGGGTTTAAAATGTCTTACTTTTGGGGGGCTTAAAATATCTTACTTTTTGGGGGCATAAAATATCTTACTTTTTAGAGTTTGAAATCTCTTACTTTTGGGGGCTTAAAATATCTTTTTTTTCGGGGGCTTAAAATATCTTACTTTTGGAGACTTAGGAGACTTAAAATATCTTGCTTTTTAGGGTTTAGAATATCTTACTTTTGGGGGCTTGAAATATCTTACTTTTGGGGGTTTTAAATGTCTTACTTTTTGGGGTTTTAAATATCTTACTTTTTGGGCCTTAAAATATCTTTCTTTTGGGCTTAGAATATCTTACTTTTTGAGGACTTAAAACTTCCTACTTTTGGGGGCTTAAAATATCCTACTATTGGGGGCTTAAAATATCCTACTATTGGGGGCTTAGAATATCCTACTTTTGGGGGCTTAAAATATCCTACTTTTGGGGGCTTAAAATATCCTACTTTTGGGGGCTTAAAATATCCTACTTTTTGGGGCTTAAAATATCCTACTTTTTGGGGCTTAAAATATCCCACTTTTTGGGGCTTAAAATATCCTATTTTTGGGGGCTTAGAATATCCTACTTTTGGGGCTTAAAATATCCTATTTTTGGGGGCTTTAAGTATCCTACTTTGGAAGCATAAGATATCCTAATTGGTTTTCGATTGAACTGATTTATTAAACATATATTATTGCTTAAAAATTACTGAACAGTATTTAATTTATTCTTTACAAATCTTGATTAGTAATTTTCTGAGTTCCTATTAACACTTTTGTCTTTCAGGTTAATGTGGCTTAAAACAATTTAACCAAAAGAATGATGACCATTAAGAGTTATCCTGGAACAGTCAACTCTCCTGGTAAAGTTCTTCAGTGGGAGAAGATCAAGTGGAACTTCAAGAACACCTTTTTGGGCATTTGTAGGAATGCCCCTATTTAAATTAATTTTTCACAAGGTTTTAAGTATCTAGTCCAAGCATTAAATCTTGAACAATGTGCTCAGTTATATTGCTAGCTGAGTAATTTTCTTAAATTCTTTCTATTTTAGTAACATGAATTTAACTTTTATACATTGAATTCCCATTCAAAATTGCTTTAATGAATAGTTGATGACTTAAATTTAGTTATGAATCAATTTAGGCCTTTTTAAAACCGTGTCAATAACTAAGATTGTAATCTTGCGTAAACTAACCTGAAGTTTTTAGATAATCCTGCAGGAGTTATTTCAGGCCGGAGTTATTTCAGGCCGGAGTTATTTCAGGCCGGAGTTATTTCAGGCCGGAGTTATTTCAGGCCGGAGTTATTTCAGGCCGGAGTTATTTCAGGCCGGAGTTATTTCAGGCCGGAGTTATTTCAGGCCGGAGTTATTTCAGGCCGGAGTTATTTCAGGCCGGAGTTATTTCAGGCCGGAGTTATTTCAGGCCGGAGTTATTTCAGGCCGGAGTTATTTCAGGCCGGAGTTATTTCAGGCCGGAGTTATTTCAGGCCGGAGTTATCTTATTTCGGGTTGGAATCATTTGAAGTAGGAGTTTTCTTCAGGTAGAGGGTGGGCTATTCCAAGTAGGAGTTTTTTCAGGTAGGAGTTATTTCATTTCAGGTAGGAGTAATTTCAAGTAGGAGTTATTTCATTTCAGGTAGGAGGTGGGTTATTTCAGGTAGGAGTTATTTCAGGTAGAGGGTGGGCTATTTCACGTAGGAGTTATTTCAGGTAGAGCCCAGGCTATTTCAAGTAGGAGTCATTTAAGGTATGAGTTTTTTTTTTCAGGTAGATGGAAGACTATTCTGGGTAGAGACTGGGATATTTCAAGTTATTATTATTTCAAGTAGTACTTTCACATAGAGGCTAGGATAGTCTGGTAGGAGTTCTTTCAGGTAGAGAGCTGGGCTGTTTCAGGTAGAGGCTGAGCTATTTCAGGTAGAGACTGAGCTATTTCCGTTAAATTTTAGTCGAGTGATATCTTCAGTATTTATTTATTTAATACAGTGGGATTGAACATTCAAATCATGAGATCCTAGAAGCAAAATTTTCCTAAGGTTTTTTATTTGTCTATTTTGACTTTCAAGAATTGAGTATTTCTATTAAGATTTTGAAAACCTTTATGAGTATTAAAGCAGTTTTTAGTTTATAATCTATATCTCTTTTGAATTTCAGGGAAAGGGAACTGATAGTAAATTAGTAGGGAAATTTTTAAACTAGTGTTACTGTATTAGGAATGAATAGTTATATAAGAGTAATAAATTATCCGGTGCCAAAACTTTCAGTTGATGGAAATAAGGTTTTTGTTTTTAAGTGTACATAATTTATCTCTTTTTGCAGCATTTGAATTAGACTGCTTTAAATGCTTATTTCAAGGTGTGTTCTTGTTTAGCCTTTGAATTCTTCTCTCTGTCCTATAAGCTTAAGATTCCTTAACACAAAACCCTTTCTAGTTTCAATAGTATACTTTGGATAGTTGATCCCCCATATCGTGTTTTAGATTTTATAAAGGGTAATAACTAACAAATGGATTTGAAGCAATCTAAAGTTTAAATACACTATTGGTCCTATTTTTAAAAATCTCGAGTAAATATTTTAATGTCCATAATTTGTGTAAAAACTTATCCCTCTTTTATTTTTAAATTTGTAAGATTCAGTATTTGATTAAATGTCCATCCTTCCTCCCCATGTTTAATTTCTCTCTCTCTCTCTCTCTCTCTCTCTCTCTCTCTCTCTCTCTCTCTCTCTCTCTCTCTCTCTCTCTCTCTCTCTCAATATATATAAGTTAGTAACTAGAGTAGTTTATAGAACATTCTAGGAGTATACTTTGAAATAAAAAGTTATATAATATAGGTGAAGGAAAGGTTATTGTACATGTTTTTCATATTTTAATTAGATATTGTTAGAGAAGCTTAAATTTAAGTTTAGGAAAGATGGTTTTAAAACTTTGTGCTCTTGGGAAGGTCGAAAGGCTGATTTTTTGTATAGATTTAAATACTAAGAATTGAATTGGGGCTTGAACATTGCTGGATAATACAGAATAGTGAATAGATTTAAGTGATCATTGACAGATGAGATGGTTAGATTTCATGTGAAATGACTAGGAGGACTTTGGTGTGAAATAGCGAGGAAGGCTTTGGTGTGAAATAGCGAGGAAGGCTTTGGTGTGAAATGGCTATGAGGACTTTGGAGTGCAATGGCTAGGAGGGCTTTGGTGTGCAATGGCTAGGAGGGCTTTGGTGTGCAATGGCTAGGAGGGCTTTGGTGTGCAATGGCTAGGAGGGCTTTGGTGTGAAATGCTTAGGAGAGTTTTGGTGTGAAATGGCTAGGAGGACTTTGGTGTGAAATGACTAGGGGAGCTTTGGTGCGAAATGACTAGGGGAGCTTTGGTGTGAAATGACTAGGGGAGCTTTGGTGTGAAATGGCTAGTAGGGCTTTAGTGTGAAATGGCTAGGAAGGCTTTGGTGTGAAATGGCTAGGAGGGCTTTGGTGTGAAATGCTTAGAGTTTTGGTGTGAAATGGCTAGGAGGACTTTGGTGTGAAATGACTAGGGGAGCTTTGGTGCGAAATGACTGGGGGAGCTTTGGTGTGAAATGACTAGGGGAGCTTTGGTGTGAAATGGCTAGTAGGGCTTTAGTGTGAAATGGCTAGGAAGACTTTGGTGTGAAATGGCTAGGAGGGCTTTGGTGTGAAATGCTTAGAGTTTTGGTGTGAAATGGCTAGGAGGACTTTGGTGTGAAATGACTAGGGGAGCTTTGGTGCGAAATGACTGGGGGAGCTTTGGTGTGAAATGACTAGGGGAGCTTTGGTGTGAAATGGCTAGTAGGGCTTTAGTGTGAAATGGCTAGGAAGGCTTTGGTGTGAAATGGCTAGGAGGGCTTTGGTGTGAAATGCTTAGAGTTTTGGTGTGAAATGGCTAGGAGGACTTTGGTGTGAAATGACTAGGGGAGCTTTGGTGCGAAATGACTGGGGGAGCTTTGGTGTGAAATGACTAGGGGAGCTTTGGTGTGAAATGGCTAGTAGGGCTTTAGTGTGAAATGGCTAGGAAGGCTTTGGTGTGAAATGGCTAGGAGGGCTTTGGTGTGAAATGGCTAGGAGGGCTTTGGTGTGAAAAGGTTAGGCAGGCTTTGGTGTGAAGTGGCTAGGAAGGCTTTGGTGTGAAGTGGCTAGGAAGTCTTTGGTGTGAAATGGCTATTTGAGCTAGAAAGTGGGAAGGCTAGTATGTGAGTGTGTGAAATGGCTAGTAGAGCTAGAAAGTGGGAGGGCTAGTATGTGTGTTGAAATGGTAGGGCTTTGGCTAATATTAGTGATATTCCTCATCTTATCTTAAGCTACATGAACATACCTTGAAATTAACTTCGATTTTTTTTAAAAAATCAGATTGTTCCTTGTAATACATAGCTAAAGTTTCAGAACTCCCATTCCCACTCCTTGATCCTTCCCCCTCCCAATTTGGAAAGATTTAGAAAAAAAAAAATAAAGGGAACGTTCATATGACTGAGCCTCCCTCCCCATCCGGCCCCCTCCCTCTTCTGGTATCAGTACTTGCCATGTTCCTCACCACTGAAAGGCCAAAGGACCCATGAAGTATATATCTTGCTTTTGACTAGAACCACTGTTCATTTAGGCTGTTTATGAGCTTCCCATGTACGGAACTCGTCCATTCTTTTGCTGGTTTAATGAGAGGAGGAGACTGTTAACTTGGTTATGTTGTATTGTCAAAATGCTAGACTGTGTGCTATGGTGAACATGTTTAGTCCAATTTGATTTCCTTGAAATCTTGTCACGGTAGATTCTGACTTGTCAATTCTAGTCATGATTAATAATTCAGTCAGGTTAAAGGATATTTAAAGCCTCAAATGATTTTAGATATTATTTCGTGCTTTTAAATATTTTTTAATTTTAGTTTAAAAATTTTCAAAATTTTAATCTTGAATTGTAGGAGATTGTAATGTCAAATTGAACAGGTTTCTATTATGTATACACTGTAATTTGTTTCAAACTAGATCAAATTTGTCATGTATTGTGTAAATTAAGTTATGAAAAACTTTTTGTCAAGATAATGATTTAAATTATGTCCAAGAATGTGTGAGTTTTCAATGTTAATGTGAAATTAGTAACTGTATTGCTAATTTTTTTCAGTTTTATCTGTCAATTAAAATCAAAAGATTGGAAAGATTAATTTAGTTTTAAACTTTGAGATAACTTTTTTTAAAAAAAGTGTTGACTTTGTAAGTCTTGCGATCCAGTCCTTTCCATTACACTGAGATACCCGAGCTCTCTGAAAAGGGGTCCAGCTGGGATTATAAATGTCCCAAGATATTTGATTCCTACTGTTTCTGTTCATGACATAAAGGAGGGATAAAGAACTGCTGTAAGTCATTTTAGAATAAATGTATAATACATTCTTGAATATATTGTTGTTGGTATAGTTTTAGTTGTTAGTGGGGAGTTACTGCCAATGTTGATTAGGGGAATTAAGGCCTTATTAAAGTCTCTTTTTGTGCAATTCAGGATCAGGTAACCTGGTTTAGGGAATGTTTATACCGGAATAAATTATTTGGCTTCAATTTTATTTAGTTTGATGTGCTCTTGGTTAAGTATTTTTAAAATTTATGCAGGATCAGGCAAAGGATCCAAACTGAAGTTTGACATTTTAAGGTTAGATTTTGTATACGTACTTTGATACTGATGTACAGGAATGTGTCTTGTGTAGTAATTTACAAAAAGTACCTGCTCCAAAGTTATACTTTTTTTTTGTGCAAGGAAACTTTATAATTCATAAATGTTAGACATAATATGATAAGCCTCTGAAGTTTGTACAAAACATCAAGTCAGAGCATTAGTGTTATATTGTAATAAACTATAGAACTCGCCAATTTCTTTTAATTTTAATAACACTTGAGATTTGAATGTACAAATTAAGCTTTTCAGATGTAACATGATCATAATTTCTACGTAAATCTTTCTAGACAACTAAAGCCAAAAACTGTTAGATTAACTGAAGCTTGATAAAGTCTGATCTACTTATGCTAAAGTCCCTTACGTTTAAATGCTAATATAATTAATATTAACGTCATAAACTGTTGATTAAACTGTTTAAATCTTAAGTTAACTTACGTCTATGGTGAGTAAATGTTTAGTAACTTAAGGTAATCTAAAACTAGAAGTTAGACCATTAATCTTCAAAGCACTTTATCAGAATTTATGTAAGTACTATAAGTAAAATCCTGAAAAATAAGTTTTTAGAGATATTAATGTCTTTATATTTCATGCAACCAGCGTTTAAGATACAATAAATTAGCCACTAAATCTGTATTCAAAACTTGCAACTTTTCGAGTTAGGTTGAGCGTTTCAACATTTTCATATCGATGCGAAGTACAGAAAACCTTTACTGATTTGGTGGGAAAGTTTTGAATTTCAGTTGATTGCTTTAGATTTAGTTAATACGTTATTCGGTACAGTAATACAATAAAGATTTAAGAAAAATTGTAGTTTTCTCATAAGAGTACAATACACTTTTCAAATGTCCGCCTTTGCATTAATTTCAATGTAGATGTTAGCGTAATCTCTTAAGTAACTTGAGGGGACAAGCAAAAGGCCAGTTTGTCAATATGTAGCAACGCAAAAGTTTTATAAATGTAATTTTGATCATTGGTTCATGACAGTAAGCTCAGAGAGGGCACTACTTATGTTGCTGCTCTACCACTTAAAATTAAACCTTGGTATTAAATTTAGGAATTAATTGATGTAGGACAATGCATTCCTTGTACATCAGTAAATTTGTAATGAGCAATGAACGAGTGGGTGGATGATGTGTGGTGTAAGTGTTACGAGGAGGATCCAGTCTATAGAGAGGAATTATAGTTTCTTAATAGTACTGTCTTTAGTGTAAAATTGGTTTGATTGCGTACTGATTTTAATAGATCTGTGTAAAGGTTATCTTAGTGAGACATTTAAATTAGTTTTCTCGGGTCAAATCAAGGTTAGCAAGTGTCTATTCCTCAGGTTAACACCAAAAATTTAATCTAAATTTATTTTTATAGAAAGTTAGATACTGAGATTAGGGTAAACTTTGTTTAGTAGGCAGCTATAAAAATTCATCTTATTTCACGAAGGATAATATTAGTTTCTTTGCATAATTGGCCGAACGGGAGTCTCAAATCAGAGGGTTTTGAGAATGATTTAAATAATTATTATGCCTAAACTAATTTCATACTTGAATCGTAGATTTCTAAGATTTTTGTAATGAGTAATTTAATGCATATATGACAAAGCAAATTCACCCATCAATCAATCTAAAGTAATTTCACTTGTTTTTGCATTAATTCTAAAGATTTTTTTCAATAGCTTAATCAGTAGCTCACTTTACCAGATTGATATATCCTAATCGCTTTTATCTATAGATTATCAAAATTATATTGTTATTTTATGAATCTTTTAATATATTAACTTTTTACGTGGCCACATTAAGATGAGGTGATAGGCAAGGTGGTGAGTATTAGATATGCAGATATAAAAATATTCTTTATTGATATTAAGGACAAGCTTAAGGTTTTTGATATTATTAGTTTCTAAGGGACAAATTTCAGGCTTGTGCTTTTACCTTACGCAATGAAATTTACAAATGATACCTTATGAATAAGATACTTTATAAATCCTATTTTTCATAAAGTTCTTTTAATAAATGGAATTAATATTTGATGAAAGAGTAAAGCCATTAGTTCCATCCTATTGGAATATAGACAATTCATAAGTCTGGGATTAATTCTTTTCAAATCAAATTTGTTATTTTCAGTATTTATGATAGTCCAAATGCAGATAATTTGGTTAGAAGCCAGTCAGTTGGGTTACATCTAGAATAACTGGAAATCGTCCACTATTACGAAGAATTTAACAGTTAGATTATTATCATCATACCCATAGATGTTTTTAACATTGTTAATAACCGTTTCAAACCATATAATGGCCTAATATAATTCAGTTTCCCAAGTTTTAACTTTGACATTAATTTCATGATGGATTTCTGATAGACTCAAATTCAAAATATATTTAGTTCTCAAAATACGTTTTAATGTAACTACGGTAATTTTCCAAATTTATTAAAAAATCTATCGACTATTAAGATCGTAAATACGAAGTTTACAATGCCAAAGATATTTCGTTGAAGGTAGACTGACTTAAGTATCCATATAAAAAGAGGATGATTCCGAATCATTTAAAATCTCCTGAAGCTTGTCCATAGTTTATGGTTTAATAAAAGATGTTCAAGAGCATTTAATATCAATAAAATGTATTCAGGCTGGGCATCGTGTGTGTCATACTATAGACTAATTTTCATCAACTAAGCCTAATTTTCGATTAGTAGCCTGTGTGCCTGTATGATAGGAATAAATACTATGCAATATGACACCTAGGTAAAATGTATATTTGGTCATTAGCAACAGTTTAGTAGGTAGGCCTACTGTTAGATTAAGTGTTGGTCAGCTTTGTAGGTAGATCTACTGTTAGTTTAAGGGTTGTTCAGCTATGTACGTAGGGCTAGTGTTAGTTTAAGGTTTTGCCAGCTTTGTAGGTAGGCCTACTGGTAGTTTAAGGGTTGATCAGCTTTGCAGGTAGGCCTACTGTTAGTTTACGGGCTGTTCAACTTTGTAGGTAGGCCTACTGTTAGTTTAAGGGTTGTTCAGCTTTGTAGGTAGGCCTGTTAGTTTAAGGGTTGTTCAGCTTTGTAGGTAGGCCTACTGTTAGTTCAAGGGTTGTTCAGCTTTGTAGGTAGGCCTACTATTAGTATAAGGGTTGTTCAGCTTTGTAGGTAGGCCTACTCTTAGTTTAAGGGTTGATCAGCTTTGTAGGTAGGCTTACTGTTAGGTTAAGGGTTGATCAGCTTTGTAGGTAGGCTTACTGTTAGGTTAAGGGTTGTTTAGCTTTTTAAAAAAATCTTAAATTAGGTTCTCTCCAGGTAGCTTCTAAAAGGGGTCTTATTTGAGAATGTGTTACACATGGAACTGAATTGACTTTTGTGGTCCACGTGCAAGGTTAATGTGTACTTCGGTCCGATCTGCCTATCTGCTAGGAGGAGTAGTAAGGATAGTCAGGGCAGTGGTTTGCACGTGTCTTCTCCTTTACCCGACTCAATCCTGCACATAAAATGGGACGGATGAGAGATGCCTTTGGGCAGTTGTGGTTCCTGTCTGCTTTTGAGAGAGCAAAAGGTTTCTGGAGTAATTGATTGCGGTGAAATTGCACTATAAGACTCATGACGTTTTCACTCCCACCCATTTTTTTAATTTAATGATAGTTTCTAAATGAAAATTTAGATTTGAAAAGATATCCCCTTGCTCTGTGTACAATCTAAAATGTGATAATTTGAAATTTCTTAAGTTTCTATTTATGACTTGCTATTTTCATTAAAATGTAAAGTATCAATTAACTAGAATACTATAACATTATCTTGAAAAGACATAATATTCTTGGCATACTTAACTCACAATCATTGCATTAATGTCTGTAAGATTTTCAATAAAACATTTCAAAAGAGAAGGAAATGGAAAGCATTCAAGGGCCTGGTGACTTTGTTCGTTCAAAAAACAAAATGCCTAATCAATTTTCTGTTACCAGGTGGGAAGGGGCGGGCCTTGGTGGGCTTTCCATTTCCTTCTCTTTTTTTATTGAAAACTTAACTAATTTATACAATCATGACACTTGTAATCTCAAATCTGTACTTCAAACTCATTCCAATGTTCAGAAAAATCAAAGATAACAAAACACTTTAGTATCCCATGTTATGGGATCTAAAATGTTCGTTTTCTATAACATTGTCATTGGTTGAGTTTGTTGATAGAGAACGAGGTTAAAGAATTTGATATTGTTTGTCTTTGACTTTGTAGTGTATTCATATTTATACTTAATAGATATTGAGTGTATTGAAACCTGTCCTGTGTATGGCAAGCAATCTTCTACAATAAAAATCTTGATCGAAACTTATTGGCTTTTCTTATTTCACAATTTATAAACTTAAAAACTTACAAAATAATAGTCGACTCTTTGTCGTCTATGCTTAAACCCAGAGTTAAAGTAACTATATAAGATAAATAACTTTGAGGCTAAAATGAATTATTATCACAAGATTAGAGTTGTCAGGAATGAATTTACTTTGAGAATTGGACTAAACACGAATACCATAGAGCATAGTCCTCATTTTGATAATACTAACATACCAAGAGACAGCATATATTTCTCTCGTCACCAGTGGATGAGTGAACGAGCTCTGTACATTGGAAGGGAATAAATCAGTCTTACAATGAACACTTGTGGTTTATCGTGGTTAAAAGCAAGGCTTATATACTTCATGAGGTCTCTGGTCTTTCAGAGGAGAGAGAATGAAGGCAATTTTACTGGTACCAGAAGAGGGAGGGGGACGACTGGGGAGAACACTCAGTCATATGAACGTTAGATTAAGGAGAACACTCCAGGTTACTGATTTTTATATTTTTATTTTTTTTTTTTTGCTCAATATATTATTTGTTATAAATCATGGATGTATTGAAAGTAAATAAAATTTTTATAAGTTTTTATTTCTTTTATTCACAATTGTATTTTGATAAATCATACATAGTAATAAATTTTACAAAATAAGACAAAGATTTGCTGCTTGCTTACAGATTACTACTGTATCTTCTATTCATACATTATTACTATATTTTCTATTCATACATTACTACAGTAAATTCTATTCATACATTATTAATGTATCTTCTATTCATACAGTACTACTCCATCTTCTAGTCATACATTACTACTGTGTCTTTGTTTATAAATTGGTACTGTATCTTGTAACTTTGATATGGAAATACAGCTGTTTTAACAATGAAAAACTCAAATAAGACATTAGCCATGTAAAAAGCAAGAGACTTGTAATCGTAAGGTAAAATACGTTAATGAAGACATCTCGAGGCATTCAAGGCTAGGCCATGGATGTTGTTTATGTCTTCTATAATGTATTTTATACCTTACGATTATAGGTCTCTTGCATTTTACATGGTTAAGGTCTTTTCTGCGTTTTCATTGTTAAAACAGCTGTATTTTCAGATCAAAATTACATAATACAGTAAAAATTTATAAACAAAAGATACAGTAGTGATGTATGACTAGAAGATGGAGAAGTAATGTATGAATAGAAGATACAGTAATAACGTATGGATAGACATATTAGTAATGCATAAATTGAAGATACAGTAATAATGCATAAATAGAAGATACAGTAATAATGTAATAATAGATGATACAGGAAGCAATATATAAAACAGAAGTCAGAAGCAATGCATAAGCAGACAATACAATTTCAATATAAAAAGATTACAGATAAGTTGAAATATTATTCAAACTTTAAATACAACTTTACTATATACATATAAGAGTACAATAGCCATATGAAGACCACTTGCCTGACTTATTTTCCTTGAATCGAAACCATCTTAGAATGACAACAAAGTGCAAAAGAAACATTTTTTGATCATGTTGATTCTAAGCAATGTCTGCATGATTTGGTTTCCACCACAAGGGAAATAAAAGTTTTAAACCCCTAATGCTTCAAGCACCAATGTTTTTAGAAGTTACCTAATAGTGACATACTTCAAACCAGCAAGATATAAGCTCATTCCCTCACTTCGTATGCTTAAAGATCTTATTCAACTCTTCCCTCAAACGACTTGAAAATTTCGTGCAGTCATTAAAGTTTATGAATATCGTCCACCTAAGCTACCCTCTCCAAAAAGATGAAATTTAAATCATTCCTAAAAAAAATCCTCAATTTAAATCTAAAATATTTTATCAACGAAATAATTCCTCTTAATCTTTCTCAAAGACTACCAAGAGGTATGTCTTAACTAGACTGCCTTTCTAGAATGAATCTATTCGTATAAACAATCCCCTTGTCTCATTAAAAGCTATACCTACGTCAATCACTATTACTTTCGTTATGAAAGCACAAATTATTCAAAGTCATTTATAAATATACATTCCTTTCAACTTGTCCCTGAACTTTACATCTTTAAATCCTGTCCTGATAAACTTCTAAATTTGCTTTCCTATAATTCATATGGAGTTCATTTAAATAATGAACAAATGTTTTACCTATAAACCTGTCTTGATTATTTTAATTTAAACTAATAAATTTCTGTACTTTACCTTCTGTCATACTTCATTTACGCCATGACATTTTTCTTATCTATTCCTTCAAAACCACTGAACCCTCTTTTTAAATAGGTTTCTAGTTTTATAGCAACTCTTTCCTTAAATCTTTCAATCAATACTTTCTTTGAGATTTTTGAACTAATAGTTCTTACATACATTCTTTCCTAGACCTTAAATCCAACAACTATCCTTAAGAAGCTATAATTAATCTGAAAATGTTTCTTAACATCTTTTATCTACCCTTCTCTTAACTTATAACTCAACCATTAATTTATAAATCTGTCCTAACTTCAAACCTTTTGAAAACTCAAGACTTTAACAATTTATTCCCAGATACCTAAACTGAAACTTTAATCTTCCTTATGTCTTTCCATCAAGTTATTTGACCTAAATTATGTAATTAGTGATGTGAAGCAGATTACATAAGGTCATTACAAGTAATATAGGCATGAAAACATTGCTTAAAATCAGACTTACTATCCAAAACTAATAATTCTAAGAACATCAAGTTTAGGACAATTTCTCAGCTACTTTGAACAAGGATCTGACGTGTGACTGCTGTAATGTTCCACAAAGGATTTTTCTTTTAGAAATTTAATAAAGTTTCTTTTGAAAGTAAAATTTGAGAAGAAAATAAGTGGAGAATGATGGATAAAAAATGACGTCTTAACTTTATTGAAATTAAAATTTATTACATCCATTTTTTCTTCAACAGACTGGGAGCTTACTGAAAACCTGAATGTTAGAGAGAGAGAGAGAGAGAGAGAGAGAGAGAGAGAGAGAGAGAGAGAGAGAGAGAGAGAGAGAGAGAGAGAGAGAGAGAGAGAGAATTGAATATGCAATTTCTATCTGGTAATATCAGTAATTCAACAGATCTTCATCAGATACTACAGTATATGTAGACAGAATTTCAAAATTGCTATGATAATTTTAAACCACTTTACTCTAATTTTCACTGCCCTATGGCATTGCATTTCAAAACTTATCAAAATAAGAACTATCTCAATCTTAATGTTATATTTTAAACTGTAAAATCACAAATGAAAAACACCGAAGACAAATATTCATGCAGAAACTTAGTCCATTTCTTAATGAATCAAATAGATGGATTCGACAAGATTCTCTTCAGCAATTATTTAAATAAAAATAGCTATGGGATCAATGCTTGTACTACAGTATAGGGGTAGATAGTATAAGATGAAATTCAGTAAGATTTTAGCCTATTTTGAATGACTTTCAACATGGGGACCAACTTCGACATCACGAACTCTCCAGACATTAGTTAGAGCAACTTAAAGTTATCGAATAGAATGATAATGTAATATTAAAGAAATAAGCTTAATTTAAAAAGGAAAGAAGATACATTTAAACTTTAAGATAAACTATTAACCAAGTCTAAATGGGATGGGGTAGGAAAGCAGACGAATAGTTAAGGAATGGTATGAAGCTACAGTTCAAAGAATTTTAAACAATGCATATACTAGGTTTTGGATGTTAGAGCGTGGAAAACAAAGCTAATAACCCAGCAGTCACACGTACTGATAACTTGTTTAAAATAGATACAGAAATCCACAGATAATATTACTCATTGACTTGAAAGTCTAGAGCAGGAATATCAAATTCAAATCCTTTTGAGGGCCAATTATGCACTTGACTATGGTCTCGAGGACCATCAAAGATTAAGTAATTATTTATTGACAAGACTGAGATTAAAAGTTTTATGCAGGTCATCGTACTTTACCAAAAAATACATTTCGGTTCATGTTAACAGTTTATTTACATTTTCTCAGTTATATCAAATATAGCTAGTTAAAAATCTAGTCATCTCAAGGGCCACATTTAGCATGCCGGCTTCAAGTTTGACATTTCTGATCTAGAAAAAACTGTAGACTTTAAATTGATAAAAAAGCTAAGGGGAATAATTTCAATGATCTTTATAGTAAATTTTCTATGATATGCAAGTCCCTATGACACTTTCAAAGAATACCTTTAGTGATCAAATTAATTTTCATACAAGGCTTTAAATTATTTCACACATTTCTGCATAGTCAATTACTAACCTTATTATACAAAACAATTACTGTCAAATACTGTAGCTTATATGAAGCTTGTTCCTTTTAGGTTTGAACAACCTTAAAACCTAAAACTATTTCCTTGCTCTAAGGCTAATTTAACTTGAGAGACTTCGTAGGAATATTCAGATGGTCTTAAATTACAGAGAAGCTTAAATATCAAAACTTTAAATTCTTTCAGAGCTTAAAACTGAAAATACTTCAAATGTTCATGCCATAAAAACCAATTTTGAAAATTTTTGACCATAAGAAGTACTCAGATAGGACTTGATAAGGCTTAAAGAAATTAATCAAACTTTAAGACTAAAATATGACTGGTCAAAAGTAAATGTTCGTAGTGGAAATTCAATTCTTGTATGAATGATTCAAGATTGAACTAATCTAAATAAATTTGGTCAAGAACAAGAAATATTTCTACATATAAGACTCTTAAAAGGAAGTTGAAGATTCGGCTTGTTGACAGCAGCAGGTGTAGAAGGTCCAGAAATCTCTATTTTTCTTGAAGAATTCCTTTCTTCTTGCCATGGGTTCTTTAATCCTGTGAAAAGAAAATTGAAATATCAGATTGACATATGAATGGTTATTTTTTTCTACATAAAATTTTCTGGACACTAATACAGCTAGAGATCTATAGCATAAATTGCCCACTTATTCCAATAAAATAATCATTTGCGTGAACCACTCAACAAATCTATCTATTTACCAAGGCACTTTCCCCAATTTTGGGAGGAAGCCAACATCAAACAAATGAAAAAAAGGGACCTTTCCTCTCTCCGTTCCTCCCAGCCTGACGAGGGATTCAGCCGAGTTTGGCTGGTAATGCTATACTGCTCAACAAATACCCAAAAGAAAGTCCTAAATCGAGGAAGTTTCAAATTTTCATCTAAGCACAGAATTACTCCAATCATTTTTACAACAAATCTCTTAAAACCTATACGTTGATCCCCTACGCATTTACTGTCCAAATACACCGAATTACATCCTAAGATATAAAGCTGTTCAGCTTCATTGCATGGTTGAACTATGGATTAGTATCTCTTGCCTAACCGTAACATTAATCCTTTTGCAAATTTATCCTACATCAAATATCGCAAGAGGGTCTGCCCCTCTCTTTTATTCTTCTCCTGTACTTCTCTTTCTCCCTTTTTCCTTAATCTTTCCCATCCCAAGTACCTGCCTTCGGGCTATAAACTGGATTGTATCCAGGGGTACTCTTCCTTTCCCCATATTCCCCACTTCCCTATCCTTATCCTTATTATATATCCTACATCAAGCCAAAAGCCTGTTCCAGTAAAAACAAGGGACAACTATAATTGAAATCCATTGAGCTTACAGCAATTCAGTGTTACATTTATATTCATCCAATAAATAATGTACCATAGTTAAGAGTGTGACTAAAGTGTCACACCTTAAACACATGGTTTTAACAGGCCACTGAATATAGATACTGTTTTCATTGGGTAACCCATGCAGCAGCATCAAAATATTCAACCTATCCTTTCATAACGCCTTGACTTTGTTACTCTACTAACCAAAAACCTTCCTACATTACTATCATCATCATCATCATCATCATAATAATAATAATAATAATAATAATAATAATAATAATAATAATAATAATAATAATAATAATAATAATAATAATAATAATTATTATTATTATTATCATTATTATTATTTACTTGCTAAGGTACAACCCTAGTTGGAAAAGCGGGATGCTATAAGCCCGAGGGCTCCACCAGGGAAAATAGCCCAGTGAAGAAAGTAAGTTAAATACAAGAGAAGTGGTTAACAAGCAGCTATGGACATTGTAGACTACAGTATGTTCATCGTAGACTAAGTGACTTCATATGAGTAATGTGTATAAAATTATATTTTACCTTTCTTTACTTACTCATGTTCATGATCATGACGTCAACATTGAAATCCAATATGCTTGCTTATCTTGTTACTTCTCTTTAAGTCAATTATGATAAATACACCAATTCTGTTTAAGAATTCAATAAATTGAGCAGTATTTAACATAGAGATCAAATGGAAACCAATATCTAATTCTCACATTTAAAATAAAGGCAATTTAGTTTTTCTATAACCAGCATATTACCATATTACAATAAAAAACAATCGTGACTACATATATTTGTTCGTTCACAATCAGGTTTCATGAGCTGTCCAACTCTTTAGTCTCTAGGTTGTGAGGGGTTGGGGGGGGTTACATGTGAGGGGTATACATACCAAACATATGCCGAATAACTACCTGTTCATAATTAGCATTAATCAAATAATTCAACAAAGTTCTTTCATCATGCAACCTCAATATAGCAAAAGGTTAGGCAACCACAATATAGCAAAAGGTTAGGCAACTACAATATAGCAAAAGGTTAGGCAACTACAAAATAGCAAAAGGTTAGGCAACTGCAATATAGCAAAAGGTTAGGCAACCACAATATAGCAAAAGGTTAGGCAACCACAATATAGCAAAAGGTTAGGCAACTACAATATAGCAAAAGGTTAGGCAACTACAAATTAGCAAAAGGTTAGGCAACTACAATATAGCAAAAGGTTAGGCAACTACAAGATAGCAAAAGGTTAGGCGATTTATATGATTTATATTCAACGTAGATTAATAGATTCTTTCAAATGTGAATTATCTTTTATAATTAGCATTGAGGATTCTAGTGGAATGTTAGTTTGGGCCTTTGAACTGTAACATGGTCTTCCACTGCATTGGGCTAGAGTTCTCTTGCTTGAGGGTAAGTCAGGCGCACTTTTCTATCTTATTTCTCTTCCTCTGTTATAAGTTTTTATAGTTTATATATGAAAGATTTATTTTAGTGTTTTTACTGTTCTTAGAATATTTTATGTTGCTCATTCTTTCTCTTGTAGTTTGTTTATTTCCTTTCCTCACTGGGCTATTTTACCATGTTGGAGCCCTTGTGCATATAGCACCCTGCTTTTCCAACTACTATGAGATTCGGGGCCTCTGTAACACGGTTTTTTGGACTTAGCTCCTTATCAAAGCATCGGATGTAGCTGAAAGTTGACATATGTATATTTTACAACCACACACAAATTTTGTCAGCATTATCAATAACTTAAACCCGATAGTTTTAATTTTTATAGAGTAAAAATGATCTAGCCGACGCCATGGCCAGTGATAACGAGCCAAGAGTCGAAAACATTCATTACGTAAGCAATGTAAACACCTTTTGACAAAATTTTGCCCCGCCCATCCACCAGACACCCATTCACCTTGTTCCATCTGCTCTGAAACCCATAACAGTCAAGAATGGCTAACAGGATTTGGAATTGCCCCCGTGGTTGCAAAACTGCATTTGTCTCAAGACTTGCAACTTTATACAGTCAAGAGAAAGCCCGTGGCCATATTTACTATAGCCTGAATAGGTAATTATTCAGTTTCTAGTTTAAATCCAATATTTATGGTCTGATTTGTATTTAGCGTAACATGAATATAATACTTGTAATGTCATTCAGGCTTTTGAACATTTCCATTAACTATTCACTATGCCACCAAGAGAGAGAGAAAGAGAGAGATTGTATGTAAACAGTCTTTATATAACTCTTTTTGTTAAAATAAGATTTTTGTGCTAAACTCTTCATCAGATCAACGGATCATCCGATATAATTTTTTTTTCTTCTTCTTAGGCCGTACGACCGTGTTGGCTATGTTTTGGGCATGACTGCATTTTGTAAATAAATCATGAATAGTTTTAGGAGTTTTATTTGTACATCTAATGGGAATTTATAGAAGTAAAGTGAACATAATTCATTTATCCTTTAAAATAATTACTACGTGTAGCAAAACAAATAGTAGTAAAGATGATAATGCAATGAAGGAATGATACCATACTTTATCTTTAGCTTCAACATCGGCAATAACATACCCAGTTGCCATAATTTGTCAGCTTAATGAAAAAACCTATCATCTAATGTTAAACTTAATTTCTGAGGAGGCCATGGCTTATTGCACAGTGAAAAAACATTACAAAAACTTTATGAATGGCGGAACGATACATAAATGTGGGTGGGGTATCTGTGCTAGTGTAGTAATACTACTGTAGCAGTAGTGCCGCAACAGTAGTATACATGAATTAAACGTTTAGGCCAACTGCTGGGATCCTTGAGGATCATTTCTTCTTACAACTACTCGAGAAATGAGTTTTTATAGCCAGAATTTAAATTTTCTGATCCAACAATGCCCATGATAGCCTTCAGCGTTATCCTGAATTATAACCAGGCCAAAGTGGGTGGAGCCTCATGAAGTCATCATTCTGACGATAATTATTGGTGAAGGTTTAAAGCCAAAATACGGTACCGGCTATCTTTTTTTTTCCAGTAAATAGGTAGGTGGATAGACAATAAATAAGAATTGCTTGACATGGGATATAGCAGTTATCAAATCAAGCTTGTCTACTACGTTTTTGAAAATTACCAACTATTCCCTACACCTTGTCAATCTGATTGTGACCTATAAAGTACACTGTAATTTCTTAGGAAACTTATTTGGGAGTTAGACTAATAATCGAAGTGTTTTTGTATTTATTAACATATTTTGTTGGTTTGTTCATTATGACAATTATCAGTGGAGAGGTTTCAGAGTTCATAAAGGTGTACTGCTTTGCTTTTATTTCAACTTTTGTGTCATTGTTGGCAGAGGTATAACCTTCGTTACGTATAGCCAATCATCGATCCAGAAAGAGGGAAGAAATGCCGTCATAAGTTACGTAACGAGTGCGTTCGAAACCTTTTCTGAGTAAGTTGGCCCGTCTTCAAAAAAGTCACTTTTACATTATAAGTACCAAATTTATTCAACCTACGTAATGCAGAATATAGCCAAAATTTACGTGTAGATATAATGTGCATTCTGAAGAAGTGTTATATTTATGAAATTCATAGATAAAAAATTATTGCGAAAAAAACGTGTTACAGAGGCCCTGAATCCTAATAGTAGGGTTCTAGCCAAGTAAGTAAGTAAGTAAGTAAGTAAGTAAATAAGTAAGTAAGTAAGTAAGTAAGTAAGTAACAACAACAATAATAATAATAATAATAATAATAATAATAATACGTTGTCCGGAACTATTCCGCGCGTTAACGAGTAAACAAACTTAAACTTCAATTATTCCCTTTATTTGCATCATTATGCTTATCAAAATCTGATTCCCTTATTAGTAGCTTGCTTTAAACCTGACTTTACTTAAAACACTATGGGAAAAAAACAATCTTATCCAGTTATTTAGCTCTTGGGGCCGCTGTCTTTGAGTAATAACGTCCAAATTAAACTAATTTCTCAACAAAAGCTTCCTTTGAAACTTTTTAGCTCAATTCAAAATAGTACCAATATCCCTGCATTTTTTCCTATCACGAAAATCAGAATGTCACTTAGTGACAAGAGACGGAACATCTTGGCACTAAAACGTCCACATTCATTAAATCAAGGGAATTATTAGTTAACAGAAAACCAGTCTACTTCTCCAATAGAATCCTGAAAGATGCCTGCACATTCTTTTACAAAATGTGTGCCTTCATGTTTTGCCATTTAGATAACTAATAAGTTACCAACGCATAATATAATAGATATATTCTAAGGACAATTAATGCATTATTACTGGCTACATATTAGGCCATTCAAATAAAACTATAAAAATCACAGACCTAAGTACAAATGATGAACTTAATACCCTTAGCCTTCAATCATAGGGCTCAATACTACACAGTATGGCCACCATAAGGTACAATACTAAACAGTATGGCCACCATAAGGTCCAATACTACACAGTATGGTCACCATAAGGCACAATACTAAACAGTATGGCCACCATAAGGCACAATACTACACTGTATGGCCACCATAGGGCTCAATACTACACAGTAGGGCCACCATAAGGTACAATACTAAACAGTATGGCCACCATAACGCACAATACTACACAGTATGGCCACCGTAAGGTCCAATACTGCACAGTATGGCCACCATAAGGTACAATACTACACAGTATGGCCACCATAACGCACAATACTACAGAGTATGGCCACCATAAGGTACAATACTAAACAGTATGGCCACCATAAGGTCCAATACTACACAGTATGGTCACCATAACGCACAATACTCCGCAGTATGGCCTCCAGAAAGGACAATAATACACAGTAAGGCCACCGTAAAGGACAATACTACACAGTATGGCCACCGTAAAGGACAATACTACACAGTATGGCCACCATAAAGGACAATATTACACAGTATGGCCACCATAAGGTACAATACTACACAGTATGGCCACCATAAGGTCCAATACTACACAGTATGGCCACCATAGGGCTCAATACTACACAGTATGGCCACCATAAGGTACAATACTACACAGTATGGCCACCATAAGGTCCAATACTACACAGTAGGGCCACCATAAGGCACAATACTACACTGTATGGTCACCATAGGGCTCAATACTACACAGTATGGCCACCATAAGGTACAATACTACACAGTATGGCCACCATAAGGTCCAATACTACACAGTATGGCCACCATAACGCACAATACTACACAGTATGGCCACCATAAGGTACAATACTAAACAGTATGGCCACCATAAGGTCCAATACTACACAGTATGGCCACCATAAGGTACAATACTACACAGTATGGCCACCATAAGGTACAATACTACACAGTATGGCCACCATAAGGTCCAATACTACACAGTATGGCCACCATAACGCACAATACTACACAGTATGGCCACCATTGGCCACCATAAGGTACAATACTACACAGTATGGCCACCATAAGGTACAATACTACACAGTATGGCCACCATAAGGTCCAATACTACACAGTATGGCCACCATAACGCACAATACTACACAGTATGGCCACCATTAGGTACAATACTAAACAGTATGGCCACCATAAGGTCCAATACTACACAGTATGGTCACCATAAGGCACAATACTACACAGTAGGGCCACCATAAGGCACAATACTACACTGTATGGCCACCATAGGGCTCAATACTACACAGTATGGCCACCATAAGGTACAATACTACACAGTATGGCCACCATAAGGTACAATACTACACAGTATGGCCACCATAAGGTCCAATACTACACAGTATGGCCACCATAGGGCTCAATACTACACAGTATGGCCACCATAGGGCTCAATACTACACAGTATGGCCACCATAAGGTACAATACTACACAATATGGTCACCATAAGGCACAATACTACACAATAGGGCCACCATAAGGCACAATACTACACTGTATGGCCACCATAGGGCTCAATACTACACATTATGACCACCATAAGGTACAATACTACACAGTATGGCCACCATAAGGTCCAATACTACACAGTATGGCCACCATAAGTTCCAATACTACACAGTATGATCACCATAAGGCACAATACTACACAGTATGGCCACCATAAGGCACAATACTCCACAGTATGGCCACCATAAGGCACAATACTCCACAGTATGGCCACCATAAGGCACAATACTCCACAGTATGGCCACCATAAGGCACAATACTCCACAGTATGGCCACCATAAGGCACAATACTCCACAGTATGGCCTCCAGAAAGGACAATAATACACAGTAAGGCCACCATAAAGGACAATAATACACAGTATGGCCACCATAAAGGACAATACTACACAGTATGGCCACCATAAGGCACAATACTACACAGTATGGCCACAATAAGGCACAATACTACACAGTATGGCCACAATAAGGCACAATACTACACAGTATGGCCACCATAAGGCACAATACTACACAGTATGGCCACCATAAAGCACAGTACTACACAGGATGGCCACCATAAAGGACAATACTACACAGTATGGCCACCATAAAGGACAATACTACACAGTATGGCCACAATAAAGCACAATACTACACAGTATGGCCACAATAAAGCACAATACTACACAGTATGGCCACCATAAAAGGACAATACTACATAGTATGGCCACCATAAGGCACAATACTACACTGTATGGCCACCATAAAGCACAAAAATACATAGTATGGTCACCATAAAGGACAATACTACACAGAATGGCCACCATAAAGCACAATACTACACAGTATGGCCACCATAAAGCACAATACTACACTGTATGGCCACCATAAAGCACAATGCTACACAGTATGGCCACCATAAAGCACAATGCTACACAGTATGGCCACCATAAAAGGACAATACTACATAGTATGGCCACCATAAGGCACAATATTACACAGTATGGCCACCATAAGGCACAATACTGCACAGTATAGCCACCATAAGGCACAATACTACCAATATGGCCTACATAAGGCACAATACAGCACAGTATGGCCTACATAAGGTACAATACAGCACAGTATGGCCTACATAAGGCACAATACTGCACAGTATAGCCACCATAAGGTGCAATACTGCACAGTATGGCCATCATGTGTAGGGTAACCATTTATTTGCGACGTGAAAGGGGGACAACAGTATAAACTAAGTAAATACATGATACCATAATCCTGTCATTGGAAACCACTCGCTCCATTTCCTATCCCAACATACGCTGTACTGCCTATGTATAGGCTCTTCACTGCATGCAGCAACCTTTCACTAATTCCATATAGCCTCATCCCATTCCCCATCGCTTCCCTATCAACTCTATCATAAGCTTTCTCCAGATCCATAAACGCAACATACACCTTCCTTTAACTAAATATTTCTTCCATATCTGCCTAACTGTATAAAAACCTGATCCACACCTCTCCTACCTCTTGTAAAACCACACTGCACTTTCAAGATTGGATCCTCTTCTTTTATTCTTAATTCTATTAATTAGTACAACACGCTCGCACATCTCCCTTACCTTTGTATAGCGGAACAATACCTGCACACACCCAGTACACAGATACCAATGATAACATTGAAACCTATAGTGAACATTCTCACCAACCATTCAAGTAGAGTCACACACCTTTCCTATAGCATCTCAGCCTTCAAACCATCCATACTAGGCCATGGGGCATAAGCTGTAGGGGGCTTAGTTTTTGAGTTCGTGGCCACTTTCTTGGGGCAAGTTGATTCCACTTAATTTTGAACCATGGGGGTCAGGACAATCAGAATATGCAAAGTTCCCGCAAAAATAGTTGCTCCTTAATTACTTATAGGCCATTATGTAACCAATTAGTCATCAGAAGTGAAAATGACCAAAAACACAAAGATGATTTATATTCAGTAGAAAACATTTTATTTACAGTTTTTAAGAATGAGTACAGTGTTGTACATATGTATCATAACATGTGATTAACATTATGCAATAGAAATGTAAACAACAGCACCCTGGTGGTGGTATTATGAACTACACTGTTAACTTGACTTCCAGGTTATCATAAATGTCCATTATCCTTTGCTTTAAGTGTGCAACCAAAATCAAATTCAACTTTTACAGACTTTAAGAGATCACAACTATAAAATGACACCAAAAATAGAACCAACAACAATAAAAGGACACCGAAAATAGAACCACATTCAAATTTACCCTCATAAACCTAGCAAAATTGACAAGAATCCTTCGGAGATAAAGTAGTGTTTTTCCCACCATAGCAAATAATCATGAATTAGAAATTAAGTAGGGCTTATTGCTGCAAATTTTTCTCACGAGATGGAACTGTACTGCAAAGCAGCGCTCCACCATTCACTAGTATTCATCATCAGACACATCAGAGTCAGAGTCAGAGACGTCAGGGTCAGATACACTTTCTGTCTCAGGGATCCTATTAGTGCAGTTCTCAACCTGACACCTGCATAAGTCAGTACAAGGAAGATTCATTTTGCTGCATGAGCAAGCAACTGCAGAAAATCCATATCTGTCCTGCCTCTGGACAACAAAGTTTCCCTCCTTAAATTGTTGGTCAATTTCAGGGTGCGTATCAACAAGGCTTGCCATCTCTGAAATATATGCAGGTAAATATCGGGCATAATTCACTCTGTCATAAGCAAAGTACCATGGAAGGATTTTTTTCAGTGTAGCTAGGTGCAGCTCCCAATTACCCTCCCTGGTGGCTCTCAGAAGACAAAGGAGATTTTGTACCATGTCAAGGTATGATGACCAGTAATCAAAGGTTTGTTTCTCTGACCTTTCTTTTTTAACAAAGGCATCATACGAGTCAATTACACCCTTGAATTCATCCTGGTTCATGATATCATACAGTTGGGCTGTAGGCCCAGAATTCAACAACTCTTCTGACACCTTTGAGACAGTTAACAGTTCATCTGGACTGCATGACTCTGTGAATGACCTCAACCTCAAGCGGCTAAGGGCTTCAAACATTAACTTGTGGGCTCTCACACTACGGTTGTAGTGATGTCCACTAAGTATGCCACCAACAGATCCCTGTGCAACAACTTCAGCTTCTATGAGGATATCTTCGAGCCCAGAATTTTGAAACCTCTTTCCAATTGTAGCCATGTATGCCATGGTTGTGTGAAAGTCCCCCAACCGGACCACTAACCTTTCTTTAAATGTATCATCTTGCCACCGGATTTGCTGTGCTTTGGCATATATAGCCTGGTCAAAGACCAAAGCAATATGCTCGAGTACCAGCTCATCAGCAATGCCAATGCTCTGCTTCAGAATTGTATACACAGTGTCCATGTTAGTTGGAACTCGGGAGGAACTTGGGAGGTATCCCAGTTTGGTAACTGGTGGAAGCTCATGAAGTTCTGAGTAAAGCTGGGTATTAAACCCAGTCCAGCCAGGAAGGGGCTTTTCACTCTCAGTAAATTTGCTAATGCAATAAGCAGAGTCAAGAACATTTGCTTGCTGAAGCTGTTGTGACCTGGCATCAAGCATGCTGTTTTCACCAGATTGAGGTGATGGTCCAACTTATCTTTTCTTGTAGTAAATCTCTATTACATTAGGGGGTGCATCTATGGCACGCTTCCTGCTTCTTTTACGTTTCAGTGCAGCAGGTTGCACAGTATCTGAGGTTGTTGGTTGCACATCATCAAGCCCTGGCCCAGACATTTGAAGAAGAAGACCATTAGTATTATGAGTAGTCCCACCCCCAGTCACTGTTTCTTCCCTGAAATCATTATTGTCCCAGACAATGGTGGTATGCACCCCTTTGGCAAAGCCCTCTGGCACAAGACTTTTGCGGTCAAGTTGTCTATTCGCCAGTGCTGTATCATGTTCGAGCACTGTAGTATGGCTCGATGAATGCACCAAACCATTGAGAATACCAATTATATTTGATGACCCAGTCATATGCCGCATAGTCATCCCAAGAGCAACGTGCTTTGGCATTGGCCTTTTCCCCTTTGATGCTAAGTTCACAATGTCTTGCGCAATAGAAAGAAGCTTTCGTTTGTTATCATCAGTAGTTGCCACATACTTTCCCAACTCAACTTCATCTGAAACTCCAGTAGCCCAAGCAAGGAAATTGAACAATTTTGGAGGAATTGATGTTTCAGCACTATGACTTTTAATATCGCTTGCAGTAGGTGGCCAAACATCATTCAGACCAGGAATGTCAGCAATGACATTTTTCAAAACCAAACCAGACATGTACAGCATACAGCGATCTATATCAAAATGAATACTTTCATTACTTTCCAATCCATCATCCGGATCTTCCTCAGATGATGCTGAGGTAGAAGAACCCAAGTTATCTACAAGAACACACTTATTTTCTTCAGGACAAACTATCTCAGAGGCATTGCGCTTTGAAGGCCTTATAAACTGAAGTGAAGGATACTTTCTAAGTAACTTGTTTTTCAAGAAAGCAGTTTTTATCTCAATAGAGCCATCAGTGTTTTCAAAGTTTGTCAAAGTCTTCACATAGAGTTCTTTTAGTTTTGTCATTCGTAGCACCTGTTTCTTTATGATGCGATCTTTTACCACAGTTCTACAGAATTCACGGAAGGCTTGAGTCTCAGGTGAAGAGTGACTTGTTTTGATGTCCTTATTATCATCTCTTGTCACGAACGCAACATATCTCTTTTAGCATGACCGATGGTAACGCACTTCCACGGCAACACAAGCCTGCTCTCGGCCAGCCAGTTCTTTGAGTATGGACTCATCATTTAAGGCTTTGGCAGCTCGTAAAAGTAGCCCACCTGAAATAAATATTGTTTGATTAAGAAACATGTACGGCCAGGTGAGGTAATATGGCCACTCACGGATTATGGCCACATTCTCTCCTTCAGAAAGTGTTGCACAGTTCCATCATATGAAAGGTACTACACAGTGTTCCAGTACCACATACGACATCCTAGCCAAATTGTAGTAAAATTTTCACCATAATAAAATTATACATGTAAAAATATTCCATGATTGGTTAAGTTAACCAGATAATGTCAAAATGTCATACAGGTAATCAAATCGACTAATTATAGCAATATGCCCAATGTCACTCGGTTACTGATGCTGTACAATATTGCAGCCAAAACAAACAGGCCTGCATTTACCACTGGCATTTACACGTATTACCCTTGATATTTACCATTAGCATTTACATCAGTGTATGTGTAGTCTACTAGGTAGTATCATGGTTCCTGTGATAAAAAATATAAACAGTACTAAAAGGAACTTTACCTGATTCATATTCACAATTGGACAACCGTTCCTTTTTTCGAGTACGAGTGTGAGGGTCTTTTATATACTGCTCCCTTTTACAAATGATACACTGCTCAGGAAGCACATAGGGGTTTCTTCGACTAGCTTGACTAGTGGATGCCAGAGTTGGCTGCTGACGATCTGCAGAGCATGTTTGCGATGATGACCCACTAATTAGGCTTAGCCGGGCACTTTTTCGAGGTGGTGTTCCAAGAAGATCATCTGGATTAGTGCCTTTACGTTTAGAACAGCGGACAATGGCCCTTTCGATCCTTTGTTTGTCTGTAAACCTTTGGTAACATTCTGCATGGTACCCAAGGTGGTCTAAATCTAAAGTTTTTTCAAAAGTTTCAGACAGTTTCTCTGCTACCTCACGTTGAATACCATCTAAATGTTTCCACTTCCTATTACACTCCTTGATTTTTGACATACATTGATCAGAAATGGGTAAAACATCACTTTCTTCCTCCAACACACAGTGAATACAGCAAGTCCTGGGGGCTGCCATGTTGGAAATCTAAGCGATTTCATTGGTTAATTTGCTGTTAGCCATCTACTGTCAAAAATAGGAACTACAGAACTATAGTATGGCCACCTATTAGCCACCAACTTAACTACAAAAAATTTGTATGATTAAAATGGCTAATTAAAATTTTAGGAGCAACTATATTTGTGGGAACTTGTTGCATAATGCCTGAGAATGACTTTCTCTATGATAAAAAAATGTAATGAAGTTGCCCCATGAAAGTGGCCACGAAGTGACAAGATACAGCTTATGCCCCATGGCCTATACCAGGTGCTTTTCATGCCCAGGTCCTATCTAGGGTGACTGAAATTGGATTAAATAATTGGGTCAGTTATTTTAACGACAATTGTCAAATTGAAAGGGAAAAATGCATGTAAGCAATCCCAAAGCAATTCCTATTAGAGCCCCCCCCCCCCTCTCCCTCTCTCTCCCTCTCTCTCTCTCTCTCTCTCTCTCTCTCTCTCTCTCTCTCTCCAGAAAATAACCTACCATTACAGGAATGTTACGAGATTATATAATTACAAAATATATAAAATATTTCTTAAACGCTTGAAATATTTACACCTTGCACTTTTGACCAATTCTAAACTGTATGGAAAAGGGATAAATTCTACTGAATAAAAATCATAAAATGCAAAAGTTTTATCAATTTCTTATTAGTTTCAACCCAGAATATCAGAAGGAAATTAGAGGGGCACTCAGTAGAGTGCAGACCTCTTCCGCAACAGCTTATTTCTCGACCTTTTCTTCAACTTTGACCTTTGACCTTAACATGTATTTACTGGCGTTGATTTTCATACACTCAAATATAAACCAAGTTTGAAGTCTCTGTAACAACGATGTCCAAACTTGTGGCTGATTACGTGAATTGGACATTTTGCTTGACCGTGACCTTGAATTTTGACCTTGACCTTCCAAAAATTAATAATTTCCAGCTTTTTACATAAGTTAATCCATGCGAGTTTCATTACTCTACGACTCGAATTGTGGCCAAGAAGCTGTTAACAAATACACAAACAAACCACCATGAACAGAGAGTAAAACATAACCACCTTCTAACTTCGTTGGTGGAGGTAATAAAAGAAAAAAAAACAATAAGTATATATAAAAATACCTCTATTCCAACCCCCACACCCACAAGCAAGAAGACTCCAAATATTTCCACCATAAAAAATTCCCACAGAAAAAAATATTGAATTAAATAATGTGATTTTATGAACCTTAAATTGTCTAAATCCTTATATCCACGCATTGGATATCCCTAAATATACCTCAAATATTTTGATAGTTTATAAAATAATCTAACAGCAAAATTACCTTATAAATACAAATGATTATATTAAAACTTTAGTTTTGAAATTACCTACCGCCAATATTTTGATACGGCTCTTCCCAACACCTGCTGCTGTTACGTGGCTCCACCCCCTTTCATGGTTCTTCCTTTATCTGGGCTGGTATATCAAAGAATATCTGAAAGAAAGATCATGTTGTTAAAAGGGCCAAAAACCGATTTTTTTAATACTTAAATTATGACAACAAAATGTTATGAAGAAAATAACCCATCGCTATGTGTGTTGAGGAAAATGTCTTCACAAAGTAACAATGATGTTCAAACTTAGGCCTCTTCCCTCATGAAAGTATGATTTTGAATCTCTCTCTCTCTCTCTCTCTCTCTCTCTCTCTCTCTCTCTCTCTCTCTCTCTCTCTCTCTCTCTCTCTCTCTCTGGAACTCGTCCTAACAGGGTACAATTATTGTCCTCATTCAAGTCGTCCCCTGACAACAGGGTACAATAATTGTCCTCATTCAAGTCGTCCCCTGACAACAGGGTACAATAATTGTCCTCATTCAAGTCGTCCCCTGACAAGAGGGTACAATTATTGTCCTCATTCAAGTCCTCCCCTGACAACAGGGTACAATAATTGTCCTCATTCAAGTCCTCCCCTGACAACAGGGTACAATTATTGTCCTCATTCAAGTCGTCCCCTGACAACAGGGTACAATAATTGTCCTCATTCAAGTCGTCCCCTGACAACAGGGTACAATAATTGTCCTCATTCAAGTCGTCCCCTGACAACAGGGTACAATAATTGTCCTCATTCAAGTCCTCCCCTGACAACAGGGTACAATAATTGTCCTCATTCAAGTCCTCCCCTGACAACAGGGTACAATTATTGTCCTCATTCAAGTCGTCCCCTGACAACAGGGTACAATAATTGTCCTCATTCAAGTCCTCCCCTGACAACAGGGTAAAATTATTGTCTTCATTCAAGTCGTCCCCTGACAACAGGGTACAATAATTGTCCTCATTCAAGTCCTCCCCTGACAACAGGGTACAATTATTGTCCTCATTCAAGTCGTCCCCTGACAACAGGGTACAATAATTGTCCTCATTCAAGTCGTCTCCTGACAACAGGGTACAATAATTGTCCTCATTCAAGTCGTCCCCTGACAACAGGGTACAATAATTGTCCTCATTCAAGTCCTCCCCTGACAACATGGTACAATTATTGTCCTCATTCAAGTCGTCCCCTGACAACAGGGTACAATAATTGTCCTCATTCAAGTCCTCCCCTGACAACAGGGTACAATTATTGTCCTCATTCAAGTCGTCCCCTGACAACAGGGTACAATAATTGTCCTCATTCAAGTCGTCCCCTGACAACAGGGTACAATAATTGTCCTCATTCAAGTCGTTCCCTGACAACAGGGTACAATAATTGTCCTCATTCAAGTCCTCCCCTGACAACAGGGTAAAATTATTGTCCTCATTCAAGTCGTCCCCTGACAACAGGGTAAAATAATTATCCTCATTCAAGTCCTCCCCTGACAACAGAGTACAATTATTGTCCTCATTCAAGTCGTCCCCTGACAACAGGGTACAATAATTGTCCTCATTCAAGTCATCCCCTGACAACAGGGTACAATAATTGTCCTCATTCAAGTCCTCCCCTGACAACAGGGTACAATAATTGTCCTCATATAAGACGTCCCCTGACAACAGGGTACAATAATTGTCCTCATTCAAGTCCTCCCCTGACAACAGGGTACAATAATTGTCCTCATTCAAGTCGTCCCCTGACAACAGGGTACAATAATTGTCCTCATTTAAGACGTCCCCTGACAACAGGGTACAATAATTGTCCTCATTCAAGTCATCCCCTGACAACAGGGTACAATAATTGTCCTCATTCAAGTCGTCCCCTGAAAACAGGGTACAATAATTGTCCTCATATAAGACGTCCCCTGACAACAGGGTACAATAATTGTCCTCATTCAAGTCCTCCCCTGACAACAGGGTACAATAATTGTCCTCATTCAAGTCGTCCCCTGAAAACAGGGTACAATAATTGTCCTCATTTAAGACGTCCCCTGACAACAGGGTACAATAATTGTCCTCATTCAAGTCCTCCCCTGACAACAGGGTACAATAATTGTCCTCATTCAAGTCGTCCCCTGAAAACAGGGTACAATAATTGTCCTCATTTAAGACGTCCCCTGACAACAGGGTACAATAATTGTCCTCATTCAAGTCCTCCCCTGACAACAGAGTACAATAATTGTCCTCATTCAAGTCGTCCCCTGAAAACAGGGTACAATAATTGTCCTCATTTAAGACGTCCCCTGACAACAGGGTACAATTATTGACCTCATTCAAGTCGTCCTCTGACAACAGGGTACAATAATTGTCCTCATTCAAGTCCTCCCCTGACAACAGGGTACAGTAATTGTCCTCATTCAAGTCGTCCCCTGACAACAGGGCACAATAATTGTCCTCATTCAAGTCCTCCCCTGACAACAGGGTACAATAATTGTCCTCATTCAAGTCCTCCCCTGACAACAGGGTACAATAATTGTCCTCATTCAAGTCCTCCCCTGACAACAGGGTACAATAATTGTCCTCATTCAAGTCGTCCCCTGAAAACAGGGTACAATAATTGTCCTCATTTAAGACGTCCCCTGACAACAGGGTACAATTATTGACCTCATTCAAGTCGTCCTCTGACAACAGGGTACAATAATTGTCCTCATTCAAGTCCTCCCCTGACAACAGGGTACAATAATTGTCCTCATTCAAGTCCTCCCCTGACAACAGGGTACAATAATTGTCCTCATTCAAGTCGTCCCCTGACAACAGGGTACAATAATTGTCCTCATTCAAGTCCTCCCCTGACAACAGGGTACAATAATTGTCCTCATTCAAGTCGTCCCCTGACAACAGGGTACAATAATTGTCCTCATTCAAGTCGTCCCCTGACAAGAGGGTACAATAATTGTCCTCATTCAAGTCCTCCCCTGACAACAGGGTACAATAATTGTCCTCATTCAAGTCGTCCCCTGACAAGAGGGTACAATAATTGTCCTCACTCAAGTCCTCCCCTGACAACAGGGTACAATAATTGTCCTCATTCAAGTCCTCCCCTGACAAGAGGGTACAATAATTGTCCTCACTCAAGTCCTCCCCTGACAACAGGGTACAATAATTGTCCTCATTCAAGTCCTCCCCTGACAACAGGGTACAATAATTGTCCTCATTCAAGTCCTCCCCTGACAACAGGGTACAATAATTGTCCTCATTCAAGTCCTCCCCTGACAACAGGGTACAATAATTGTCCTCATTCAAGTCCTCCCCTGACAACAGGGTACAATAATTGTCCTCATTCAAGTCCTCCCCTGACAACAGGGTACAATAATTGTCCTCATTCAAGTCCTCCCCTGACAACAGGGTACAATTATTGTCCTCATTCAAGTCCTCCCCTGACAACAGGGTACAATAATTGTCCTCATTCAAGTCGTCCCCTGACAAGAGGGTACAATAATTGTCCTCATTCAAGTCCTCCCCTGACAACAGGGTACAATAATTGTCCTCATTCAAGTCGTCCCCTGACAAGAGGGTACAATAATTGTCCTCATTCAAGTCCTCCCCTGACAACAGGGTACAATAATTGTCCTCATTCAAGTCCTCCCCTGACAAGAGGGTACAATAATTGTCCTCATTCAAGTCCTCCCCTGACAACAGGGTACAATAATTGTCCTCATTCAAGTCGTCCCCTGACAACAGGGTACAATAATTGTCCTCATTCAAGTCGTCCCCTGACAAGAGGGTACAATAATTGTCCTTATTCCCGTCGTCCCATGACAAAATGGTACAATTATATACCTCATTTAAGTCAAACGAGGAACGTAGACACGGCAAAATATTTGAACACTCAACTACTCCAATGCCACGAGTATCAAGGAAGACGAGACAGTACCAAGAACGAGAAAGCTTGATCAATAATAAGCATATCAGAGTTACTTACGCAACAGCCTCGTTTAGCAATCCTATGGTATATGGTTAGCACAAGAAAGAATTGCGTATTCATGGCAAACGCTTGTCTTGGTCAAGAGAATTTGAATTTTGAACTAGGCATTTAACTAATAGAAAAAAAAAGATCAACTGGGCATAACCAAATTCATTTACGAAGCCAAAACGATTTTTTACCTAGGAGTGCCGGCCAGCAAATTGCGATTTTATAATGCTGAGCCTACGTTAGAGAAATGAGTCTGGATAAGGCAGTCCTTGTAATGAAGGCAAGACTAAATACGCCCAAGTTGAAAGTAAATTTCAGGGGAAGATACAATGACGATGTGTGTGACCTATGCAAAGGTGAAGAGGATACTACAGAACATTAATTTTCATGCCCGAAATTAGGACAGTCAATATTATCATTATCATTATTACTTGTTAAGCTACAACCCTAGTTGGAAAAGTAGGATGCTATAAGCCCTGGGGCTCCAACAAAGAAAATAGCCCAGTGAGGAAAGGAAACAGGGATATCTAGAACATTTTAAGAACAGTAACATTAAAATAAATATTTCCTATATAAACTATAAAAATTTTAACAAAACAAAAGGAAGAGAGATAAGATAGAATGGTGTGCCCGAGTATACCCTCAAGCAAGTGAACTCTGGCCCAAGACAGTGGAAGACCTTGGTACCGAGGCTATGGCACTACCCAGGACTAAAATGCAAGATATAAACACAGATATGTTGCAAAATCAGAGCAGGGATCTGGTTGCATACACAAGTAGGGCAATGCATAGGAAAGAATTTAAAAAGTCCAAACTAACCACAAGTTAAAAGCCAAAACTGATGATATCCGATTTCAAGGTAGGATAAAGTGATAGAAGTAAAGGTAGAAAATTTCATTACTAATCTAGTTATGCACAGGTAAATTAAGCTTGGTTACAATTATAAAAATAAGCTTAGCAGCTTTGCACCTATCTATAATGTGAAAGTGTGTCTGCAAACTTGTTTTGCGGAGTGAGATGTTACGAACCAGGATCAATTATCCATTTTAAACCCTTAAAGTCTTATTGCTTTAACTTCAGACGAAGATAACGTTCACCCAAACAGTTCTAGTTATTTGTATAATATTCATATCAAATTGATATCTGCTACTCTTATCAAATGCTAAATTGATATCTGATACTCTTATCAAATGCTTCGAGGTGTCTACAGTAAGCACGCTTGGTGAGAGACGAAATGGTGAAATTTCCAATATTCACCATAAAATAGAATTCTCGCAATCTAGCTCATGTATTAAGTTAGCATTTACAACCAAGTCCAGTGCATTCTCTCTCTCTCTCTCTCTCTCTCTCTCTCTAAACAAAATATATGTATGGGCGGAGATAAATAGGATGGTATTTAACTCCGATAAATTCGAATCAATAAATTATGGAAACAGAGGAATGGTATATGCATATAAGGGACCTAATAACGAGACAATCACAAACAAGGAAGCAATTAAAGACCTTGGTGTAATGTTAAATAGGAATATGTTATGCAACGACCAAATAGCAACACTGTTGGCTAAATGTAAAGCAAAAAATGGGAATGTCATTCAGACACTTTAAAACAAGAAAAGCTGAACACATGATTATGCTTTACAAAACTTATGTACGTAGTACACTCGAGTACTGCAATGAGATATGGTACCCACACTACCAAAAGGATATTGCACAAATAGAGAGTGGATAGAGGTCCTATACCGCTAGAATAGTAGTAGTTAAGGACCTTGACTACTGGGGAAAACTGCAATTTTTACATCTATACAGTCTAGAAAGGAGAAAAGAACGCTACATGATAATACAAGCATGGAAGCAAATCGAAGGAATTCCTGAAAGCATCATGGGGCTAAAAGTATCAGAAAGAGCAAGCCGAGGTAGATTAATAGTGACCAAAACTATACCAGGAAAACTAAGGAAGGCGCACAGGACATTAATCCACTACGCACCAGCATCGATAATGCAGCGACTATTTAATGCGCGGCCAGCTCATTTTAGAAACATATCAGGAGTGAGCGTAGATGTGTTTAAGAATAAGCTCGATAAACACCTAAGATGCATCCCAGACCATCCAAGACTGGAAGATGCAAAATATACCAGAAGATGCATTAGCAACTCTCTGGTGGATATACGAGGTGCCTCACACTGAGGGACCTGGGGGAACCCAAACATAAAATAAGGCTCTCTCTCCCCCACTCAATAATTATTCGCAAATGGCTTCAGTCTTTTATACCACCTACTCCAAATATTCTCTTTATTCTGACTTTAAGTCAATTTAATTGTGGGTAAAATACATCTCTTTTAAAAGGTGTCAACAACTTTGAATAAAAAAGAGAGAGAGAGAGAGAGAGAGAGAGAGAGAGAGAGAGAGAGAGAGAGAGAGAGAGAGAGATTGGTACTTCGGTTGTATCTACGACCTGTTGAGAACACATGAGAGTAAATGTTAACCTTATTCTACGAGACGAGAATGATGACAAAGTTCATATTTCACTATTTGAATGACAAAAGTTTGAAATACGCACTTTTTTTTCCTGCGTAAACACTTGCAAAGCAAACGCGTAAGATATGGGAACCAATCATAAATTAAGATCTTGAACAGGGACTGCAGGTTACACCAGATGACTATGGCTCGTTTCAAGTCTTAAAGATTAAAGTACCACTTACAGAATTGGTAGTCACTTCAATGAGTGCGTATATTTTAAAACTGAAATACACAAACCACGGTCCAGCAGAGAGAGAGAGAGAGAGAGAGAGAGAGAGAGAGAGAGAGAGAGAGAGAGAGAGAGAGCGAGAGAGAGAGAAAGAGAGAGAATTAACCATACCTCCAACCTTTTAGTAGTTAGAGGAAATTAATGATTTAAATATATAATGTGTTATTTCAGATTTAATATTTACTAAGAGAGAGAGAGAGAGAGAGAGAGAGAGAGAGAGAGAGAGAGAGAGAGAGAGAGAGAGAGAGAATTATCCATATCTCCAACCTTTTAGTAGTTAGAGGAAATTAATGATTTAAATATATAATGTGTTATTTCAGATTTAATATTTACTAAGAGAGAGAGAGAGAGAGAGAGAGAGAGAGAGAGAGAGAGAGAGAGAGAGAGATTAACCATACTTCCAACCTTTAAGTAGTTAGAGGAAATTAATGATTTAAATATATAATGTGTTATTTCAGATTTAATATTTACTAAGAGAGAGAGAGAGAGAGAGAGAGAGAGAGAGAGAGAGAGAGAGAGAGAGAGAGAGAGAGAGAGAGAGAGAGAGAATTAACCATACCTCCAACCTTTTAGTAGTTAGAGGAAATTAATGATTTAAATATATGTGTTATTTCAGATTTAATATTTACTAAGAGAGAGAGAGAGAGAGAGAGAGAGAGAGAGAGAGAGAGAGAGAGATTAACCATACTTCCAACCTTTAAGTAGTTAGAGGAAATTAATGATTTAAATATATAATACGTTATTTCAGATTTAATATTTACTAGAGAGAGAGAGAGAGAGAGAGAGAGAGAGAGAGAGAGAGAGAGAGAGAGAGAGAATTTACCATACCTCCAACCTTTTAGTAGTTAGAGGAAATTAATGATTTAAATATATAATGTGTTATTTCAGATTTAATATTTACTAAGAGAGAGAGAGAGAGTGAGAGAGAGAATTAACCATACCTCCAATCTTTAAACAGAGAAAACTAACGATTAAAATATACACGTTATTTCCCATATTCAATATTAAGAGAGAGAGAGAGAGAGAGAGAGAGAGAGAGAGAGAGAGAGAGAGAGAGAGAGAGAGAGAGAGAGAGAGAGAATTAACCATACCTGCAATCTTTAAACAAAGAAAATTATCTAAATATATAATGCGTTATTTGAGATATTTAATATTTGTTAAAAAGGAAATCAGCTCCAGGAGAATAAACTTGACTGCTAAAAACTTTTATTAATTTTATGTGTCGAAATGTATTCGTCTTTTATAATTTATGAATAGACTGTCAATCATCAATTGTTGGACTACCACGGCTGAATAATTGATTGACTGAGATTTCTCAGGCATCGTAATAGTCTCAAATGTACATTAGATGTAACGAGAACTCGAGCGATAAATATTGGCTTAATACTTCTTAAGATGACTTCGTACAATTCTCGATAAATTATCGTTTTTAAGTGTTGCTATCAAATCTCAAATATGAAGAGAGCTGATTTTAAGAGCAAGCTTTTATGGCGTTGCATTTTAAATTGTTACGTTTGCATAAAGTTTATTTACATATTGTCCTCATTGACCAAACTATTTAACCAAAAATTTGAAAAGTAAGATATTCGGATATATAGAAAATACGCTGTGTAATACTAAGAGCATTACATCCTTACACTGAGTGGCCAGTTAAAAGACACCCCCCAACCTCTCCCCAACTGTGAGCAACGAAGGGGGAGGTGAAGGGGTGATTAATATAGCTCTTTGAAAGGTCATTGGTCACATTAATTCACATCGACCTTTATATCAACAGAGTGGAAACTATTAATAGACAAAAAGGTCATTCTAACAGAGCTAAGGTCACTTACTCAGTAGCCTACAGACCTTAATTACTGCCCCAGTACAGACTGGCCCTTCAGCCTTTCTGTTACAGTAACTGCAGTCTCTGCTGAATAATTTAACTTTTTTTATTATACTCTTACATTACCCATTCCGAGTAAATACAAGGGAATTAGAAAAATAAGCAACAATTAGACTAAACGAAATTAGAAGGAGATATACGAAATAAAAGTACAGACGACGTTAGTTGACCTTATCAGTGAATTAAAAAAAGGTTTATGTGAACAGAGAACTAGGGGGCAATCAGCAGAGAGCAGAGAGAGCTACGCCAAGGCAGCTTAATTTTCTACCTTTGGCTCGACTTTGAATCATTGACCTTTGACCTTAACATATGATAACGATGTGCAGACTTATGGATGATTATGTGAATTCGACCATTTTCTTGACCCTGACCTTCTATCTTGGCCTTACAAAATTTAATAATTTCCAGCTTTTTACATAAAAGTTAATCCCTGCAAGTTTCACTACTCTACGATTAAAATTGTTGTACGTGAGCTGTTCCCACACACACACACACACAGGGGTACAACCCAGGACCCTCTTAGTGGGTCCTGGGTAAAACATTACCCCCTTCCAACTTCTTAGGCGGAGGTAACAAATTAAATGGAAAAAAATAAGGTGACATTCTTTAGCACATTTCATCAGGCGATTTAAATGAACGCAAATCTGAAGTTTTATTAACTTTAATTAAAAAAAAAAAAAAACAGGATCTTTAAATTAAATTTTGCCAGTTACAATTGTATGCTGTTACTCGTAATTACTCAAGTACGCCTATTGGTCGCTAACGTTGGAACTCGATTTTAACCAACAGATTTTTAACGAAAACAAGAACATTCTTTACCTCAAGTCAACATACTCTCCTCCCGAATCCTGGGTGATTTTCCACAAAATCATCGGGGGATTTATCCACGAATCCTGTGGGGATTTACCGGAAAATCATGGGGGATTTACCAACATTATCCTGGGAGATTTACCCCAAAATCCTTGGGATTAAATCCCCGAGTCCTGTGGAAGATTTACCCCAAAATCCTTGGGATTAAATCCTCGAGTCCTGTGGAAGATTTACCCCAAAATCCTTGGGATTAAATCCCCGAGTCCTATGGAAGATATACCCCAAAATCCTCGGAATTTGCCCACAAAATCCAGGATGATTGATCCCATAATCCTGTGGTGGATTTAACCACGAATCCTCAGGATTTAAGTAAAAAGGCTTGGGGCAGTTAACCGTGAATCCTAGGGTATTTAACTACAAATCCTATGGGGGATTTAACTACAAATCCTATGGGGGATTTAACTACAAATCCTATGGGGGATTTAACTACAAATCCTATGGGGGATTTAACTACAAATCCTATGGGGGATTTAACTACAAATCCTATGGGGGATTTAACTACAAATCCTATGGGGGATTTAACTACAAATCCTATAGGGGATTTAACTACAAATCCTATAGGGGATTTAACCACAAATTCCGTGGGGGATTTAACCAAAAATCTTGATGAGGGGCTTTATCCCGAACTCTTATGGTTTTCACGTCCGAATCCTTAGGATATTTAATCCACAATCCTTGGAACATTTAACTCAGAATCCTTAGGGGATTTAACCCTGAATCCTTGGGGATTTAACTCTGAATACTTGGGAGATTTAACCCAAAATCCTTGGGGGATTTAAATCCACAATCTGGGGATTTAACCACGAATCCCGGGGAATTTAATCCCGAATTCTGGAGAGATTTAACCACGATTTCTGGGGATTTAATAACGAATTCTAGAGGGATTTAATAACGAATTCTAGAGGGATTTAATAACGAATTCTAGAGGGATTTAATAACGAATTCTAGAGGGATTTAACCATAAATTCTGGGGAGATTTAACCATGAATTCTGGGGAGATTTAACCATGAATTCTGGGGGAGATTTAACAACGAATTCTGGGGGAGATTTAACAACGAATTCTGGGGGAGATTTAACAACGAATTCTGGGGGAGATTTAACAACGAATTCTGGGGGAGATTTAATCTCGAATTCTGGGGGAGATTTAATCTCGAATTCTGGGGGAGATTTAATCTCGAATTCTGGGGGAGATTTAATCTCGAATTCTAGGGGAGATTTAATCTCGAATTCTGGGGGAGATTTAATCTCGAATTCTGGGGGAGATTTAATCTCGAATTCTGGGGGAGATTTAATCTCGAATTCTGGAGATTTAATCTCGAATTCTGGGGAGATTTAATCTCAAATTCTGGGGAGATTTAATCTCGAATTCTGGGGAGATTTAATCTCGAATTCTGGGGGGAGATTTAATCTCGAATTCTGGGGGGATTTAATCTCGAATTCTGGGGAGATTTAACAACGAATTCTGAGGGAATTTAACCAAGAATCCTGGAGGAGATTTAACCACGAATTCTGGGGGAGATTTAATCACGCATTCTTGGGGATTAAACAAATTTTGGTGGATTTAATCCCGAATCATGGGTGATTTAATCACATTCTGGGGGGATTTAACAAAGAATCCTTGGGGAGATTTAACCGTGAATTCTTGGAGATTTAATCCCAAATTCATGGAGATTTAATCACGAATTCTGGGATATCTAACCAAGAATTCTGGGGAATTCAACCACGAATTCTTGTGGATTTAACCATGAACCCTGGGGGACTTAATCACGAATTCTGAGGAGATTTAACAACGAATTCTAAGGGGATTTCAACTCGAATTCTTGGAGATTTAACCACAAATCCTCGTTGATGTAATCATGAATTCTGACTGGATTTACCCCTGACTCCTGGGGTAAAACTATATACAGGTTAAAAAATATCGCAAAATCCCTTCTTTAGCAACAAGACATTTAACAGGTTAACAATGT
>NC_090725.1:12815836-12833336 GCF_036898095.1 Palaemon carinicauda | reverse complement strand
ATTATAATATCGCCACCAAAAAAAAACAAAAAACAAAAAAATGGTGATTATAATATCGCCACCAAAAAAAAATAGAAAATATAAAAAATGGTGATTATAATATCGCCACCAAAAAAAAAATATATTTATAGGAAAAAGGGAATAAAATTTTTGTTTGATTTTATTTGGAAAGGAATTTTTTTTTTCTGTTTAGTTTTGTTTGGAAAGGAATAATCTTTTTGTTAAGTTTTGTGCTTCACCCATTCTGGACAGGTTCAGGACATCAGTTTCACTGGAGAGGACACCAGAAACGATTCGGCTTGAAGGACGCTTGGATGGACTGCCCCCAGCTTAAAGGACGCAAGGCTAACTTTCCAGCTTGAACGATGCTTGGAATAACATGGGGGACAGCAGGATCTGCAGAGGGAAGGAACCCGGCTGAATCTATTATGCTATGTACCTTGATGGGGTGTACAGGACCTTTGTCAAGTGTACAAATGGTCGGATATCTAGATCTATTCCTTTGGATACCAACCTTCGGGTGGTTCTGGGGGAATAACTAGAAGACTGGCTATGCAGAAGGATGAAGCTGGGGTTCTTCTAGTATGCAGACAAGTTGTTATAAGGTGAACCAAGACATCTTTGGCTGGGAAGAGAAGCTGCATCTTTTGGAGGTAGTCATTCATCAGTCCAAATTTTTTAGGAACTCGCAGCTGTGGAGCATCAAATAGCAGGAGCAGAAGATAGTAACAGCTAGCAAAAGTTAGTAGCAGTAGCAGAACCAGCAGCTATGGGAAAGCAACGGTTAGCAGTAGCTAGCAGCAGTCGCAGCTGAAGTTAGCAGCAGTATGCAGCAGACGTTAGCAGAAGCAGCTAGCAGCAGCTAGGAGCAACAGCAAGCAGCATGTGCTAGCCGCAGCAGCTTGCAGCAGCAACAGTTGCAGTAGCGAGCGGCTGCAGCAGGAGCAAGCAGCAGCTACAGCAGGCTGCAGCAGCAGCAGCAGCTAGCAAAAGCAACAGTAGCTACCAAAGGTAGCAGCAGCTGCAGCTAGCAAAAGCAGCTGAAGCAGCAGTCTGCAGAAGCAGCAGTCTGCAGAAGCAGCAGCAGCTACCAAAGGTAGCAGCAGCTGCAGCTAGCAAAAGCAGCAGCAGCAGCAATCTGCAAAAGCAGCAGTAAGCCGCAGCAGCAGCCACAAGCAAGAGCAGCAGTAGCAGCAGCACTAGCAACAGCAGTTTGCAGTAGCAAATAGCAGCAACTAGTAGCCGAAAGCAACGTTGCAGCATACAGCAGCTAGCAACAGCAGAGACTGCAGCTACCAGCAACAGTAATTAGCAGCTACAATTGATAGTAGCTAACAGCATCAGTTATGAGAGAGCAGAATCTGCCAACAGCTGGGGGTCGTGAAAAACACCAGGAACAGATGCAGCAAACAAAAAAAAAATACTAAAAAAAATAAAAATAAATAAAAGAAAAGTAGGAGCAGCAAGAGGAGGAAGAGAAGGAGGAGGAGAAGCAGCAAAAAAAAAAAAAAAAACCTAAAAAAAATATAAAAAGAAAAAAAAAGAAAAAAAAAAGGAGCAGCAGCAAGAAGAGGAAGAGAAGGAGGAGTAGCAGCAAAAAAAAAAAAAAAAACCTAAAAAAAAAATAAAAAAAAGAAAAAAAAGTAGCAGCAGCAAGAGGAGGAAGAGAAGGAGGAAGAGAAGCAGCAAAAACAAAAAAAAAACTAAAAAAAAATATAAAAAGAAAAAAAAAGAAAAAAAGGAGCAGCAGCAAGAGGAGGAAGAGAATGAGGAGGAGAAGCAGCAAAAAAATAAACCTAAAAAAATACAAAAAGAAAAAAAAGAAAAAAAAAGGACCAGCAGCAAAAAAAAAAACCTAAAAAAAATACAAAAAGAAAAAAAAGAAAAAAAAAAAGGACCAGCAGTAAAAGGAGGAAGAGAAGGAGGAGGAGTAGCAGCAAAAAAAAAAAAAAACCTAAAAAAAATACAAAAAGAAAAAACAAGAAAAAAAAAGGAGCAGCAGCAAGAGGAGGAAGAGAAGGAGGAGGAGTAGCAGCAAAAAAAAAAAAAACCTAAGAAAATTACAAAAATGAAAAAAAAGAAAAAAAAGGGGCAGCAGCAAGAGGAGGAAGAGAAGGAGGACGAGTAGCAATAAAAAAAACCTAAAAAAATACAAAAAGAAAGAAAAAGAAAAAAAAGGAGCAGCAGCAAGAGGAGGAGAAGGAGGAGGAGTAGCAGCAAAAAAAAAACCTAAAAAAAATACAAAAAGAAAAAAAAAAGAAAAAAAAAGGGGCAGCAGCAAGAGGAGGAAGGGAAGGAGGAGGAGTAGCAGCAAAAAAAAAAAAACCTAAAAAAAATACAAAAAGAAAAAAAAAAGAAAAAAAAGGAGCAGCAGCAAGAGGAGGAAGAGAAGGAGGAGGAGTAGCAGCAAAAAATAAAAACCTAAAAAAAAATACAAAAATAAAAAAAAAGAAAAAAAAGGAGCAGCAGCAAGAGGAGGAAGAGAAGGAGGAGGAGTGGCAGCAAAAAATAAAAACTAAAAAAAATACAAAAAGAAAAAAAAAGAAAAAAAAAGGAGCAGCAGCAAGAGGAGGAAGAGAAGGAGGAGGAGTGGCAGCAAAAAATAAAAACTAAAAAAAATACAAAAAGAAAAAAAAAGAAAAAAAAAGGAGCAGCAGCAAGAGGAGGAAGAGAAGGAGGAGGAGTAGCAGCAAAAAAAAAAAAACCTAAAAAGAATACAAAAAGAAAAAAAAAAGAAAAAAAGGAGCAGCAGCAAGAGGAGGAAGAGAAGGAGGAGGAGTAGCAGCAAAAAATAAAAACCTAAAAAAAAATACAAAAAGAAAAAAAAGAAAAAAAAAGAGCAGCAGCAAGAGGAGGAAGAGAAGGAGGAGGAGTAGCAGCAAAAAAAAACCTAAAAAAAATACGAAAATAAAAAAAAAGAAAAAAAAGGAGCAGCAGCAAGAGGAGGAAGAGAAGGAGGAGGAGTAGCAGCGAAAAAAAAACCTAAAAAAAATACAAAAATTAAAAAAAGAAAAAAAAGGAGCAGCAGCAAGAGGAGGAAGAGAAGGAGGACGAGTAGGAATAAAAAAAAAAAAACCTAAAAAAAATACAAAAATAAAAAAAAAAGAAAAAAAAGGAGCAGCAGCAAGAGGAGGAAGAGAAGGAGGAGGAGTAGCAGCAAAAAAAAAAAAAAACCTAAAAAAAAATACAAAAATAAAAAAAAAGAAAAAAAAGGAGCAGCAGCAAGAGGAGGAAGAGAAGGAGGAGGAGAAGCAGCAAAAAAAAAAAAACCTAAAAAAAATTAAAAAAAGAAAAAAAAAGGAGCAGCAGCAAGAGGAAGAAGAAAAGGAGGAGGAGTAGCAGCAAAAAAAAACAACTAAAAAACTACAAAAATAAAAAAAGAAAAAAAAGAAGCAGCAGCAAGAGGAGGAAGAGAAGGAGGAGGAGAAGCAGCAAAAAAAAAAACCTAAAAAAATACAAAAAGAAAAAATAGAAAAAAAAAGGACCAGCAGCAAAAGGAGGAAGAGAAGGAGGAGGAGTAGCAGCAAAAAAAAAAACCTAAAAAAAATACAAAAAGAAAAAAAAAGAAAAAAAAGGAGCAGCAGCAAGAGGAGGAAGAGAAGGAGGAGGAGTAGCAGCAAAAAAAAAAAAAAACCTAAACAAATTACAAAAATGAAAAAAAAAGAAAAAAAAGGAGCAGCAGCAAGAGGAGGAAGAGAAGGAGGACGAGTAGCAATAAAAAAAAAACCTAAAAAAATACAAAAAGAAAAAAAAAGAAAAAAAAAAGGAGCAGCAGCAAGAGGAGGAGGAGGAGGAGGAGTAGCAGCAAAAAATAAAAACCTAAAAAAAAATACAAAAATAAAAAAAAGAAAAAAAAAAGGAGCAGCAGCAAGAGGAGGAAGGGAAGGAGGAGGAGTAGCAGCAAAAAAAAAAAAACTAAAAAAAATACAAAAAAAAAAAAAAAAAAAAAAAAAAGGAGCAGCAGCAAGAGGAGGAAGAGAAGGAGGAAGAGTGGCAGCAAAAAAAAAAAAAACTAAAAAAATACAAAAAGAAAAAAAAAGAAAAAAAAGAGCAGCAGCAAGAGGAGGAAGAGAAGGAGGAGGAGTAGCAGCAAGAAAAAAACCTAAAAAAAATACGAAAAGAAAAAAAAAGAAAAAAAAGGAGCAGCAGCAAGAGGAGGAAGAGAAGGAGGAGGAGTAGCAGCAAAAAAAAAGAAAAAACTAAAAAAAATACAAAAGCAAAAAAAAAAGAAAAAAAAGGAGCAGCAGCAAGAGGAGGAAGAGAAGGAGGAGAAGAAGCAGCAAAAAAAAAAAAAACCTAAAAAAAATTAAAAAAAGAAAAAAAAAGAAAAAAAGGAGCAGCAGCAAGAGGAAGAAGAAAAGGAGGAGGAGTAGCAGCAAAAAAAAAAAAAACTAAAAAACTACAAAAATAAAAAAAGAAAAAAAAAAGGAGCAGCAGCAAGAGGAGGAAGAGAAGGAGGAGGAGTAGCAGCAAAAAAAACCTAAAAAAATACAAAAAAAAAAAAAGAAAAAAAGGAGCAGCAGCAATTTGAGGAAGAGAAGGAGGGGGAGAAGCAGCAAAAAAAAAAAAAAACCTGGAATAATTAAAAAAAGAAAAAAAAAGAAAAAAAAGGAGCAGCAGCAAGAGGAGGAAGAGAAGGAGGAGGAGAAGCAGCAAACAAAAAAAAACCTAAGAAAAATTACAAAAAAAAATAAAAAAAAAAAAGGAGCAGCAGCAGGAGGAGGAAGAGAAGGAGGAGGAGAAGCAGCAAAAAAAAAAAACTAAAAAAATTACATAAATAAAATAAAAGAAAAAAAAGGGGCAGCAGCAAGAGGAGGAAGAGAAGGAGGAGGAGAAGCAGCAAAAAAAAAAAAAACCTAAGAAAAATTACAAAAAAAAAAAAAAAAAAAGGAGCAGCAGCAAAAGGAGGAAGAGAAGGAGGAGGAGAAGCAGCAAAAAAAACAAAAAATCTAAAAAAAATACTAAAAGAAAAAAAAGAAAAAAAAGGAGCAGCAGCAAGAGGAGGAAGAGAAGGAGGAGGAGAAGCAGCAGCAAAAAAATAAAAAATAAAAAAAAATAAAAAATGAAAAAAAAAATAAAAAAATACAAAACCAAAAAAAAACTATGGAGTATGGAAGATGGACAGAAAAAGGACCTTTGTAAGAAATATCCTTTGATGTAGTGGTACAAGGCTACATTATAGGATAAAGTACTATCTCTGTTGGAAGGATCAAGTATTTGGACTATGGAAGATGGACAGAAAAAGGAACTTTGTTTTGAGGAGGAAATATCCTTTGATGTAGTGGTAAAGGCCTACATTATAGGATAAAGTACTGTCTCAGTTGGAACGATCAAGTATTTGGACTATGGAAGATGGACAGAAAAAGGACCTTTGTTTTGAGGAGGAAATATCCTTTGATGTAGTGGTACAGGCCTACATTATAGGATAAAGTACTGTCTCAGTTGGAACGATCAAGTATTTGGACTATGGAAGATGGACAGAAAAAGGAACTTTGTTTTGAGGAGGAAATATCCTTTGATGCAGTGGTAAAAGCCTACATTATAGGAAAAAGTACTGTCTCTGTTGGAAGGATCAAGTATTTGGACTATGGAAGATGGACAGAAAAAGGAACTTTGTTTTTAGGAGGAAATATCCTATGATGTAGTGGTAAAGGCCTACATTATAGGATAAAGTACTGTCTCAGTTGGAACGATCAAGTATTTGGACTATGGAAGATGGACAGAAAAAGGAACTTTGTTTTGAGGAGGAAATATCCTTTGATGCAGTGGTAAAAGCCTACATTATAGGATAAAGTACTGTCTCTGTTGGAAGGATCAAGTATTTGGACTATGGAAGATGGACAGAAAAAGGAACTTTGTTTTTAGGAGGAAATATCCTATGATGTAGTGGTAAAGGCCTACATTATAGGATAAAGTACTGTCTCAGTTGGAACGATCAAGTATTTGGACTATGGAAGATGGACAGAAAAAGGACCTTTGTTTTTAGGAGGAAATATCCTTTGATGCAGTGGTAAAGGCCTACATTATAGGATAAAGTACTTTCTCTGTTGGAAGGATCAAGTATTTGGACTATGGAAAATGGACAAAAAAGGAACTTTGTTTTTAGGAGGAAATATCCTTTGATGTAGTGGTACATGCCTATATTATAGGATAAAGTACCATCTAAGTTGGAAGGATTAAGTATTAGGACTATGGAAGATGGACAGAAAAAGGAACTTTGTTTTGAGGAGGAAATATCCTTTGATGTAGTGGTACAGGCCTACATTATAGGATAAAGTACTGTCTCAGTTGGAACGATCAAGTATTTGGACTATGGAAGATGGACAGAAAAAAGGACCTTTGTTTTGAGGAGGAAATATCCTTTGATGTAGAGGTACAAGGCTACATTATAGGATAAAGTACTGTCTCAGTTGGATTGATCAAGTAGTTGGACTATTTAAGATGGACAGAAAAAGGACATTTTTTTTGAGGAGGAAATATCCTTTGATGTAGTGGTACAGGCCTACATTATAGGATAAAGTACTTTCTCAGTTGGAACGATCAAGTAGTTCGACTATGGAAGATGGACAGAAAAAGGACCTTTGTTTTGAGGAGGAAATATCCTTTGATGTAGTGGTACAGGCCTACATTATAGGATAAAGTACTGTCTCAGTTGGAACGATCAAGTATTTGGACTATGGAAGATGGACAGAAAAAAGGACATTTTTTTTGAGGAGGAAATATCCTTTGATGTAGTGGTACAGGCCTAAATTATAGGATAAAGTACTGTCTCAGTTGGAACGATCAAGAATTTGGACTATGGAAGATGGACAGAAAAAAGGACCTTTGTTTTGAGGAGGAAATATCCTTTGATGTAGTGGTACATGCCTACATTATAGGATAAAGTACTGTCTCAGTTGGAACGATCAAGTAGTTCGACTATGGAAGATGGACAGAAAAAGGAACTTTGTTTTGAGGAGGAAATATCCTTTGATGTAGTTGTACAGGCCTACATTATAGGATAAAGTACTGTCTCAGTTGGAACGATCAAGTATTTGGACTATGGAATATGGACAGAAAAAGGACCTTTGTTTTGAGGAGGAAATATCCTTTGATGTAGTGGTACAGGCCTACATTATAGGATAAAGTACTTTCTCTGTTGGAAGGATCAAGTATTTGAAACTATGGAAGATGGACAGAAAAAGGACCTTTGTTTGGAGAAGGAAATATCCTTTGATGTAGTGGTACATGCCTACATTATAGGATAAAGTACTGTCTCAGTTGGAACGATCAAGTATTTGGACTATGGAAGATGGACAGAAAAAGGACCTTTGTTTTGAGGAGGAAATATCCTTTGATGCAGTGGTAAAATCCTACATTATAGGATAAAGTACTGTCTCAGTTGGAACGATCAAGTATTTGGACTATGGAAGATGGACAGAAAAAGGAACTTCGTTTTGAGGAGGAAATATCCTTTGATGTAGTGGTACAGGCCTACATTATAGGATAAAGTACTGTCTCAGTTGGAACGATCAAGTATTTGGACTATGGAAGATGGACAGAAAAAGGACCTTTGTTTTGAGGAGGAAATATCCTTTGATGTAGTGGTACAGGCCTACATTATAGGATAAAGTACTGTCTCAGTTGGAACGATCAAGTATTTGGACTTTGGAAGATGGAGAGAAAAAGGACCTTTGTTTGGAGGAGGAAATATCCTTTGATGTAGTGGTACAGGCCTAAATTATAGGATAAAGTACTGTCTCAGTTGGAACGATCAAGTATTTGGACTTTGGAAGATGGAGAGAAAAAGGACCTTTGTTTTGAGGAGGAAATATCCTTTGATGTAGTGGTACATGCCTACATTATAGGATAAAGTACTGTCTCAGTTGGAAGGATCAAGTATTTGGACTATGGAATATGAACAGAAAAAGGACCTTTGTTTGGAGAAGGAAATATCCTTTGATGTAGTGGTACATGCCTACATTATAGGATAAAGTAGTGTCTCAGTTGGAACGATCAAGTAGTTCGACTATGGAAGATGGACAAAAAAAGGACCTTTGTTTTGAGGAGGAAATATCCTTTGATATAGAGGTACAAGGCTATATTATAGGATAAAGTACTTTCTCAGTTGGAAGGATCAAGTAGCTGGATTATGGAAGATGGACAGAAAAAGGAACTTTGTTTTGAGAAGGAAATATCCTTTGATGTAGAGGTAAAAGGCTACATTATAGGATAAAGTACTGTCTCAGTTGGAACGATCAAGTATTTGGACTATGGAAGATGGAGAGAAAACTGAATTTTGTTTTGAGGAGGAAATATCCATTGATGTAGTGGTACAGGCCTACATTATAGGATAAAGTACTGTCTCAGTTGGAATGATCAAGTATTTGTACTATGGAAGATGGACAAAAAAAGGACTTTTGTTTGGAGGAGGAAATTTCCATTGATGTAATGGTACAGGCCTACATTATAGGATAAAGTACTGTCTCAGTTGGAACGATCAAGTATTTGGACTATGGAAGATGGACAGAAAAAGGAACTTTGTTTTGAGGAGGAAATATCCCTTGATGTAGAGGTACAAGGCTATATTATAGAGTAAAGTACTGTCTCAGTTAGAACGATCAAGTATTTGGACTTTGGAAGATGGACAGAAAAAGGACATTTGTTTTGAGGAGGAAATATCTATTGATGTAGTGGTACAGGCCTACATTATAGGATAAAGTACTGTCTCAGTTGGAACGTTCAAGTATTTCGACTATGGAAGATGGACAGAAAAAGGAACTTTGTTTTGAGGAGGAAATATCCTTTGATGTAGTGGTACAGGCCTACATTATAGGATAAAGTACTGTCTCAGTTGGAACGATCAAGTATTTGGACTATGGAACATGGACAGAAAAAGGAACTTTGTTTTGAGGAGGAGATATCCATTGATGTAGTGGTACAGGCCTACATTATAGGATAAAGTACGGTCTCAGTTGGAACGATCAAGTATTTGTACTATGGAAGATGGAAAAAAAAAGGACTTTTGTTTTGAGGAGGAAATATCCTTTGATGTAGTGGTACATGCCAACATTATAGGATAAAGTACTCTCTCGGTTGGAACGATCAAGTATTTGGACTATGGAAGATGGACAGAAAAAGGAACTTTGTTTTGAGAAGGAAATATCCTTTGATGTAGTGGTACAGGCCTACATTATAGGATAAAGTACTGTCTCAGTTGGAAGGATCAAGTATTTGTACTATGGAAGATGGACAAAAAAAGGACTTTTGTTTGGAGGAGGAAATATCCTTTGATGTAGTGGTACAGGCCTACATTATAGGATAAAGTACTCACTCAGTTGGAAGGATCAAGTATTTGTACTATGGAAGATGGACAAAAAAAGGACTTTTGTTTGGAGGAGGAAATATCCTTTGATGTAGTGGTACATGCCTACATTATAGGATAAAGTACTGTCTCAGTTGGAACGATCAAGTATTTGCACTATGGAAGATGGACAAAAAAAGGACTTTTGTTTTGAGGAGGAAATATCCTTTAATGTAGTGGTACATGCCTACATTATAGGATAAAGTACTGTCTCAGTTGGAAGGATCAAGTATTTGGACTATGGAAGATGGAGAGAAAAGGGAACTTTGTTTTGAGAAGGAAATATCCTTTGATGTAGAGGTACAAGGCTACATTATAGGATAAAGTACTGTCTCAATTGGAATGATCACGTAGCTGGACCATGGAAGATGGACAGAAAAAAGAACTTTGTTTTGAGGAAAAAATATCCTTTTATGTAGAGGTACAAGGCTACATTATAGGATAAAGTACTCTCTCAGTTGCAAGGATCAAGTAGCTGGATTATGGAAGATGGACAGAAAAAGGTACTTTGTTTTGAAGAGGAAATATCCTTTGATGTAGTGGTACAGGCCAAATTATAGGATAAAGTTCTTTCTCAGTTGGAAGGATCAAGTAGCTGGACTATGGAAGATGGACAGAAAGGGGAACTTTGTTTTGAGGAGGAAATATCCTTTGATGTGGAGGTACTAGGCTACATTATAGGATAAAGTACTTTCTCAATTGGAAGGATCAAGTAGCTGGACTATGGACGATGGAGAGAAAATGGAACTTTGTTTTGAGAAGGAAATATCCTTTGACGTAGAGGTACAAGGCTACATTATAGGATAAAGTACTTTCTCAGTTGGAAGGATCAAGTATTTGGACTATGTAAGATGGACAGAAAAAGGAACTTTGTTTTGAGAAGGAAATATCCTTTGATGTAGAGGTACAAGGCAACATTATAGGATAAAGTACTTTCTCAGTTGGAAGGATCAAGTAGCTGGACTATGGAAGATGGACAGAAAAAAGGAACTTTGTTTTCAGGATGAAATATCCTTTGATGTGGAGGTACAAGGCTACATTATAGGATAAAGTACTGTCTCAGTTGGAAGGACCAAGTAGCTGGACTATTGAAGATGGACAGAAAAGGGAACTTTGTTTTGAGGAGGAAATATCCTTTGATGTAGAGGTACAAGGCTACATTATAGGATAAAGTAGTCTCTCAGTTTGAAGGATCAAGTAGCTGGACTATGGATGATGGAGAGTAAAAGGAACTTTGTTTTGTGGAGGAAATATCCTTTGATGTGGAGGTACAAGGCTACATTATAGGATAAAGTACTTTCTCAGATGGAAGGATCAACTAGCTGGACTATGGAAGATGGAGAGAAAAAGGAACTTTGTTTTGAGGAGGAAATATCCTTAGATGTGGAGGTACTAGGCTACATTATAGGATAAAGTACTTTCTAAGTTGGAAGGATCAAGTAGCTGGACTATGGAAGATGAAGAGAAAACGGAACTTTGTTTTGAGATGGAAATATCCTTTGACGTAGAGGTACAAGGCTACATTATAAGATAAAGAACTTTCTCAGTTGGAAGGATCAAGTAGCTGGACTATGGAAGATGGAGAGAAAAAGGAACTTTGTTTTGAAGAGGAAATATCCTTTGATGCAGTGGTACAGGCCTACATTATAGTATAAAGTACTTTCTCAGTTGGAAGGATCAAGTAGCTGGATTATGGAAGATGGAGAGAAAAAGGAACTTTGTTTTCAGGAGGAAATATTCTTTGATATGGAGGTACAAGGCTACATTATAGGATAAAGTACTTTCTCAGTTGGAAGGATCAAGTAGCTGGACTATGGAAGATGGAGAGAAAACGGAACTTTGTTTTGAGGAGGATATATCCTTTGATGTAGAGGTACAAGGCTACATTATAGGATAAAGTAGTCTCTCAGTTTGAATGATCAAGTAGCTGGACTATGGATGATGGAGAGAAAAAGGAACTTTGTTTTGAGGAGGAAATATCCTTTGATGTGGAGGTACAAGGCTACATTATAGGATAAAGTACTTTCTCAGATGGAAGGATCAACTAGCTGGACTATGGAAGATGGAGAGAAAAGGGAACTTTGTTTTGAGGAGGAAATATCCTTTGATGTGGAGGTACTAAGCTACATTATAGGATAAAGTACTTTCTAAGTTGGAAGGATCAAGTAGCTGGACTATGGAAGATGGAGAGAAAACGGAACTTTGTTTTGAGATGGAAATATCCTTTGACGTAGAGGTACAAGGCTACATTATAAGATAAAGTACATTCTCAGTTGGAAGGATCAAGTAGCTGGACTATGGAAGATGGAGAAAAAGGAACTTTGTTTTGAAGAGGAAATATCCTTTGATGTAGTGGTACAGGCCTACATTATAGTATAAAGTACTTTCTCAGTTGGAAGGATCAAGTAGCTGGACTATGGAAGATGGAGAGAAAAAGGAACTTTGTTTTGAGAAGGAAATATCCTTTGATGGATATAAAAAAGAACTCTGCGGAGATTTTAGGCAAACCAGTAGTTTCGAATATTACTTTTGTTGACATTATTGTATTCCTTTTGATATTGATGTCAATGTTGAGAAGCAGGAAAATGCTGCGAACAAAGGAATCACTCATCAGATGACGAGTGAGGGCACCATCGGGGGACAGGATATGTAACCACTCCCTGATTACATACGATATCTTCGGATAGTCATTCTGGGGGTTAGAACCCTGTGATACCTGACGGTGATTCCCTTGTAACATCACTCACAGAAATATTATACAGTAGGAAGCTGCTGGAGGGACCTTCCGTCAGGACGACATGGCTATCTCACCCAAAAATAGATATTTTCTACGTCAAATTCCATTTGTTGAGTGATGCTGGGATTTGGCAGGAACAGTATGCCTATGATTTGGAGAGAATTGAGAATAACTCTGTTTTGTGTAAGCAATTTAAGAGAACTCCACCTAGACCAGTAGTTCGTTTGCCCATGGCAAAAAAATTTAATCAGGTTGTTGCTATGGATTTGAAACATTGGCAGGAGGGAAAATGGATTCTTTATCTTATAGATATGTGGTCTCGATACACACAGTCGGGTTTCATAGATAGGAAGAAAACCACTAATGTGATTGATCAGATAATGAAACTTTGGGTGGGAACTTTTGGGGTTATGGAGGGGGTATTGCATGATAATGATGGGGAATTCAGTTCAGATGAGATGTGGGATGTAGCTTTAGTTTTAGATGTAAGGATTAACACAACAGCTGCTGAAAGTCCATTTCATGATGGGTTGTGTGAGCGAATACATGCAGTCACTGACATGCTTGTTAAATTGAATGTTCAATATCCTTGAACTCCTATGGATTTGTTGTTGAAGTGGTCGAATATGGCAAGAAATTCCCTCCAGATGTGGAATGGCTTTAGCTGCTACCGGTTGGTTTTTGGGGGAAAACCCTAACCTTCCAAACATCATGACTTGATAAGGTTCCTTTATTGGAGAGCAAGACCACCGGTGAGGTTTTTGCTAGGCATCTTAGTGCTCTACATTCATCTAGGCAGGCCTTCATACAGACAAAAGCTGAGGAGAGAGTGAGGAGGGCTCTGGGGAGTAAGGTTAGGGTGGCAGAGCAAGTTTTCCAGCCTGGCGATTGTGTGTTTTATAAACGGGAGAGTCATGATCGTTGGCTTGGGCCTGGGAAGGTGATTTGTCAGGATGGTAGGTTGATCTTTGTAAGGCATGGGGATGTAATTGTTAGAGTATCACCAAATAGACTTATTAAGCAGGGGGTTGGAATTCAGTGGGGAATTTAAATCTGACTGTGCAGGGAACATAAGTAATAAAGCTGGGGGGTTATATGGTGATGTTGATGTGGAGTGGGACTTGACATCGTTTGCTCAGTCAGATTTGAGGGATGCCGATACTACTGGTAATGGGGTTGAAAGCAGTGAGGTGCAGTCAGAGGTGCCAGTTGGAGCAGAAAATGAAGGTGAGAATCATTCAGTTCCTAAAATTAGACTTCGAATATAAGAGAATGATTGTTGGAAAATATATGCTACAACTTACTAAAGCCGAACAGAACACGTCAGAGTGTCAGGAAGCAAAACAAGCGGAGCTGAAAAGACTGTGACTTTGGCACTTATGAGGAGGTACCTTTTTGGGGTCAGAAGTGTATTGCAACCAGGTAGGTTCTGACTAAGAAAGATTCTGGGATAAAAGCACGTTCAGTGGCGAGAGGTTTTGAGGAAGAAAGTACTTTTCAGAGTGATTCCCCAACAGTGGGTAAGAGTGCCATCAGATTGTTTTTGACAGTGGTAGCTAGTTTGGGGTGGGAAATAAGAACTACGGATATTAAATCCGCTTTTCTTCAGGGAAGGGACCTTGAGAGGGATGTAAACATTCATCCTTCTTGTGAGGTAAGAGTGGAGGGTGTGGTGTGGAAACTAAAAAAGTGCCTCTATGGGTTGGGAGATGCTTCCAGACAATTTTATTTGAGTGTTAGGGAGGAGATGCAAAGATTAGGATGTCAACAGTGTGTTATTGAGCCAAGTTTATTTTACAAATTGTCTGGGAAGGAAAAACTTGAGGGCATTTTGGTTACTCACATAGATGACTTTTTGCATGCTGGTACGAGTGTTTTTAGGGAGGAAGTTATGGAGCCATTGAGAGAGAGAGAGAGGTTTCTTGCCGGAAGGGTGGAGGGAGGTAATTTTTCTTAAGTCGGTTTTAGAGCAGTTCAAAGTAAACAGGGTTTTTTCCTTGATTAAAGTAGTTATGTAGAACTTTCAGCACTTGAGAAGACAAGTTATCGGTCTATTGTAGGTGCAATCAATTGGATTGTGTTGGGTTCAAGACTTTATATGGCTTTCAATATGGTGGAGCTTTCAACTAGAGTAAATCCTGCAACCGTGGAGGATTTAGTTAAGGCTAGAAATGTTTTGAGAAGGCTACAAGAGTGAGTCTTATATTCTGTTCCCATGCATAGATAATCCTTGGTCTTTGGATGTTTTTGCTAATGCATCATCAGCTAATTTACCTGATGGGTTTAAGTAGTTCTTTGGGTATTGTTATTTTTATTACTAATGGGAATAGATCAAGTCCTCTTACCTGACATGTAAATAAGATAAAGAGGGTAGTTAGATCAACCTTGGCAGCTGAGACTTTAGCATTGTTGGAAGGATTGGATGAGGCACTTTATCTTAGATCAATGTTGATGAAAATTGACACCAGTGCTGTAGTTCCTGTAGTCGGTTATGTGGATAATAAGAGTTTGGTGGAGGCTATTTATCCTACCAAACTGGTAAGTGATAGAAGATTGAGAATTGATCTTGGGGCTATAATGGAGATGTTAAAAAAATGACGTAAAACAAGACAAATGGTTACTAGGATCATCCCAGCTTGCTAATTGCCTGACAAAAAGGGTGTTATCAGGTGATCAGTTGCTTACTGTATTCCGTACAGGTCGCTTTGCGAATATTGAGATCTAAATGTTGTTGCTTGGTTGAGTGTTGTCTTGTTGGTGTGTTCACTCACATATTTTACGATTGATGGATCTTTATTTTAGATGTCTTGTGTGGACAAGGAAGTCTAGGTTTTAAACTTTGCTGATTTGCAGTCTTGAAATTTTATGGAATTGTAGCTAAAGGTTTTGGTTTTAGATATTGCTAGTTTTGAGGGCCCTTTTTGATGTGACATTGTATAATTTACTGGAAGAAAAAAAAAGAGAGAGGTGGTGGAGAGGTGAGGCCGGAGGGTGGAGAGCAGGTGATCTTTCATTAGCGTGGATCAAGGTGTCACAGCGGGAGCTCTCCCAGGACAGGTCGACCAGCAACGTACTGTGAGTATAGCCTCAATCAGAAGGGTAGTTACTCCCTTCATTTAAAAGGTAATATTTGTAAACATAGCAAAACAAACATAGGCTAATACGGGTTTATCTCAAGTCTATAGTCAAACTATAAATCCTAGATCTTAAAATACTAGCTACTTTCAGTGTATGATGATATTTTTATTATTCTCAGGTAAATCTTACTCATTTTATATCACACCATTATCTAAGCTATGTAAAATAATATTCTTAAAGGCATTAATGTATGAAATTTGTTAAGATTACTTCCTATATATATATATATATATATATATATATATATATATATAAAGTATCCGGGGGTCGTTGAATATATTAGTTACCCTTAAATAAAGTTTTCTCTAAATAAAACTTGTACCGTTTTCTTTATCTTAAGGCTTCTGATCTAGAGGTAACTTGCCTATAAATTTCACTCGTTTATTGTATATCAATTAAATATTAAATTAAATTCATAGAAATATATTCTGAACTCTTATTATAATTCAATTAATCTATTAGAAGAATACTTAAATATATCTTAAGCAAAATACTATAATTTAGGCTGATGAAAAGGCTATAGAAAGCAGACAATGGTGGAGGTCCCTGATTGGTTGAAACACTTCCTTAACTAGGGGGACAACTTTCTGGAAATAATAATAATAATATTAACTAATGTGGACTCCTGCGTTCATGATTATTCCAATCATCATCCAAGGACAAAAATTATGGTATTTTCATTTATGTTTTTAAGGGCATTGCGGGTCAATTGCCCTGAATTCCTTGAAGCTGAGCTTGGGAAGACCTGGGAAATTACAGGTAATTTACAATACCCGGAGAATTTTATCGACACAGATTTCTATAGAGCAAGGGAAACTTTTCGCGAAACTGACTATAAAACTGATTTTAATATGAAAAACCTTCTCATCTTACCGTTCCACAATAATTTCATAACCATTCCTAAATTAATGAAAGTTTTTAATGTTAATATTATTTCCAAGAATAGTACTTTAAAGGATATGTTGATTAGAAATTCACCCGTACAAAGCAATTGATGTGTTCATGAAATCACATGCAATCAATGCAATCAAAGATATGTCGAACAAAGTGGAAAAGACCTCGAAACAAGACTAAAACAGCATAGATATAATGTTCGAACAGGAAACCAAACAAGCAGTTTGTTTCAGCATATGAACAGCTGTAATCACAACAATAATTGGAAAGGGGCAAAAGAAATATTAAATTGTAAGAACATAATTAAACGCAATATCATAGAATCGTGAATCATAAAGAAAAACCGTGTAGAATTGATCAACAATAGCCCAGCAATGTATAAACTTGATAGACAACTTAAAAACAATGTAATAAAAAAAATTTAAACTAGCTGTAATTTTTACTCACTGTAATTTATAAACTAGCTGTGTACTAATTTTTATGTTATTGTATTATTTAATATGTGTTTTGTGTTGTCAATGGTACCAGTAGATTGGGTTTGTGCATGTAGTGTACCACTATATAAGGGTAAGGGAGATGTGCATGAGTGTTGTAATTCAAGAGGTATTAGTTTGTTGAGTGTAGTTGGAAAAGTGTATGGTAGAGTATTGATTAATAGGATTAGAATAAAACAGAGAATGCAATCTTGGAAGTACAGGGTGGTTTTAGAAGAGGTAGGGGGTTGTATGAATCAGATTTTTACAGTTAGGCAGATATGCGAGAAATATTTAGCAAAAGGTAAGGAGGTGTATGTTGCGTTTATGGATCTGGAGAAAGCATATGATAGAGTTGATAGGGAAGCAATGTGGAATGTGATGAGGTTATATGGAGTTGGTGGAAGGTTGTTGCAAGCAGTGAAAAGTTTCTACAAAGGTAGTAAAGCATGTGTTAGAATAGGAAATGAAGTGAGTGATTGGTTTCCGGTGAGAGTGGGGCTGAGACAGGGATGTGTGATGTCGCCGTGGTTGTTTAACTTGTATGTTGATGGAGTGGTGAGAGAGGTGAATGCTCGAGTGCTTGGACGAGGATTAAAACTGGTAGGCGAGAATGACCATGAATGGGAGGTAAATCAGTTGTTGTTTGCGGATGATACTGTACTGGTAGCAGACACAGAAGAGAAGCTTGACCGACTAGTGACAGAATTTGGAAAGGTGTGTGAGAGAAGGAAGTTGAGAGTTAATGTGGGTAAGAGTAAGGTTATGAGATGTACGAGAAGGGAAGGTGGTGCAAGGTTGAATGTCATGTTGAATGGAGAGTTACTTGAGGAGGTGGATCAGTTTAAGTACTTGGGGTCTATTGTTGCAGCAAATGGCGGAGTGGAAGCAGATGTACGTCAGAGAGTGAATGAA
>NC_090725.1:12805836-12810836 GCF_036898095.1 Palaemon carinicauda | reverse complement strand
ATATATAAAGTGTGTGTGTGTGTGTATGTGTCTGTGTCTGTGTGTATGGGCACCACCAACAGTCCTTAACAGTCCACTGAAACTTTTTCGTGACCAACGGTAAGAGCCTATAGTCAATTAGACTGAACAATCACTTCACTCCTTTGCCTTTTTCAGAAGAATACAATTACATATCCAGGCCAAATCAGTGTCGTCATTATCGTTATTATCATCATCATGAACATACCAAGCCAAGTCCTTTTAAACAGGTCTAAGTATATTTCAAATGACTGAAGATTCAATTCCGAGTCTTTTTTTAAAAGCAGGGTCACAATCAGTAACAGGCAATCAGAAATCTGTAATTCCAAAGGAGGAATTATAGCTTGGAAAAAAAAAAAAAAAAAAAGATTCAACCCACATTCCTAGGTAACTAAACTATCGCAATTTAATCAAAGATAATTGAAAGCTTTCTATAATTCACAAGCACGCCAGGCAAAGATAAATACATTTTTAACTACTGTTGAAATAAATAATCACTTCAAATAAATAATCCAAAATAATGAAGATTGTGAATCCAAAATTCAGAACACAACTACCTCCTGATGAAGTCAATCACTACCATCAGAAATGAAGATGGAGTAGCAATAAAAATGCTGAGGATATTCAAAAAGAATTTGAACTTTATTATATAGATCTGTTTACGTTGTAAATGGGTAAAACAGAAGTGAAGAGACAAGCTGAAAAAATCAATAAAATTAACATTTAAGTGTGTGATGAAATAATATAGGCTAGAAAAATATAAAGTAATGAAGACAACTCAAAAACTGGCAGATGCAACAATACATCCATGAAAAATAAGAATGCAAGAGACATACAATAAAATGAGGAAAAACGTGGGCCAAGTCATGAAAAATAGCGTGAGAGAAATAATAAATGAAATAGAAAAGAAAATACATTCACCAGATGAATGGGATGGATTAGAAATATTATCAACAGGCAAGTCTAAAGGGAGCAGAGGATTTATTATTACGAGTATAGTAAGTAAGATGTTTAAAAAACTAAGATAAATGATGAAATTAAAGACAAGATCAGCAGATTTTAGAGTGGGGGGTTAAAGTGTAAATCAACAGATAGATCACCATATCACACCGAATGAATGAATGAATGAATGATTTAAAGCATTCATTCATTCATTCATTCGGTGAATGCTGTTATAGAGTATAATGGTTACTTAGGGACTTCGTTAAAATGTATTGATAAACTAGGTCTAAAAGATGGTGATAAATAGTTGTGTAAGATGATAGGCAAAGATGATGCTAACATCATATATAAATTAAACGAGAATAATAAGGCGACTATTGAGTTATGTCAGATATATAGAGTAAATCAGGGTAAGAAAGAAATGTAAGACAGGGGGACAATTTTGGCCCAAAATTATGCTCAGTTATTACATATAAAGTTAATAATATAAGTGGGAAGACAATAACTCTGATTAGGATCATCAGAATAGAAGCCCTGATGTATGTTGATGATAACATAAAACTGATTAGGATCATCAGAATAGATGCCCTAATGTATGTGAATGATAACAGATAAAAACTGATTAGGATCATCAGAATAGAAGCCCTGATGTATGTGGATGATAACAGATAAAAACTGATGAGGATCATCAGAATAGAAGCCCTGATGTATGTGGATGATGACAGATAAAAACTGATGAGGATCATCAGAATAGAAGCCCTGATGTATGTGGATGATGACAGATAAAAACTGATGAGGATCATCAGAATAGAAGCCCTGATGTATGTGGATGATGACAGATAAAAACTGATGAGGATCATCAGAATAGAAGCCCTGATGTATGTGGATGATGACAGATAAAAACTGATGAGGATCATCAGAATAGAAGCCCTGATGTATGTGGATGATGACAGATAAAAACTGATGAGGATCATCAGAATAGAAGCCCTGATGTATGTGGATGATGACAGATAAAAACTGATGAGGATCATCAGAATAGAAGCCCTGATGTATGTGGATGATGACAGATAAAAACTGATGAGGATCATCAGAATAGAAGCCCTGATGTATGTGGATGATGACAGATAAAAACTGATGAGGATCATCAGAATAGAAGCCCTGATGTATGTGGATGATGACAGATAAAAACTGATGAGGATCATCAGAATAGAAGCCCTGATGTATGTGGATGATGACAGATAAAAACTGATGAGGATCATCAGAATAGAAGCCCTGATGTATGTGGATGATGACAGATAAAAACTGATGAGGATCATCAGAATAGAAGCCCTGATGTATGTGGATGATGACAGATAAAAACTGATGAGGATCATCAGAATAGAAGCCCTGATGTATGTGGATGATGACAGATAAAAACTGATGAGGATCATCAGAATAGAAGCCCTGATGTATGTGGATGATGACAGATAAAAACTGATGAGGATCATCAGAATAGAAGCCCTGATGTATGTGGATGATGACAGATAAAAACTGATGAGGATCATCAGAATAGAAGCCCTGATGTATGTGGATGATGACAGATAAAAACTGATGAGGATCCTCAGAATAGAAGCCCTGATGTATGTGGATGATGACAGATAAAAACTGATGAGGATCCTCAGAATAGAAGCCCTGATGTATGTGGATGATAACAGATAAAAACTGATGAGGATCCTCAGAATAGAAGCCCTGATGTATGTGGATGATAACAGATAAAAACTGATGAGGATCCTCAGAATAGAAGCCCTGATGTATGTGGATGATAACAGATAAAAACTGATGAGGATCATCAGAATAGAAGCCCTGATGTATGTGGATGATAACAGATAAAAACTGATGAGGATCATCAGAATAGAAGCCCTGATGTATGTGGATGATAACATAAATCTGATTAGGATCATCAGAATAGAAGCCCTGATGTATGTGGATGATAACAGATAAAAACTGATTAGGATCATCAGAATAGAAGCCCTGATGTATGTGGATGATAACAAATCTGATTAGGATCATCAGAATAGAAGCCCTGATGTATGTGGATGATAACAGATAAAAACTGATGAGGATCCTCAGAATAGAAGCCCTAATGTATGTGGATGATAACAGATAAAAACTGATGAGGATCCTCAGAATAGAAGCCCTGATGTATGTGGATGATAACAGATAAAAACTGATGAGGATCCTCAGAATAGAAGCCCTGATGTATGTGGATGATAACAGATAAAAACTGATGAGGATCATCAGAATAGAAGCCCTGATGTATGTGGATGATAACAGATAAAAACTGATGAGGATCATCAGAATAGAAGCCCTGATGTATGTGGATGATAACAGATAAAAACTGATGAGGATCATCAGAATAGAAGCCCTGATGTATGTGAATGATAACAGATAAAAACTGATTAGGATCATCAGAATAGAAGCCCTGATGTATGTGGATGATAACAGATAAAAACTGATGAGGATCATCAGAATAGAAGCCCTGATGTATGTGGATGATAACAGATAAAAACTGATGAGGATCATCAGAATAGAAGCCCTAATGTATGTGGATGATAACAGATAAAAACTGATGAGGATCCTCAGAATAGAAGCCCTAATGTATGTGGATGATAACAGATAAAAACTGATGAGGATCCTCAGAATAGAAGCCCTAATGTATGTGGATGATAACAGATAAAAACTGATGAGGATCCTCAGAATAGAAGCCCTGATGTATGTGGATGATAACATAAAACTGATGAGGATCCTCAGAATAGAAGCCCTGATGTATGTGGATGATAACAGATAAAAACTGATGAGGATCATCAGAATAGAAGCCCTGATGTATGTGGATGATAACAGATAAAAACTGATGAGGATCATCAGAATAGAAGCCCTGATGTATGTGGATGATAACAGATAAAAACTGATGAGGATCATCAGAATAGAAGCCCTGATGTATGTGGATGATAACAGATAAAAACTGATGAGGATCATCAGAATAGAAGCCCTGATGTATGTGGATGATAACAGATAAAAACTGATGAGGATCATCAGAATAGAAGCCCTGATGTATGTGAATGATAACAGATAAAAACTGATTAGGATCATCAGAATAGAAGCCCTGATGTATGTGGATGATAACAGATAAAAACTGATGAGGATCATCAGAATAGAAGCCTTGATGTATGTGGATGATAACAGATATAAAGTAGAAAAAGGCGTAAACAACTACCACAGTGTGGAAGAAATAGATTTACTTTTAGCACCAATCCTCCGAAGTCAGTAGTATTAGTAATAAGACGCAAAAAAAAAAGTAAGATATGTTAATGGGGTGGTTAGAATTGGATGGATGGAAACAGTTTAGGAATATAAATACTTAGGAGCATGATACTCGGAAAAGAGAGGCTATAGTCGTAGCATAAGCAACTGCTACTGCCTCTAAATATTCTTAATTCTCTATAGCTAAACAAATGCTCTGTTTTATCATCTGCTTTTCTCCAAAACTCACAAAGCCTATCATTTTCATTCCTGTTTCTATAATTTTCTTTCAAGTCTATCATATTCAACCTTGTCTTCATTACTATTATAGTTTTCTTAATCTTAAGTTGATTTGTGTAATCTCTTCTATCATCATCATCTACAAACCTCAACTTGGTCATTTCTGCTTTCTATTCTTCTATTTTTCTTTTAATTTCATTTGCCACTTTACATTTTATTTATTTTTTCCGTATTTGCTATACTTTTTTCCCCTTCAGTTTCAATATCATATTTAATTTCATATTTCTATGCCTATGCCTACAGTACGTAATTGAAATGACCTTGGCATCTCTCAAGAAATGAATCTTCATCTCTCAAGAAATGAATCTTCATCTCTTAAGAAATGAATCTTCATCTCTTAAGAAATGAATCTTCATCTCTTAAGAAATGAATCTTCATCTCTCAAGAAATGAATCTTCATCTCTCAAGAAATGAATCTTCATCTTTCAAGAAATGAATCTTCATCTCTCAAGAAATGAATC
>NC_090725.1:12795836-12798336 GCF_036898095.1 Palaemon carinicauda | reverse complement strand
ATCCCCTGGGCTTATAGCATCCTGCTTTTCCAGCTAGAGTTGTAGCTTAGCAAGTAATAATAATAATAATAATAATAATAATAATAATAATAATAATAATAATAATAATAATAATAAGGGGTTTCATGGATAGGAGACAGAAAATCTAATTTGGAGGAACGCAAATGTAACTTAACACCCAGACCACGCATAATGCAGAGGAACCAGTCAAAAACGGTGCTCTGCCTCGGGATGATGCCACCATGAGTGTTCTACTTTTATGCAGATAATGAAGGATACATAATTGCATAGTTGGTGGCTTTCTCTTGCAATAAACCCTGACACACTATTGAGGCTTCAATTTTAAAGAGCTAGAACTCCCTGACGCCGGATTAAGAATCCAGCGTAAAATTGTATGGTATTTCTCCATGAATATTTTGCCGGGCCTAGAAGACGTATTCCCACAAATGAGGTGTAGTGTTCTCTAGTAGAAATCAGCGTTGTCTGGAAACTGGCAGCATTCCAATAGGGAATAAGCGCAAGCTGTCAATAATATACACAGGAAGCATAGTGTTATACTTAGAAATGACAGTGATAAAGACAAGAAAGCAAATATTGACAAAACTAATTTTACTGACATCTTTAAAGATTGAACTTTTTAAGAATTAATACCTAGAACGTAAGTAAATGAATATATCTAAATACCATCAAAATCCAAATATTTTGAGAAAGACATGATAAAATTTTAAGATTATTTTTGGATATTTTTCCCAACCAACATTGCGTAAGTTATCCACAGAGGAGATTCATACTCGTTTCAAGCTGTAAAGTCGGCTATGATATAGTCATATTTTATCCCTTAATCATATATTGCATAGGCACCAACCTCAGCTTCAGGCTCAGTCCTTTCTACTAGCAAACCCCCTCATCTTTTTTCAAATAGAATTGATGACAAAATATGTCGGGGGAAGATTCAATTTATTGTCTCGTCATAATATTGATTTCATACAATATATGTCCATATAATTGATCAGATGAATAGTCAATAATTATGTCAAAATACATAGAAAATTAGCTTTGTAGACTATATATATATATATATATATATATATATATATATATATATATATACATATATATATGTGTATATATATATATGTATGTATATATATATATATATATATATATATATATATATATATATATATATATATATATAATAGAAACATACATACATACATACATACATACAGTTTACATAAGCAGATATACAGCATATAGTATTACATATATATGTATATATATTTATATATTTATATATATATATATATATATATATATATATATATATATATATATATATATACATATATACATATATATATATATATATATATATATATATATATATATATAAATATATATATACATATATATATATATATATATATATATATATATATATATATATACATATATATATATATATATATATATATATATATATATATATATATATATGTGTGTGTGTGTGTGTGTGTGTGTGTGTGTCGGAAGCCCAGTAGTTAGGACACTTGTAACAACAAAAAAGACTGAGTAATATTTATAATGAAGTTTTTGTCTGCTGGCCTAATAGTTAGTTGAGTGTGGGGAATCTCCTCTAGGAAGGAATATGACATCATGCGGCCAACAGCTTTCCTTATCCCAAAGAGACTTTCTGAGAACCTGGAGGATAATTGCCTACTCCCTATATCTACATTTCCAAGGGAAAAGACCCATGACTAAAAAAAGATATGTATACAGTATGCATCTGTAAGAAGTCATTTCCTATAACAAGTGGAATCTCCTGGGGAAAAAAATCGGTTACAGATCTTCCATCTAATAGTTTTTTTTTTTTTTTTTTTTTTTTTTTTTTTTAGCGTTTACCTCTGTGTAGAAAATTTCAATATCATTATGTATTTCATATAGATTTGTGGGGATGAGATTGTGGGGAATGAGTTTGTGGGGATGAGATTTTGGGGATGAGATTGTGGGGATGAGATTTTGGGGATGAGTTTTTGGGGATGAGATTGTGGGGATGAGATGCACAAGAGGCCCATGAACAACTTGGAGACTTTCCCTACATTCAGTGACCCTCTTAACTCTGACTTGCACAAACGGCCATGTCTCTTGGGTTTTTAATGACTTCCTGTTTCAATGTCTTTTTCGTCCTAGTCAGCACTCTCGTGACCACACACATCTCGTTCCTCCTTCTGAAGTACCAATTCATTCTACAAACCCACCATTTTCCATTTTCTCCATGTGACTAAACCATTCCAAAACATTCTAATAGATCATTTAATTTATGTGGACCTTTTTATTACATCATCATTACGCTTCTTGTGTCTCAAAGTCTCATACACTCCGGGGGTAATTCATCACAGTAGTTAATACGCATCCAGCATCCCCATTTCATTTTCAGAAAGGAGACGAGGATTTAAAATGGCTTCATGTAAACCAACATTTGTAGGTAATTCGCTTT
>NC_090725.1:12770836-12790836 GCF_036898095.1 Palaemon carinicauda | reverse complement strand
ATGCAATAACATTACCAATCCTCCAAAAAGTGCAAGAAGAACATCTTACTGATTTGCAAAAGAAAAAAAAAAATAATAATAAAAAAAAATAAAATAAAAAAAAAAAAACAGCCAGACAACTTACAAACTACGAAAGAAAATAAAGGAAAATACTATTTGTGTCTACACCTCCATAAACGCAAAGGTTCCGGCTTAATTTCAGGGAAACAGGAATGAGGAGGACCGAGTTTCTCATTTCTCGGTTTGCTGTCAAGCATATCAAGCAAAAGGATTGCCTTTTCTCTTGAACAGTGAGAGATCAAACCATCTGTTCAAGTAAAGGATAAACTATTATGTCTACTCCAGAAAGTAAAGATTTAAAGGTAGCACACTTCATGTTCCTGGATTGTACCAGAAAGGGTTTATTTTGTGGTTAGATTTTATTTCTTTCTAGTTGAAGGATAAACTCTCTGAGCAACAGCGCTTAGCGGAGTATAGTTATTCCAAGCGAAATCTGATGTGTTACCTTTCCATGAATGACAGGCCTCCTGTTTCTCCACTGAACCAGGGTTTGTCCATCACTAAGTATTTTAACACACGAGAAGGGATATGCCTATCAACTACGCTGACCACTCTCATTCAAAAAAGCAACAGGCTTAACCCCCTTAGACAATAGTAACCACTTGAAATGCAAAAAAAAAAAAAAAAAATAAATAAATAAATAAATAAATAAATAAATAAATAAATAAAATAAACTTAAAATTCCATTACAGTTTACTAGAGATTTTATATACAACTTACTAGAGTATGATTGCAGGGCTCTCAATCATAATTACTAACGAAACCAAGGCATGATCAGACGCCTCAACAGGAGGACTAACTTTATATCGTTCTTTTAGACTTTAGATGATGATAGCCTTGTCATTAAATGTGAAACCTTTTTGCTTTAAACAGTTTTTCTTTTTCTGTTTATAACTGTATCAGTTTTCTTAGCTAAACTTAATTGGTTCGCTCTCCCAGAAATCAAATCAATAATCTCTCTCTCTCTCTCTCTCTCTCTCTCTCTCTCTCTCTCTCTCTCTCTCTCTCTCTCTCTCTCTCTGAGGGGAGGGGGCGTTGGATGTGCCCTACAGACATCACTAATGATGTGTTGCATATTCCCTTCTGTCCCATGTGTACCCATTTTTTTATCCTTCAACTTTACCTCCGTTTCCGCTTTATTTCTTCCTGTTTATCATCTTTTATTTTATGCAACAGTTGGGTTTTCCCCAGTTGAACTTTGGCGCTGAATGGCCTCCAGGCCCCTGCACTGAACCATGTGGCCCAAATTCTAAATACCTGTCACTCTCTTTCAGAGATAATGATCTTTGATCCTCTAACGTCTGCTCATAACATAGTTTGGTTAAATCTCTCTCTCTCTCTCTCTCTCTCTCTCTCTCTCTCTCTCTCTCTCTCTCTCTCTCTCTCTCTCTCATTTAGAATTGATGATTTCTGGTTCAGAAGTTACCTATCAAATCGAACCCAATCTGTGAAAATAGGTAACGTTGTTTCAGATAAACTACCTATCACGTATGGTGTTCCACAGGGTTCAATACTTGGGCCAAAATTATTTTTGGTATTGATAAGTGATTAGGTATATGTGATTCCTTATTGCACCTTATCTCAGTTTTGCCGATGACTCAGATTTCCTTTTTTCTTTGAAGGGCTGAGAAAATCTACCAGACTTAATCAGCCATGTTGAGCAAAGTTTAAAAGTAGTTAAACAGTATTTTGATAGTTATGGTTTACTATTAAAGGCGCAGTTGATGTTTACTGGGATCAATCAATATATTTCTCAGATACCTAATGATATTAAATTCAACTATAATGGTGAAAACATTTCTCCTGTTAAAAATGTAAAGAACTCTGGATTCTATATGGACAGTTCAATGTCATCTAACACACATGATAAGGTCTGTAAAAAACAGTGATTATTAGATTAGTGTATATTAACAGAATTAAAGACCATTTTGATAAGTTAGATTAATTATTGCAATAATATATGGGGAAATACAAAAAATTCAATTAAGTTGCTTATAAAAACTAAAAAAAACTGCAGCCAGAGCAGCTGAGGGTTCTGCAAAGAAGTATGATCATGCATCACCAATAATAAATTATTTGAAATTGATTAAAGAGGTAATGAGGTAATTACGGGTACCACAGGAATTAGAAAACTATCAGATAAGATCCAAGACTGAGGTGGTATGGTCATGTCATGAGAAGAGATGAACAGTATATTGGGAGGAGAGTGATGGAAATGGAGGTACAGGGAACGAGAAGGAGAGGGAGACCAAAGCGAAGGTGGATGGACTGTATCAAGGAGGACCTTCAATCAAAGGGATTAACCGGTGATGAAGTGTGGGACAGAGGTAGATGGAGAACGCTGGCCAGAAACATCGACCCCACATAAAGGTGGGAAAATATGCAGACAAAGAAAGAAAGAAAAAGAAAGAAAGATAATCAATATTACTTTAACACATGTTATCTCGTTTTTAAAATATTGTTTTCCAATTTCCCTGAATGGTTCAGAATTCTACCAACAATAAATGTTCATTCCAGGAACTAGTTTAGATATAGGCTCTAGAGATTTTAATGTTAGGGGACCAAGAGCGTGGAATAAATTACCCATCTCAATTATAAAAAAAAAAAAAAAAAAAAAAAAAAAAAAAAAAAAAAAAAAAAAACTACTGATAACCTCATCCATTTTAAGGAAAAGAACTAAAAGATTTTCTTCTTGGTACTCAGTAGTACCAAGCTTACTTTTATATCCTGAGAAATTTAAACATTTCTATCAATCAGTTTCTAATCATTGTGAGAACTTACTAATGATGAAGGTTTGTAAATATATTGTAAAATTTAATTTGTATATTTAGTAATATATTGTAAACAATTCTTTTGATGTATTGTAATTAATACCCACTGTATAATGGAAATAAACGTATTATTATTATTATTATTATTATTATTATTATTATTATTATTATTATTATTATTATTATTATTATTATTATTATTATTATTATTATTATTATTATTATTATTATTATTATTATTTCTCTCTCTCTCTCTCTCTCTCTCTCTCTCTCTCTCTCTCTCTCTCTCTCTCTCTCTCTCTCGTGTCAAATGAATTAAAGATTGGATTTCTCCTCAGGGTTAGAGTTCAAATGAATGTGAACAGACGTTGTCGAGGGGCTCTTCTTCTCAGAAGGGATAAAGGGAATTCTTCTCAGAAGGATCAAACAACCTTTGAAACAAGGAAATGGGAGAGTCATAGATTGCAAAGCTGAGAGAAGACTGTTAAAAGCCAAACGAATGTCACCCGGCTGCGAATTTGTTTTACATTATTTTATTGCGATGCTGATTTTCATCATACATACATACATATACCAAGGAATTTCCCCCAATTTTTGGGGGTAGCCGACATCAACAAATGAAACAAAACAAAAAAGGGGACCTCTACTCTCCACGTTCCTCCAGCCTAACAAGGGACTCAACCGAGTTCAGCTGGTACTGCTAGGGTGCCACAGCCCAATCTCCCACATTATCCACCACAGATGAAGCTTCATAATGCTGAATCCCCTACTGCTGCTACCTCTGCGGTCATCTAAGGCATCGGAGGAAGCAGCAGGGCCTACCGGAACTGCGTCACAATCGCTCGCCATTCATTCCTATTTCTCGCACGCTCTCTTGCCTCTCTCACATCTATCCTCCTATCACCCAGAGCTTTCTTCACTCCATCCATGCACCCAAAACTTATTTATCAAAAGTTTGATAAAGGAGAAAAAAAAATAATCTCAAGGCTAAGTGATCTACCAATGAATCTAATATTAAAAGTTAAAGAAAAGCTGACAAGAGATGACAGCTGTAGTATAATACCGATAAAGATGAGTGTGGATTAAGAAAATCCACAATATATTCATTAAAAGAAAATTATACCGTAATTGATAAAAGGAACCTATTTAAGAACCAACCTTCAAAAAACCAACCTGTTTGAGCTAAGGTTTCAAAGACGCACAGTTTCTATTCACTATTACATGTTAACAAAAATAGAAAATATACTTAGCGACTTTGAACTTTCCAAATTGGTGGCTCCTTGGAATTGTAGAAGTTGGTTCCTTCTTGTTCTTTAATTCACTTAATCTTTTAGAGAAAACACTGTTTATCTGGCAGAGGTTTTAGTACTACTACTCTGAAGGAAAAATACTCTCCCCATTCTAACTTTTCCGCCCTACCGCACACTATTGAACTAGTTTTTCGGAAGAGCTAAACGGTAACAATCGATTATTTACGACCGTACAACTTTACTAGTACTTTAATTCGCGGCTTCTCTCAAATAATTATACTAATTATTTATACTTTTATTTATAATATTCGATCTATCTATTTATTAATTATTTATTTGATTTAAAAAGAACGAAATATACTTCACAATACTTAAATAATTTGATTAGTATTTCGCCTCTTATTATTTACTAAAGTTAGACACATTTCCATGCCAACCCTGAAATTTCTTTTATTTCACGACATTCTGAGTCTGGTGACCACATGCGACTGGACCAATCAACAAGTCGCAGCGTAGAGGAAGATAGGCCTCAAAAGCAAGATTTCATACATATGTTAAAACTTCATGTAGGGGCTAGGCTGACACCATTAAAACTAAGCCTTATTATGGAGGTAAAAAGTTATATCTAGGAAACTGAAGATGCATATAAGGAACTCATATCTGAAGAGGGATAGAGAGGGGGCAAATATGGGTGAAACATCTTGAAACGTTTTTCCCCATCCTTTCACCCCCAAAGGACGTACTGGTACGTTCTTGCAAAACACTGTTAATTGCATAATTTTACATATTTTTTTATAATTTCATGAGCTACTTCAGGCATTTTCCAAAAGAATGAGACTAACCTGACCTCTCTAGGACAAAAATAAAGCCTGTTAGAGCAATTTACAAAAAATATATAGCAAAATGTGCTGGAAATTTAACCTTATGGTGGGGGTAAAAGGGTTAAGTTACCATTATGACTCGGGTGAATTCTGCTCGAAATGAAGTATTGGATCTCAAAATCCTCATCGAATCTAGGATACTCTTGAATTGTATATATATTAAAAAAAAAAAGACTGAATATGCTTGTATTAGTGAAACTGATCTTCTGGGAATCCGTTTTGATCTACTGTCAAACTTTTTTCCCGCTGAATACTGAGTAACTGAATTAAGAAAGAAAGAGATTTACGAGGCACCACCAAAGCATTGAGATACTACCACTAGAGAGTTGTAAGATTGTTTTATGGCGGGTCTGACTGTGGCCACCGTCTGACAGTTTGATGTTGGATCCATTAATAGGTACTGTACAGCCTTGCCGACATATACATTAAACATTCCGACATATTCCTTATACAATTTCCTCTTTCCTCATACCTCTGTCAACACCATGTGTACTATTATTATTATTATTATTATTACTATCCAAGCTACAACCCTAATTGGAAAGCAAGATGCTACAAGCCCAGGGGCTCCAATAGGGAAAAATAGCCCAGTGAGGAAAGGAAATAAATAACTGAAGAGAACAAATTAACAATAAATCATTCAAAAAAGTAATGTCAAAAGAGATATGTCATATATAAACTATTAACAACGTCAAAAACAAATATGTCATATATAAACTATAAAAAGACTCATGTCCTCCTGGTCAACAAAAAAGCATTTGCTCCAACTTTGAACTTTTGAAGTTCTACTGATTCAACAACACGATTAGGAAGATCATTCCACAACTACTATACCCTATTCTCTCTCGTAGATAAGGTTGGAAGAGATTCTTTATGTAAGGTAAGCACATTTACAAGAGTGAATTTCTAAAATCAATTAATGTTCTCTAGTCGTGGATAGTTCCCTAGTTTTTGCAACATGGCTTTCCACTCTCTTGGTTAGAGATCGCTTACGCTCAGCCACACTATTCTGTCACTTTGCTCCTCTTGTTTTTCTATTAATTAAAACGGTGTTTTATGAAAGCTTTATAAACGGATCAAGAATGATGTTGGGTGGTTCATCAAGAAATTGTTTCTTTTTTCTTATCTCTTACTTTATCTTCACTTTTGATCTTCATTTTTTAAACCACTATCACTGTCCTTCGGTGAGCATATAGCCATGCTAATATCATTGCTATAACATTTTAAACTTTTCTTTCATAGTTTTTCCTTTACTTCTCTGTTTCTTTTTCCATATTAAGCTGCATTTCCTATAGGAGCAATATGTCTTGTAGCATTCAGCTTTTCCAATGAAGTTTGCAGCTTGGGTTTTGATAATGTTAATGTTAGTAATATTGCCAATATCTCTGTATATAGTAATGTTAATATTGTTATTGTTTTCATTTGTTATTCGTCTTTTATACTTAATCCTCTACTTGTCCATTTCATCAGTATAGGGCTGTTTTCCATATTGGAGCCCTAGGCGTGAATATTTTGTTTTCCCAAGAAGGATGACAGGCTTGCTTTTAATGATAATAATAGTAAAGAACTATACTAACTGTAAAATTAGTAGGTTTTATATACAAATTATAACAGGAATTAAGCATCTTCAAGTTCAAGACAGGTCAGCACAAGGCCTCATATTCACTCCAGCACAATACCGTTACTTATAAGCGTCGTTAGGCAACCAAACTTTCAACCAAAACAAGGTTTAATGATTACTTATTTATTTGATTTAACTTATAATATAGGGTACAGATCCTTGTCAGACATTACCAGGAAAAAAGGGAGATATATTGTAATTAGCTGAAACAGGGGATCTCCTGACAAGATAATGGTTCAATAGAAATATTGAATAATTTTGCCAGAGGCTTCCTAACTTTACTTCATTGGAGAGAATGTCTAGAGGCCAGTATATGAAAGGCATAGAAGATTGAAACTCCTAAACTTTTTTTGAAGAGCAGGATTCATTCATATGTGCATAGGATAGATAATTTATAAAATCCTGATTGCTTTAAATCACATGAAGAATAGATCTGTCCATGCTTTACACCTCCAGATACATACAATGATTATAGTCTTGCCATTCCTGATTTCATTACCTCGACTATATGTGTCTCTGCTTGCACCACCAGTGCACTTCTGCATTGTTAGCATTATTGAAGGATTTGCAGCATCCCCTCAACCCCAGCTGACCCCCTTTTAACTGCACTTCTTTCCTTTCTCCTTTCTTATATCTCTATGTCGAACGTCTAAACGTTTACTACAAAATGTAATTAAATGTTTTTGCCACAATTGCACCTCAACACTGAAGGGCCTCCCAACCCTAGTGTAGGATCGTATGGCCCAAATTCCATACACCCTCCTACCTTGTTTAAACCAAACCATTTTAGTCCAACCTTTGAACTGGTCATCCATTAGGTTTTAGACTGAACTATGTCATGAATGTTACTGACTATGTTCTCGACCCCATTTACAATGTATTACGGGTTACAAGTTTAGATGCCGATCATGAGTGGCAGAAGCAAGGGATAGGGCAATACTCTTGAGACTGGCCATATGTACATATGATCAGCGCCCAAGCTCTTCCCCCATCAAGCTAGGACCAGGGAGAGCCAGGCAATTGGTCCTGATGACTCAGCAGGTAGACCTGTAGGTTCCCCTTAAACCACCATCCCTATCTCGCAAGGATGGTGAAGTTGCAAACACTACTAGAACCTATCGAGCTTGAGCGGAGCTCGAACTCCCATCTAACAGATTGCTAGGCAGTGACGTTTCCATTGTTGTTGATGGTGTTTTAGCTGTACTAGACTTGATTTTTGGGCATTCACCATAATAGCGTTGCGAGACTTTTATTGTCTATTAGTAATACAATTGGTTGTCTATTTTTTTTAATGGTTTCACCCTAGTGGGAATGAGGATTACCTCGTCGAGGTTCTCCTTTCTTATGAAAAACTATTTTGACAGAGGCACAGATATTCGCGTCTGTCTCTTCTCTATGAGTACAGTACTATATATATATATATATATATATATATATATATATATATATATATATATATATATATATATATATATATATGATGCTGCACTTTAAAAGCTTAAAGGCAGCTCATGAACAGTGACATTCCCCTGTCGAGTAGGACAATGATCTAGAGATTGACCATGTATGCATATAATAAGCGCCCAAGCCTCCTCTCCAGCCAAGCTAGGACCAAGGAGGGCCAGGCAATGGCTGCTGATGACTCAGCAGATAGACCTATAGACTCCCCTAAACGCCAAACCCCTCCCCCCCCCCCACAACCCTTAGCTCACAAGGATGGGGAGGTTGCAGCGATCAAAGAAGCTAACGAGTTTGAGAGCCTCTAACCTCAGTCTGGCGTTCACCAATCATGGACGTTACTACATCGGCCATCACAATACTTATTGATTCAAAGCTGTTACTATTGGTAATGGGTATCCTATATGATAAAGATAAATAAATGTTATAGTCTCTAGAGTATGAGGTTTTACTGATAACTTAATCCCGCACCAGTACTTTCTGTTAATACTCCTTATATGACACTACTTTATGATTCTGAATATTTGGCAGGGCCAACTCAAAACTCAAGTTAGTCATAGTACACAAAGAATATAATGTCCAATGCTGTCAAAAAGCTGTATATTTTTCTTCAGATTTCCAATTACAGACATAAAAGTACTATAGTCCATTTCTTTTAGCGATGCATATTTGCACCGACTTGCGGCGGTGCCCTTTTAGCTTGGAAAAGTTTCCTGATCGCTGATTGGTTGGAATTATCTCGTCCAACTAATCAGCAATCCGGAAACTTTTCCGAGCTAAAAGGGCACCGCTGCGAGTCGGTGCAAATATGCATCGCTAAAAGAAATGGACTATAGTAGCTCTCGCTTCAGATTTTTTGTTCTACCTTTGTTACAAAGCTGTTTTTTTCGTTTGGATATTTGCAGCCACTCGGGATACTTTCCTTTTATAAGATTAATGTAAACTGAGATTTATTTATTTTCACATAATAGTCATTATAAACTAAGGTTTAAAGAATTGCTTAAAGGCGTCCTGCAAGTGCGTCATCAGTCGACAAGAATCTCTATAAGGAAATTATCACGGTTTGTCACCCTAGCTATCATTGAAAGACTTTCATTCTATTGACAGTAATACTATTGAAATGTCTTCTTGGAAGCATTATTGATGGTGTAAATGCTTGGAAGTCTCAAAAGATAAAATACTACTTTAAACAAACCGGTATCTTTGTCTCAGTTTGTTGTTATGTATCTGTAGTTATTCATTTGGTATTTTCAGTCATTTTCTCTCTTTATAGTGTGTATGGGAATCTTCTGTGCGAGTCTTGCTTTTCAAATTAATGATCTTGTGGATGATGCTTGTTTTGTTTCATTTTGATTAGCCAACAATGAAAAACGAAAAAAACTGTTTTTTCATAATGGTAAGAAATAAAAAAAATGTCCAATCCTCTTAACGCGTAGAGACAACGGGCAACTCAAAGACTTGAGACGAGACATAAAAGCGTCGTGAAAGGCACCGACGCTGTCTTAAAAAAAGGAAAAAAAAAAAAAAGAATGAAAACCTTCATACTTCTCTCTCGCCATTTCTGGCAGCTATTGCGAAGTTAGTTAATCCAGCTCCTTTATCCAGTCATATCTTCAACTGATGAGGTCTGTGATATAAAAGGATTCTATCTGCGAAGCAAAGCAAACGTCCATCTTTAAGGTTCAACTTTATAGGCAATGACGTCACTGAATCACCACTTGACAAAAGAAGCGATCCAAAGGCAATTTCTCATTAAGAAATGCTTCTCGCTAAACCGGAACTGTATAAATCAGGTTTAAGGGTTGGAACTGGAAAAAAGCAAAAACAAACAAAATGGTACAATTTTTTTTTATCTTAGGGCTTCTTCCCGCAACAAACGTGATGAATGATGATGTAATAATAAGCAGGCAGCGGAATAAATCAAGAGATGGCGTGATAATGGAGGCTTACCCCCAGAGGGTCGTTTAAAAGTGTCTGGCTTCGGAGGCCTCCAAGGGAGCTAGTCTTTTGTTATTAGGAGTAGATTTAAAATGGGTATTATTGTAATTATCAATTGGGTCAAGGAAGTTGGAGTCGCAATAGGCAAGATTTATGCGTAGTAAATTGTTTAGTATGTTCTGGGTACACAGAACGGCGTATGTATCTACGTCATTAATATTCGGTACATTTGTTTAATGTTTCTTCAGTTTCCGCTTTTGGTCAATACACACAAAGTTGACAGAACTAGTACATCATTATTTACCTATTTCGTGATGATCTTCGGTGCATTGTTTACACAAAGAAATACTGTAAAACTTGTCTTATTGTTGTTTGTAGTGGGAATGCTGGAAACAGGTTCTTTGGCTCTTAGTTTTTACCAACTCTCTCTACTTAAATGTTGTTTGTGTATGTGAGAGCATGTTTATTCAAAATTAGTACAAAGTTTTACCCTATGTTTGTTGTTACCTGTCCATAGATTTTCGGTTTCAGACGTTGATTTCAAGTATTATCAGCATCATTCAAGGGCGACTTACGTAGGCAGGTTTTATGCAAAAGTTTACATATTTATTCATTAACTTTGCACTTCATATATTATCTAGTGTAATATATTCAAAGAACACTAATATATGCATTAAATTCTTAAGATGTTTGTACCTATTTTCACTTTTCAAAATGGGGTTTTATGAGAAAAAGGAATGTTGATTGTTTTAAACATTTTCATAAATGTGTATTTACATTAACCATATTGTTATCAAATTCATATTCACCTCCAGAATTTGGCCTAAAAAATTGATAGTACCGAAGATATTGCAGAAAAAAAGACAATACAAATGAACCTTAATGGGATGATGAAAAATTCAAGGAGCTCAACCGTGCTATTGCTGTGGCTCCCACCTTCCTTTAAAGGTTTAAAGGCCGTTCATGAATGGCAGAGACAAGGGACAGTGATATTGCCCTATCAAGCTTGGATAATAGAAATGGAATGAAATATTTAATCATAAAAACTCAATGATGATCTTGAAGAAAACAACCATACTTAGCACAAGATACAATGAGAGAGAGAGAGAGAGAGAGAGAGAGAGAGAGAGAGAGAGAGAGAGAGAGAGAGAGAGAGAGAGAGAGAGAGAGAGAGAGCTTTCCCTTCCTCCACAAAAGATACTCTTTGGTATCATTGAAACCTCGAAATGGGATGCTTTTAACTTCAGTGTAGTTCGATTTGAGTTCTATTCATCTTCATCATCAGTCGTCACTAGTCCACTGCAGGACAAAACCTCAAACAGGGCATTCCACTCGCGTCTGTTTGGTCTTTCAATGTCAGTTTATACCCGCAAATTTTCTTACTTCGGCAATCCATCGTCTTCTCCTCTTTCCCCTGGTTCTTTTGTAATCTCTAGACATCCATTCTGTTATTCTTAATGTCCCTCTATCATCTAGCATTCTACCCATGTCCATTTCCTTTTCTTACATGTTAGAATATCCTCTACTTTGGTTTGCTCTCGTATCCATGTTATTCTTCTGTCATTTAGTGTTTTCCCATTGTTATTCTTTCCATATCTCTTTGACTTGTAACTTGATTTATTCTAAGGTTTAGTAAGGTTCCAAGTTTCTGATGGACAAGTTGATACTGGTAGGACCATCTGATTAAATATTCATCTTTATAGAGAAAGAGGCATATTAATTTTCATAATCTCATTCTCATTTTGTTTACCAAAAGCTCTCCACGCCATGCTTATCCTTCTTTTAATTTCCGTCTCGTGTTCTGGGGAAACACCTACTGTCTTGTCTTAAGTACATATATTCATTAACAAAATTAGAGGGTCGTCCATAACCCTTATTTGTTGTCTCTCTGCATTTCATTGAACAATATCTTCGTTTTACTCATGTCATTCTTAGTCTTAAATTTCTGTTTTCTCTATTAAAATCTTCTATCATGTTTATTCAATTTCTCCCATTATTCATTAAATATAACTTCATCATCTGCAAATCTTGAGTTGTTAAAGCATTTCCTAATAAAGTTAATGCCTACATTTTACCAATCTAAATTTTGAAAAAAAATCTTCTAAGCATGTTGTGAATAGTTTAAGTCTCCCTGTCTAACTTTTCTCAATCGAAATTTTCGCACTAACTTTATATAGTTTTAGGATTGCTGTACTTCCTATATAGATATCTTCAAGTCTTCTATTATAAGATTCATCTATTCCTTGTCTTTGAAGGGGGCTTTCAATACTGCTGAATTTTTGACAGGATCAAAAGCTTTCTCATGGTCTAGAAATGACATATATAGAGGTTTGTCATATTTTGTTGATTTTTCCGTTAGCTGGTTAATCACGTGGATATGGTCAGTTGTTGAATGCTCACTTTTAAAGCCTTTCTGTTCTCTTGGTTGATTAAAGTCTAGCTGTCTTTCAATTCAGCCTAATATGATCTTTGAAAATATTTTATATATTACCGGTAATTTTTCAGATATTTTGTGTCTCCCTTTTTGTGAGTTAGAATCATGGTTTCTCCGAGCTGTAGGTATTGAGTATGCTTGCAGACATTTGGTGTAAAGCTTAGTCAGAAATTACTGCTATGAAAACAGCTCCATATTTTATCAAATGAATTGTTAGGCCATCTTCTGCTGTTTTTTTTTTTTTTTATGCATTTTAATGCTTTATTTTTTTCTCCTAAGGTTACTTTAGGATCCGGCTCAGGGGTTTCATTATTTCTATTCGTAAAGTTATTTCTTATATCGCTATTGTATAGAAATCCTCTGCAATTTTTATCACTCCATCTGTTTTTTGATAATATTTCCATTTTTATCATTTAGAGCAAACATCTGTTGGTGCCCTAATCCAAGTCTTCTTATATCAATTTGATGCTTCTTCATTTCTTTAGTGTTTCCTCAATTTTGGTCTGATTGTGCTTGGTTTTTTTTTTTTTTTTTTTTTTTTTTTTTTTTATGGCTCTGCCAATTCTATTTCGCCTCTCTTGGATTTTACCCTCATTCCTAATCTTTTCTTCATTTTTCTTTTGTAATTCTGTTAATTTTTTTCTTGATCTTGTTTAGGAAACTAATTCTTATAAAGAAAATAACCACTCCTGTGATAAAAGAAAAATCTGATAAGTTTAGTTTAGCCATATAAAATAGGTACTCCTAGCTACATGAGGAAATGGAACCAAGTAAAGAAGAAATGAACAGTAATTTTACAAAATTTGTTTTGGAATCAGCACAAGGGATAGGCGAGTTCTATTACAATGAGCTAATTGCTATGTCCACTATTATTATTATTATTATTATTATTATTATTATTATTATTATTATTATTATTATTATTATTATTATTATTAAGAGAATGAAAAAAACAAAGAATATTTCATGTGGCATTTTCAAAATTGCGTTAGAAATCATAAAATGTTTTTCACTGGAATATCAACTGTTCTAAAAATTGATTCAAACTACATGAAACAAGGACCAGAACTAAAGTGCAATCCGAAATTTCACATGTAAAATGAGAAACTACCAAAGTAATATATAAAAAGAATTTGGATGAGAAGTGATAAAAGCCCCCTATCAAACTCCATATTAATTATGTAATGAAAAACGTAATCCCTAGTTCTACATTACACGAGAAATGTGATGAAAAAGCAATCCCAAGCTTTTGATGAAACAAAGGGATTTTGACGTAGGAAAAATCTATTTTTTGGGTGAGATAGCCATGTCGACCTGATGGAAGTTCCTTCTGGCAACTTCTACACTTCTACAGTATAATATTTTTGCGATTGATATTACAAGAGAATTACCGTCAGGTATCACAGGGTTCCAACCCCCGGTAACGACTATCCGAAGATATCGTGTATAATCAGGGACGTATCCTAAGATAACCATAGATATCTGCACCCCAAACAGACCTTACCCAGTCTAATCCACTAAGGTGAAGCATAAATAAGGAGCCGTTACACATCCTATCACCTCCGAGTGTCCCTATACGTTCCTGCTTCTCTTTCCTTCGAACGCAGGTGTTGCTACAGTTCGCTTGTTTTATTGTGAGCGCTTTTTTAGCGGTTTTAGAAGAATCTTCGTGTGAATGGCTTCATCTTATTCGTCAATGTTGAGTATTTACCTCTCTTTGCCTTTATTTATGATAATTTTGGTTTAACTCCCTTCGGGGACTTATATTTTAGCTTTTGGTTAGAGGAATTCAAAGTGCTTCAAGTCCTGCTAGCATGGCGTCGGGCTCATATCCCGGATGGCCTCTTATTTATCGTGTTTATCGTGTTTACTTAATTTTTGGGTAAGTTTCACGTTAACTAGTTTTTGTTTAGCATTACGATGCTAAGGACTTAATTTTATATATATTTTCATTACGATTTATTATTTTAGTCTTTAGTGATTTCGTATCAATTAAGGCTATTCTAACCTAATGTTGGCAGTTAGGCTGGCCATCGTGCCACAACGTTAGAGTTTCTCTGGGCAAAGAAGGCACAGTTTTAATAAATCCCCTTTGCGAAGGGCGACCTCATTTTTATTGTTCAGTTGGTTCGCTGACTGGCTAATGCCTTTTCTTTAGTTTCTGGAATTCTTCTTTCGTCTTATGGTATCTGTCCAGGTCTCTTCTTTAGCGGCATGTCCGTCGGGCTATTGTGCTACAAAAATTCAATTCAGAACCATAAAGGAAAGAAACTATTGAATTGGCACTTTTGCTTTAAAGTTGAGTTGATGTTTTATTACAAATTAAAGGACTTATTTTGGTTCTCTCTCTCTCTCTCTCTCTCTCTCTCTCTCTCTCTCTCTCTCTCTCTCTCTCTCTCTCTCTCTCTCTCTCTCTCTCTCTCTCTCTCATTTAATTAAGTAGTTTAAGAAACTATATTATTGCAGAAATTAATCGACAGATGAAACGAATGTACAATCGTCTACTTTTCAATAATTTTTACTAGAAAAAAAAAGTTTTATCTTAAGAAATAAATAAGAAGTAGTCTTTTGACATATATTTAATGAAAGCTATCAATCTTGTACTAGGAAGCCAATGACCAAATTAAAAAAATATCGTTTTCAATGATCATAAGTCGTGCTTTAAGTTCGATTGCTTTAAAACAATCCAAGGATGAGTAGTGGATTGAGAAGCCAATAGACAGTTATGCATATAGGGCACTAAGATCTTGACAAACTTACTGGTTCCTTAATCATACCATCGTCCTCTGCTATTGGAAACCACGCTACAAAAAATATCTAATTTCCTTTTTTAAATTAAAGTGACCTTTGTCAAAAGATGAATATTCATGTGGATGAGCCAGATCACCTTAGCTGTGTAGAGCGGCCTTTTGAACAACTTAATAGCTAGATAAGACGAATTTAATTCCCGAACGAAAAGGACAGGCGATTGTGGTGGGCTGCGTGGGCCAGGAGTTGAAATTCATCCAGTGATTTCATTGCGGCTACTTCCATAATGTATTTTGTTTTTTACTGGAGCCTACATTTTCATATTTTTATTGATAGCTATTTTAAGGTGATGCTAAAGCCCTAAAAGAGTATCCTCTGTGACTCCGTGGAGGATCAGTTAACCTGTAGAATAGGTTCCTCTACTGCTGAACGTTCTGTCTTACAATGGTGTTTCTGAATTAATTGATTCTAATGCACCACGTGGACTCTGTCAGCATCCTTAATCAAGTGAACTTTTATAGCTTACATAAAAACTACATCAATCCTTTTAATACCAAACCCTTCATTTTATACAGTTGTGGTGGCCAATGTGGTAATGTCCCTGACTGGTGAACGCCAGACTGGGGTTCAAGTTCCGCTTAAACTCGATAGTTTCTTTAGTCGCTGTAACCTCACCATTCTTGTGAGCTAAAGATTTTGGAAAGCCTATAGGTTTATCTGCTGAGTCATTAGCACCCATTGTCGGGTCCTCCTTAGTCCTAGCTTGGGTGGAGAGGTGGCTTGGGCGCAGATCATATGATACTTATGGTCAGTCTCTAGAGCATTGTCCTGCTTGCTAGGGCAGTGTCCCTGTCTCTTGCCTCTGCCATTCATGAGCGACCTTTAAACCTTTAAACCTTTAAAGGGCATAGTTTGCCATGTCTTATGATTTCCCTTGTGCGTCTGTATAGTGGCCAATACATCTATTAGCGAGGAAGATTCACAAGCAAAACTCTACTACTGACACATACTTTTGGCGTTAGTTCGCTTGTGCTGGCATACTTGTGTTCCTTAAAGGGCCATCTGTTGCTGCCAGTCCCCGAGTAAGCTGTCCAAGAGGATGTGATAGTACTTCCTTCATGTCAAGATTTCTGCTACTAGCTATTAAAATTACGCAGGAAAATAAATGATAATCAGCCTTCAAGATGACTTCCTTTCCACTAGGATTGTTTTTTCTGTTTGTTTTTTAAATCACCGAATGTGCTCAACCTTTGTTTGGATAAAGAATAATGGGACTGTTTGATAGAGGGATTGATTTGAAGCATTCCTTCTCTGAATGCGTTGCAGAGTTATTTTCTCTTCTCATTTGCATCAAGCGGGCCTTGTCTTACATTTCCTTAACAAGGCTTTCTCTGGATACTTTAATCAGTTTGTGAAAGCTGATCAAAACAGTCAATTAACTAACGATTGCTTTTCTATTGATGTAAAATAGGAATAGATTTTTATGAAATTAAGGAACCTTTATCTTCTCATGAGGGAGTAACTAAAAATTTTCCCTAAATCCTCTGCTTGGTTTTATTAATGTGTTCTTTTCAGTTACATAATTCTCTGATCTCTTTGATGCCTTTTCCATTCATCCTAAAAGTTTGCTTGTTAGTTCAGTAAGTCTTTGGTGGAATCAAACATTATCTCATAGCAAGACTCCTGCTTATGCACAGTTTGGCCTACTTGTGTATTCACAATAACATGATCCTCGATACTTAAATTCATTTACCTGTGAGTCCTTCGATATAATAACTAGCATTTGGCTGTCGTCTTAATTTTTGTTGCTTTCCTGACCACTTCATCATACCATACTTACCACACCTAATTAAGTTATTGCTTTTTCAAGTATTTGATCTTTTTTAGACTAATTATTGAACCTTATTAGCAGTATCAAGTGCTGAACTATAGTCAAAACTATGAATAAAAGTTGCGGTAGTAGTGATGGTTGTGCAGACTTTGTCATTGGTCGCTGTGCCTCCAAAGATGGTACTGTTCCTACTGGACCTGATCCTTCAAATTGTGTTTATGAGAGATTGAGAGCATATTTATCATCACCAAAAGACAGTACATCATGGAAAACCTTACTCATTTCTGCAGAGGTTTCAAGACTATATTTGTTATATCTTTTATTTTAATCATAAAAGATATAAAAAATATAATTTCGAAACTATATGTTCATATCTTTTATCATTAAAATACGGCTAAATCGTGATTGAAAACTTACCTTAAATGACCCACTGAGAACTGGAAGGCTAACTTTGACTAGGGTCACAGTAGGAGTATCCATGTGAGAAGCTGAGAGATGAACAACCAGGATTTAGAAAAGATAGAAGTTGTACTGACCAAATTTTTATTTTAAGATATGTACAGCAATGCGTAGAATATATAAATCCACTTGTGATATTAATATTGGATTAGAAAAAAAAAAATAAAATAAAGTCTGATAGTATGCACCGAGCAATTTTGTGGAGAGCCCTGTGTTATTATGGAATTCCTCTTAGATGTGTAAATTTGATTAAGTCTGTTCATGATCATAGCAAGTGCAAAGTTAATGCTAGTAGAGTCCCATCAAATGAATTTCCAGTGAACAGCTGAGTACTCCAAGAGAATGTGTTGTCACCTATGTTGTTTATCCTTCTCATGGATTTTATAATGTGTAGAACAAAGTGTAGAGGGATTGGACTAGATTGGTAATAGGAAATTAGCTGACCTAGAATATGCTGATAACGTTGCCTTATTAGTAGAACACTACAGGATTTGCAATGCTTGCTTACTAGAATGCATGAAATATCACATGAGTTTAGGCTCAAGATAAATAGAAGAAAGACAGAGATGAGGAGAACAGAACATGCAATGGAAGAGGAAATATCATTGGAAGGAGAAAGTATTAATGAGGTAGAATTATCTAATTATTTAGGAATTAGGATTTCTAAAACAGGGTCTTCAGAATTGGAGTTTAATGAAAGATGGTTTAAGCAAATCAGACAATCGATAGGTTAAATAGAATTTAGAAATTAAATCACCTGACATTACATATAAAAATCAGGCTATATATCAGTTTAATGAAATCGGTGTTACACAACGGACATGACTGATTGTATGGCAATGAAATAATATCCAACAGATTTTGTAGACTTTAGAACAAAGCCTTCATAAGAATATTGGTAGTTAAATGGCAGGACAAGACCAGATATGAAACTATAAGAGAGATTACTCGAGTGCTTTATGTGGATGAGATCATGGTGAGGGGTAGATGGAGATAGTTTGGGCATGCTCTTTGCACTCCCTCAAAAAAGAGGTAAATTTACCAAAATTCTAACTGGGCCCCATAAGGCACTAAGATAATAGGAAGACCAAACCTACATGGCTGAGGAATATGAAGCGAGAAGGAGATGAAGAATGAAGACGACTGGCAAATTCTAATCTAGGCCCTTTGCGTATATAGGCGTAGGAGGAGATGAAGATGACGATTTAATAGGGATGAATAGACCTATCTTCGCTGCCATAATGTAGCAGTTGGTGTAGTTTCCTTAATAAGCTTTAATATGTTGAATATTTTGATTACATTTACTGTAATTAGCTATTGATAGTTACATGGAACTCTGATATTCTTGAATCCGTCATACCTTTTAGATGTACCTTCATCTGATAACCTGTCTTCCAATGGGAGAATATTAAGGTTCCTTCCCAAATTCATTTGTGATATGCGAGATGGTTGTCAGGTGCTAACAGAGAGTCGAGATAATTGCAAGTAAAAGTTATTCAACAGATAAGGAGTTTATATACAATTAGTTGAGAGCAAGAATGCCACAAAAGCTCAAACAATCTAAATCATGCGATGGCAAGTTTAAACAGGTTGTTTTATTATCAGTGCGGGAGAGAGCACGAGAGATTAAAAAAAAAAAAAACAATTTCATTACATTGTAAGAGCGAGTATAAAACACGTGTGGTACAATAAAAAGGGATATTAAAACCATTTTCCAATGTTATAAATAAAGAAAATAAAAAAGTTATTGCTTTGTTCTCCATTGAGATGCAATACTTCAAGTACATTCTTCAAAATCCAATCGGGGCTTGTAATGACTTGATCATTTCATTTGTATTTGGTCTTAACCAGAGTAGTGAAAGGTTTGATGCAAGCAAACGCATGCCAAAAGATTTTCTGAGAACCGTATCATTCATCTGTGATGGGTCAAAACCAGAGTTGGGAAAGGCTTGGTGCAGGCTACGTCATTCCAAAAGATTTTTTGAGATATAGTCATTCATCTGTGCTTTTTCATAACCAGAGGAGAGTAATGCCTGGTGTAAGAAACCATATTCCAAAAGATTTTCTGAGAATCTGGTCTTTTCGTCTGAGATAGGTCTGTGACGGTGCCGAGAGAAAGGTTGTGAACTCAAAGACAGTGTGAAAGAAACTGAGTTAGTTTATTAAAGAACACTCTCCTTTATATACAAAATCTCAAAGCAACAAGAATTTTCATGTTCAAATATTGACACTGTTACAGAGGAGAAAAGCAGACATAAATTTTCAGGTTCGTTTTAGTGCGAGGGGAGAGCGAAGATACAAGCACAAAATGAACTATTTACGATCGTGTGACACACGGTTGGTACAGGTCAAAACCAGAGTAAGGAAAGGATTAAAGCAAACAACCTCCTTCCAAAAGATTTACTGAGAACCAGGTCATATTATTTGTGACGGGTCATAACCAGAGTAGAGATAGGAATGGCTCATGTAACTTCATTCCGAAAGATTTTTCAAGAACCAGCTCGTTCATCTGTGATGAGTTCGATTTAGAGCATAGATAGGCTTAGTGA
>NC_090725.1:12753336-12768336 GCF_036898095.1 Palaemon carinicauda | reverse complement strand
TAATTTTTATCAGATTACAGTAACAGTAATGGCAAATTATTTGATTCAATTTAGTACTTTTTGAGAAGATACAAAAAAAAAAATTAAAAATCAGAGCATCTTGAGAAGATACAAAAAAAAATGAAAATCAGAGCATCTTGAGAAGATACAGAAAAAAAAAATTAAATCAGAGCATCTTTCTTTCTTTATTGAATTCATAATTTTTATCAAATTACAGTAACAGTAATGGCAAATTATTTGATTCAATTTAGTACTTTTTGAGAAGATACAAAAAAAAAAAAAAATTAAAAATCAGAGCATCTTGAGAAGATACAAAAAAAAAAATGAAAATCAGAGCATCTTGAGAAGATACAGAAAAAAAAATTAAATCAGAGCATCTTTCTTTCTTTATTGAATTCATAATTTTTATCAGATTACAGTAACAGTAATGGCAAATTATTTGATTCAATTTAGTACTTTTTGAGAAGATACAAAAAAAAGAAAATTATAAAAAAAAATCACATATCTATTCATGAAAATAAAGATTCTTTATTAAATTCATAATCTTTATCAAATTACAGTAACAGTAATGGCAAATTATTTGATTCAATTTAGTACTTTTTGAGAAGATACAAAAAAAAAGAAAATTTTTAAAAAATAACATATCTATTCATGAAAATAAAGATTCTTTATTGAATTCATAATTTTTATCAAATTACAGTAACAGTAATGGCAAATTATTTGATTCAATTTAGTACTTTTTGAGAAGATACAAAAAAAAAATCACATATCTATTCATGAAAATAAAGATTCTTTATTGAATTCATAATTTTTATCAAATTACAGTAACAGTAATAGCAAATTATTTGATTCAATTTAGTACTTTTTGAGAAGATACAAAAAAAAATGAAATAGAAAATAAAAAAAAATAAAAAAAAAAATTTAAAATCACATACCTACTCATGAAAATAAAGATTACGTTCCTATTCCCATGAAACTTATACAGAATCACCAGAGTAATCATACGTATAACATATGAAAAATTATTTTGATCCAGTTACAAAAAAGGATCAGGAATTTTTGCGATGGATGGCCACCTTAAGGCTATTTTTAATGCCACCCTTTTTGTTCTTATTGTTGTGGCTGATATGCTGATAACGTTGTTCTTGTGGTTTGAAAGATTTCTTACTTGTGTAGGTTTCCAGTAAGAAAGGATGGTAATGTTTAAGTAATTTTCCAATTGCATCGTACTTATCAGAAGTTTATTATGGTGCCCTACTTTTTCTTGTTTAAGACTTCATGACTGTTCATATTCTATGCGCATTTTCCCTGTACGTATCATTGTTTTGTAAGAGAAATAGATACACAATTATCTATATCATTTCTTGGGATTTGGAAGTGATTATGCTGCATTTTCTCTCTCTCTCTCTCTCTCTCTCTCTCTCTCTCTCTCTCTCTCTCTCTCTCTCTCTCTCTCTCTCTCTCGGGTGAACTAATATCGTATTTCTGTTTTTTTTCTACTCTATAATGTCCATTTAAAACATAGTTTTAGTTACAAGTGTTTCAGAGTATTCTAATATACACATTTCGTAAACTCTCTTTGGTTATTTTCTCAGAAAAATATGATGTCAGTATGATGTTTTTATCTATTCCCGCTTTTTTGTAAAGTTTCCTTGTGTTTACACCTCCTTGAGAGACCTTTTTTTAAGAGTGCATTATTTTAGAAATTCTTTTTTTTTTTTTCTGTGTGCATCATCTTTGAGCATCGTTATTTGATTTGTGCACCTCGGTTTCATTATTATTATTATTATTATTATCAAATGCTAAGCTACAACCCCAGTTGGAAAAGCAGGATGCTATAAGCCCAGGGGCTCCAGCAGGGAAAATAGCCCAGTGAGGAAAGGAAATAAGGAAAAATAAAATATTTCAAGAATAGTAACATTAAAATGAATATTTCCTATATAAACTTTAATATGTGATTCGAAGAGGAATTATTGTTCGAAGGGCTGCATTCAAGACCACGCATAATCCCAAAATCTACAGACACCTTGAATTCTGGAGAGAGAGAGAGAGAGAGAGAGAGAGAGAGAGAGAGAGAGAGAGAGAGAGAGAGAGATCCTTGAGGAGTTGTCCCATCCCCGTCAGAATTAGGATAAGTCTCAGTGGTAGGCCTTGAGGGATCTCTCTTCCTCCTCCAATCCTCACCGCCTTGGCTTAACACATCTCTTCGCTGTTGACTCCTGCAACACAAACAGATTAACTTAGGTCTTCAGCCTTTGTGAAGGTGTCAGTTTTGCCGCCTTGCTTCGCCATCTCATACCTCCTTCTCCTCCTCCTACTCCTCCTCCTACTCCTCCTCCTTCTCCTCCTCTTTATCCTCTTTATCCTATAGCCCCACCTCATTTAATTTCTTGGTGATTTTTTTATTGTTTTTTTTTTTCGTTTTTTAAGACTCTCCTTACTCTCTCTCTCCACTTCCCAATCCCATCCCAACTAATCTCTCTCTCTCTCTCTCTCTCTCTCTCTCTCTCTCTCTCTCTCTGACCCACTTCCTTTAATCTTTCAGGCGTGATTTCCCTTGCTCTATTTTTAGACTTGGCATTGTGAAGGCGAATTTCTATTGACATCTTTTTTCTGTGTCGAATTCTACTGAATTTGTGCCTTATTTATTTTATTAATTTTTTTTATGGGTTGGACTTTTTATACCTCTTTCTGTATGTGTTTTCGCTGAAGTAATTCTATAGATTGTCTGCTTTGTTTTTTTTTTGTTTTTGCCTCCCAAGGTATTTACCCCCTTTGCCATTAGCTTATGGGTTTATTATTTATGTTATACTTGCTATTGTTTTCTTTTACTTTATAGATCTAATTTTTCTCAAAAGTTTGTTTTGGATTTTTAGTACCCACTTTTTTCGCTTTTTTTTTTTTTTTTTTTTTTTTTTTTTTTTTTTTTTGTACACAGGTGACTTACCTGAGTTGCTTTTAGCATGCCAATTGCTTGTCCATGTCTTTTAATACTTTCTTCACTTCTCCTACTGTTACTTTTGGTACCGTCTCGAGTGTTTCATTATCTCTATTGGCAAAGTTATTTCTTATGTATAGAAAGCCTCTGCAAGTTTCATCACTCTATTTCTTTCATTTATAAAATTTCCTTTTTCATTGCAATCAATATAAATACTTTAAACCAAGTAGTAGGTTGGCCAGGGCACCTGCCACCCGTTGAGATACTGCCACTAGAGAGTTATGGGGTCCTTTGACTGGTCAGACAGTGCTACATTGGTTCCTTCGCTCTGGTTACGGTTCATTTCCCCTTGCCTACACATATACCGAGTAGTCTGGCCTATTCTTTACATGTTCTCTGTCCCCGTACACCTGACAACACTGAGATTATCAAACAATTCTTCTCTCAAGGGGTTAACTACTGTACTATAATTATTGTCCAGTAGCTACTTTCCTCTTGGTAAGGGTAGAAGAGACTCTTTAGCTTTAGTAAGCAGCTCTTCTAGGAGAAGGACACTCCAAAATCAAACCATTGTTCTCTAGTCTTGGTTAGTGCCATAGCCTCTGTACCATGGTCTTCCACAGTCTTGAGATAGAGTTCTCTTGCCTGAGGGTATACTCGGGAACACTAGTCTATCTAATTTCTCTTCCTCTTGTTTTATTAAAGTTTTTATAGTTTATATCGGAAATATTTATTTTAATGTTTTTATTGTTTTTTAAATATCTTATTTTTCCTTGTTTTCTAACTGGGCCATTTTTCCTGTTGGGCATTTGGCTTTATAGCATCCTGCTTTTCCAACTAAGGTTGTAGCTTAGCAAGTAGTAATAATAATAATAATAATAATAATAATAATAATAATAATAATAATAATAATAATAGATGTTGAATTGCATAAATCAAGGCTAATCAATGAATCCTTTAATGAATTTCATTTGACCTCCGAAGAAAAGGTAAGCCCTGTTCCATGATAAGCATTCTGCCCTTGAGCCTTCAAGTGACAAGCGTGAGTTTAACACCCTTGGAATGATGTCACGCAGCCTTTTCTTGAGAGAGTTACTGTGTGTGTGATGATATAAGTGCCTTGGATGTTCCCTGCGCGTGGGAGGTTTATTTTGTCATTTTGAGACATAATGTTCATTTGGGATGACAGTCGTCTATCTAGGTCTATTTGATTTCGGGTTGGAGGTCGCTTGCATGGCAATTTTATGTTGCGTTTATTCGTTTCCTTCATTTTATTCGTTAAAGGACAGTACGTTAGCTATATGAAAAAGTCTTCTTTGTTTTGCTTTATACGTTTATTCGTCTATCTAGGTCTATTTAATTTCGGGTTGGAGGTCGCTTGCATTGCAATTTTATGTTGGCTTTTATTCGTTTCCTTCATTTTATTCGCTCTTAAAGGGCAGTATGTTAGCTATATGAAAAAAGGTCTTCTTTATTTTGCTTTATACGTTTATTCGTCTATCTCGGTCTATTTGATTTCGGGTTGGAGGTCGCTTGCATTGCAATTTTACGTTGGTTTTATTCGTTTCCTTCATTTTATTCGTTAAAGGACAGTATGTTAGCTATATGAAAAAAGGTCTTCTTTATTTTGCTTTATACGTTTATTTACTTCGATGTACAGACCAGATATTAACATAGTGGTCCTTTTATTCTTTGGTACTTATTTCCAAAATTATTACGGAGTATTCATTGCTATGTCAATATCTAAGTCTTTAATTTCAGTTCAAAAGTTGGTGCTATTATAGTATGCTATCTACAGCCGATTTTGCTATCTACCACCCCTCTCTGACTATGATATGATACCTACCATCAGTCCCTACGAATACGGTCTACTTGCTAATCCGCCTCTAATAAAAAGGATCACTACCGACTTGAAAACCTAACCTAACCTAACTCAACCCAACCTAACCTAACCTACAAACTGCTTATAATTATTCATCCACGTTTTCCTTCCAATAAATATTATTAAACTATTATTAAAGTGCAATGAGGATAACATAGTGATGGTAAGTAATCTGTTTGATAATCCTCATCAAACAGGAGGATTAACATTAACGGTAGATAACATATTTTGTGGTAGATACCATACTATAGTAGAAATTCGACGGTAGATAGCATACTATAATAGCACCCAAAAGTTTGCAATGTGGATAACATGCGTTTATATTTTCATGTATTATTTTATGAATCCTCTTCTGCAAATATCCCTGCTATTAAGCTATTCTAATCCATCATGTCTCGTTTGTTGTCATCAGAGCAGTAAACGACTGCTTTTCTTGGAGTGATCTTCTTTGACGAAGGGAATAAAATTCAACAAAGATTATGACAATATCTCTTCTAAACCCTGTCAGAGTCACTTTTTAAAATCATTCCTTATTCTTGTCATTTTATTTTAACCAATTTTTATGCATATTTAAATAATGTAAATGCTTGCGTCATGTTCTAAAGATCTCGAATTAATTGGAATACCTGAAATGAAACGTGACGAAGAAAACGGAGTCTTCATATATTCTCCTTTAAGGTTGGACTAACCGTTAGGTCATCTGAGTGAAGGAATAGAGAGATGCCACAAACAAGGAATCACAAGAAAAGAAAACACTTGGTATTGAAGAACGCCAAGGAATCAATAATGAATTGCATATTAGTTGTTATCAATAAGTGTGGAGAAAAGGATATAAGAAAGACACTCTATACACAACCACGCCCCTCACCTCAGTTCCTGTCTGAGGATCAGGAATCCCGAATGTATCTAGGCTCGGCGGGTTTATCTATCGTTCGACTACTATGCGCTGGCATTCTCTTCCTGTCTCTGTTTTCTGGGAATTGCCACCTGTAGACTTATTCCTGGATATATCACATTTAAAGGGTTTAAATGCCGCTCATGAATGGCAGAGGCAAGGGACAGTGACTTTGCCCTATCGAGCAGAATAATGCCCTCGAGACTGACCATATATACATATGATCAGCGCCCAAGGCCCCTCTCCACCCAAGCTAGGACCTAAGGAGGGTCTGGCAATGGTTGCTGATGACTCAGCAGATAGACCTATAGGCTCCTATAGGCCCCAGGGGCGGGGGGAGGGCCCCAGGGGCGGGGGGAGGGCCCCAGGGGCTGGGGGTGGGCCCCAGGGGCGGGGGGGAGGGCCCCAGGGGCGGGGGGAGGGCCCCTGGGGCTGGGGGAGGGCCCATCCTTAGCTCACAAGGATGGTGAGGTTACAGCGACTAAAGAAACTAGGGAGTCTGAGAGGGACTCGAACCCCAATCTTGCGTTCACCAGTCAGGGACGTTACCACCTCGGCCACCACAATCCTTATATTCTTTCTTTTGAACTTGGGATAAACGAGGGTGGCATTGGGTTCGCCCTTCCATCGGCCTCAGTAAATAAAATGAAATATAAACGACTGAAAACTTCGGGAATGGCAGCGAGAATCTGTAGCGTTTCAATGGGTAGGATGTAGGCCTACAGATAAGAGAAACATATCAATAACGGTAAATTAAGGATACGTAGGATGTAATTTGAGCAAAAGGAAACATATGGATTAAAATGGAAAGGCTCCAGTAACTGATTATTATTATTATTATTATTATTATTATTATTATTATTATTATTATTATTATTATTATTATTATTATTATTATTATTATTATTATTATAATGCATTAATGCTTGAACTTGCCTGGCAGGATCCCAGAGACTTGAAGATCAATTAAATGTAAAGAGTTGACTTACGTAAATAAATAAGGAAACATACTAAGAAAAAAAAATATTATGACAAGAAAACAAACGAAAGGATTGTATGAACGTTTTTGGTACAGAGTCAACATTAAAAAAGAAAAAAATAAAAGATGAGAGATTTGTGTAAAAAAATGTTTAGAAAAGGTGTGGCATTGGACGAAGTACAAAAATAACTGAAAAAGTAAAAGAGGCATAATAGTTCTAAGTTTGACGGAACTACAACGTTTATTTCTGCATATATTTTAGTAATAAAACTTTTAAAAACTACCAATGGTTATGTAGAAGAATTAATCTAATCATTAAAATGGCCAGAAGAACAGTGGCATTTTAGCATCAGTGATAAGAAATGGCAGAAAGGTAAATTGATCTTCATCTTAAAAGAAAAGAGAGAAAGGAAATTGGGATAATGGCAGTTGACAAGGTTTGCTTGTGTCATTGCTTCTGACATATTTTTTTGTTTTCTTTTAAAACTCGTGACCCAAATAGTTTATTTTACGCGATATACTCGTCATCTCTCTTACCTTCTTTGTTTGTTTAAAAATTTTATGATGTGCCTGAGCTCGTAGAAAATACATCAGCATTTATATAATTTGAACTAAGAGCACAGTTTGATAGATATATAGGGTTTCCTTATAATAATGCCTGTAGGCTTTATATAAAGCTCTTTGCAACGTTACATTGGCCTATAGTTGCACCCCTTCTAGCCTTCTACTGTAATTGTTCAGTGGCTACTTTCCTCTTGGTAATAGTAAAGGAAACTCTTTAGCTATGGTAAGCAGCTCTTTTAGGAGAAGGACACTCCAAAATCAAACCATTGATCTCTAGTCTTAGGTAGTGGCAAAGCCTCTGTACCATTGGTCTTCCACTGTCTTGGATTAGCGTTCTCTTGCTTGAGGATACACAGGAACACTATTCTATATCATTCTCTTCCCTTTGTCTTTCTGAGGTTTTTATAGTTTATTGATGGAAGATCCATTAAATTACTGTTCTTAAAATATCTTATTTTAAGTATTCATTACATACCTTGTAGTTTATTTTCTTGTTTCCTTTTTTCACCGGTCTGTTAGGGTCTTTAGGCTTATTGGAAGATCCAATTTAATGTCACTGTTCTTAAAATATCTTATTTTAAGTATTCATTACATCCCTTGTAGTTTATTTTCTTGTTTCCTTTTTTCATCGGTCTGTTGGGGCCTTTAGGCTTATAGCCTTCTGCTTTTTCAACCAGGGTTGTAGCTCAGGTTGTTATGATAATAATAATAATAATAATAATAATAATAATAATAATAATAATAATAATACCACCGTTGCCGCTTCCTTTCTTTTGTCTTGTTATATAGCTTTTATCTTTAATTTCCAAGTACATCTGAGAAGCTTTCTTCCCATTTGCACATCAGCGTTGAATAGTCCCAACAGTCCTCAGCACGGGGTCATAAGGCTCTAATTCTTAAACCCGATCCAGTCCCATTATTGACTACTGATGCTACTGTTGCTATTCTTCCTGCTATTAAATAGTAGGCTACTACTGCATTGGCATTTGATCTTGTTGCGCATTGCATTTCCTGCTGCTGCTACCTGAATGGTTTTTGACACTACGACCGCTGTTAGTGCTGCTACCTGTGCCATCAGTAGTGATAATTTTACTAAGACTGCTGATTTTGATGCTAGTGATATTGTTTCTTCTGCTGCCATTTCTGTGTTTGCCTGCTTATGCAGTTGTTACTGCCAAAATACGTTTTTTTTTTTTTTTTTTTTTTGTGATTCAGTTATGTTAACACTACTAGTATTCAACTCCTCCAGGTCTTTCGAAGAGACGAGCACGGGTGGCTGATATTCGGTATTGCGCATCTTTTCGTAATGAATGTTTCTAAAGACAACAAACGTATTTACTTAGGTGTTTGTTTTGTCAATATGGAAATGACCATTTGAGTTAATTTTGAGAAATTAAAAAAAAATTAGTAGTAGGTGGTATTGCGTCACTCTCGCCTTGCATATAAATTTTGATATTTGCATAAGCCAGGGATTTTTTTTTTCTAAAGTATTTTTATGGTTTAGGAGGTATTCGAGTCTCACTCCGTTAATACTTTTATTTTATATTCGTTTGTTTCTAAATACATCTTAGGAGATTTCTTAACTTCAAAATCTTCATTTCAATGCATTGGGTCTTCAGAATTTAGGACTTCAGGTTTTTTTCCTTTCTTGTTTTTTTTATTTATTTATTTATTTTTATTTTATTTTTTTTTTGCTTGTTTCTTCGTTTTTCCACTTTACTTCATTTTAGATATGTTAAAGTATCAATATAATAGGATTTCATACTCATCGTTGAGGAATATCTCTCTCTCTCTCTCTCTCTCTCTCTCTCTCTCTCTCTCTCTCTCTCTCTCTCTCTTCATTTTAGATATGTTAAAGTATCGATATAAAAGGATTTCATACTTATCGTTGAGGAATCTCTCTCTCTCTCTCTCTCTCTCTCTCTCTCTCTCTCTCTCTCTCTCTTCATTTTAGATATGTTAAAGTATCAATATAACAGGATTTCATACTCATCGTTGAGGAATCTCTCTCTCTCTCTCTCTCTCTCTCTCTCTCTCTCTCTCTCTCTCTCTCTCTTCGAACAAGAATGCTAAGGAGCAACTGCATCTACTTCTGCTGCCACGGGCCATATCATTTACATTCAGGTTAAGGTCGTGAATTCCTTTGTCATTGTTACAACACGAAGCAGTCTTCTTTAGTCTTTGCACTTCATTATTTTCTGGGAGTCTTTTAAAATGCAATTTTTATTATTTGTGTTAGTTTTGATAGATGATTTTATCATAAACTTTGAGTTTGATATTTACATTCACGGATAAGATTGTTTGAAGACTTTAAATATAAATTTAAGGTTATGCAAAAGTTGGAAGAGAAGACTTTCATCAGAAAAGTAGTAAAAACATAATGGTGGCTATTAATGGATGCAAGAATATATATATATATATATATATATATATATATATATATATATATATATATATATATATATATATATATATATATATATATATACACACACATATATATATATATATGTGTGTGTGTGTGTGTGTGTGTGTGCATTTTAACAACATACAATGAAAAGAAATGGCCATGGGCATGACATACAATGCGAGTGACAGATAACAGAAGGACATCAAGAATAACATAAGGGAAACCTAGAGATTGAAAAAAAAAAAAAAAAAAAAAAAAAAAAAACAGAGAAAGGAAGAGAAGACCATGGATTGCCAAACTAAGAAAATTTGCCGGCATAGACAAACATAGAAACTCCCTAAACAGACGCGAATGGAGGGACATGTCTGAGGCCTTTGTTCTGTTGTGGACGAGACGAGTTACGGCTGTTGATGATATATGTGTGCGTACATATATATATATATATATATATATATATATATATATATATATATATATGTGTGTGTGTGTGTGTGTGTGTATATATATGTGTGTACAAGTGGGTGTGTATGTGTGTGTGTTTATATGTGCGTGTGTGCATGCGTTGATGTGTAATTGTATGTATAGATTGATGAGGATGCATTAAAGAAAATTCAACGTAGTACATTTAAATAATTACGTTCATATATGTGAGCTATAAAGGTTATATCTAAAGAATTTGTAGAGAAGTCTTGTGTGTAGTTTTAAGAGGAGAGAGTGACTACTATTGATAAATCAGGAATTTCATATTTTCATCCATGTCGACTTGCCGAACATTCTTTTTAGCGATTTAAGGTCTACATATACTAGTACTAAAAAATGCTGCGTTGATGACCCCATCTAACGCTTTTAAAGAATGTAGTACTGGGAATCAGTAATTTGGACTACACAAGCATTACTAGCATTACGTTAAGACGTGTTACGTAGGCGTCAGGAATTTCCAACGTCTGGGTCGACGTGCAATCTCCAGAGCTGTGCAGAAATCCCTTGATTGCGGTCAGGAAATTTGTATGATTAGCCTTGATTTTGGTGCTGCCTTTGATCATGTTAATCATGAGACCTTTGTTTTCAAGCTCAAAACAGTTGGGAGTGGGTGGGTCTTATCTTAGTATCATTATTTAATTTTCAAGTAATAGATCACAAAGAGTTGTTGTTGATGAGCACCATAGTGAGTATAGGAATGTGATATCTGGTGTTCCTTTGGGAAGTGTTCTAGGCCCATTACTTTTCGTACTATTTACACATTATATATGGTTTGGCCTAGAAAAAAAGCCCGTTGCCTGTAAAAATGATGCTACTCTCTTTGCATCAATTTTATCTCCTGAATGTAGATCTGGGGTTGCTGAATCCTTTAAAAGAGATCTAGCTAAATTAGTGCATGGTGCAAATTATGGGGCATGAAGTTGAATCCTAACAAAACTCAAAGTATGATTGTGTTTAGGTCAAGGACAGTGGCTCCTCAACATCCGGATCTCAGTATTGATAATGTTTCTTTCACTCTTACGACTCTTAAAATTTTAGGTTTGATTCTCAACATTAAATTTACTATTGAGAACACATTAGGTCTGTGTCTTCTTCAATTGCACAAAAAAATGGCTTATTGAGCAAGTCTTGTAAGATTTACTGTGATCAATCTATTCTGGAGAAGCATTTTAATTCCTTCATTCTACCTTGTTTTGAGTATTGTTCTCCTGTCTGGTCTTCAGCTGCTGATTCTCATCTTAATTTGTTGGACATGAACTTACGGTCTATTAAATTTCTTATTCCTGATCTAGATATCAATCTTTAGCACCGTCGTTCAAATAGTTCATTATGCATATTGCATAAGTTTTGTCATAATTCTGACCATCCTTTACATTCAGATCTTCACGGACAGTACCGTCCTGTTTGTCATACTAGGTACGCAGATATATCTAATAGTCATGCCTCCAATATGAGGCTCAATACTGTAAAGTATTCTAGAAGTTTTAATCCAGCTGTGATCAAGTTGTGGAATGATCTTCCTTATTGGGTAGTTGAATCGATTAAACTTCAAAAGTTCAACATTTCAGCAAAAGTTTTTAAGTTGAACAGGCTGACCTAAGTTTATTTACATATGAAATCTCTGTTTTAATGTTGTTACTGTTCTTAAAATATTTTATTTTAGTTGCTCATTACTTCTCATAAAGTTTATCTATTTCCTTACTTCCTTTCTGCACTGTACTATTTTCCCTGCTGGGGTCCTTAGGCTTATAGCGTACCACTTTTCCAACTAAGGTTGTAGCTTAGCTATTAATAATAATAATAATAATAATAATAATAATAATAATAATAATAATAATATAGTAACGCCCAGCTGGGAGTATAGATGCCACTCCCCGCCAGTACTACGAGAAACAGCACAAGAGATAATCGACACTGACAAATTATTTGTGAAGTATAAAGCAGGCTGGCATTATATTATGTCAAAATGAAGGATTGTATGAGCCTAGAAATAAAAGCTAAGGCTGGACTGAAATAGGGATAAATTTCAGTCCAGTACTCAAAGACTGTATACAGCGTAGTGCTATCTTTCCTTTCAGGCTATAGATACACTTGTGTATCATACTCAAATTAAATATAGTACTGTATTTTTCTTAAAACCCAGCCACTGAGGGGGGCAAGCCAGCCTCAACTTGGTGCCGGTCCTAAGCCCGGGTAAATGGGGAGGGTTGGCGGCAGGAAAGGCATTCGGCCATGAAAAATTAGCCAAAACCAATATGGCCAGTGGAGATTGTGAGATTAACCAGTAATGAAGTGTGGGATAGAGGTAGACGGAGAACACTGGCCAGAAACATCAACCCCACATAAAAGTGGGAAAAGATGCAGACAAAGAAGAAGATGAAGAATGTATTTTCTTTAAAAAGGGGGGGGGGGGGATTCTCTAGCTGTGTATGTCCTAAGCTTGTAGTCTGGCTTGTTCCACCCTCAATGTCAGGTAGAAATACAAGGAAGAGAGAGAAAAGAAATTTAATAGATTTATTACTATTTATTTACTGTGGTCGCAGTGACCAGATGAGGACTTCGTAAACGGATAACCGACTTTAAGCTATGGTCCTAGTCTAGAGTGTTTAAGACACACACACATACACACAAACACAGAAAGTTATGCATCACAAGATTGGTATATAGTCTGGTAAAAAAATCAACGTTAGACACCATCAGCAATGCAACGTTTTTAACGCACTTGTATCCAGATCCAATTTAGGCGCCATCTCTATCTTGGGGGTAGATAAAAATAAATTTTCTGAGATAGGTTCTGGATATTTTGGTAATCTCTCTCTCTCTCTCTCTCTCTCTCTCTCTCTCTCTCTCTCTCTCTCTCTCTCTCTCTCTCTCTCAAACATATCAGGAGTGAGCGTAGATGTGTTTAAGAATAAGCTCGATAAATACCTAAGATGCATCCCAGACCATCCAAGACTGGAAGATGCAAAATACACCGTAAGATGCATTAGCAACTCTCTGGTGGATATACGAGGTGCCTCACACTGAGGGACCTGGGGGAACCCAAACAAAAAATAAGGCAATAAGGTAAGGCTCTCTCTCTCTCTCGTTTACATACATTGATTCTGAAATTGATTTTTTATTCATTGAATTGTATTTCAAATTTCTCTTGAAATTAGTTGCGAAGAAAGATTCCAGTTGAGCAAAAGAGTTGGTTGTAGAGTAATCCCTTGCCATATCATGGTTCCCCTACCGAGCCCTTAGTACATAATACATCGTGGATAGATTAATTTATTACAGTATATGCAAATCTATATCGCAGACTCCTTATATCAAGGGTTTCTGCGGTTAATACATGTTTATATTTTCTAAGATTTTAATTATTTCTCTTAAGAATATAAGTATTTGTGTGCCAAAAATTAATACAGTAAATTAAAAAATAAAAATATAGTACAGTATTGCATTGCATAGCGCCATATATAAATTATATAAAAAAAAATACATAGTGTACCGTAATGAAATATAAATAATACCACAACTGTATGGGAAACTAAATTAGCGTTTTGTACCCACATTGTTCCGTTCACTTTTACGCAAATGCACAAGATATCGTTCAGCATCTTTATTTGTTATGGGGTGTTTTTGCATGCCGACCAAATGTCCAGCATCTTCTAAAGCTATTGGCAGTGAACTCGCACAACAGGAAAATGCTTACTTTAGCAGAGAAGATGAAATTCTTTGACATGCCTAAAGAATGGAGAAACTATTATGGGCATAAGTCACCATTATGACATCAATGAATCTATCATTCGGTTAATCAAGAATGAGGAAAAGAATATAAGGGCGGATGCAAATGTCATTTCTAACAAACCAGTGAAAAAGGGGATAACTTCCCGTAATAAGGTCAATATAATGATGTATACTGCATTATACCTTTGGATCGGTGAGAGTAAGAAGAACATTGCACTGAACACCAATACCATGAGCAAGAAGGCCAGGGAACTATACAGCAAGTTTACAGATGACGGTGACGACAACCCAGAACCGGGACCATCTATAGCATCTTCCTCCAAACCAACCGAATTTAATGCCAGCGAGGGGTGGTTTGATCAATTTCAAAGTAGGTTCAAGCTTTTGATAAATTTCAAAGTAGGTTCAAGCTTTTGATAAATTTCAAAGTAGGTTCAAGCTTTTGATAAATTTCAAAGCAGGTTCAAGCTTTTGATAAATTTCAAAGTAGGTTTAAGCTTTTGATATATTTCAAAGTAGGTTCGAGCTTTTGATAAATTTCAAAGTAGGTTCAAGCTTTTAATAAATTTCAAAGTAGGTTCAAGCTTAAGAGTGTCTGCCTCTGCCTCTGCTGACAAACACGCTGATGAGGAGTATGTGAATGAGGTATTCCAGACCATCATCGAGGAAAGGGGCTATTCGTGTGGACAAGTTTTTAATACGGAGGGGACTGGCCTCCTGGAAATTAATGCCTTCATACACTTTCATTATGAAGGACGGAGTCAGAACCACTGAATTTAAGGTTTACAAAGATCGTCTCTCACTTACGGTGAGTGGAATACATGCGAGCTTCATGATAAATCCAATGCTTATTTATAAGTCCAAAAACCCTCAAAATAAAAAGAAATAAAAACCTGCAGAAGGCCTGAAGTCAGAGTTTATCTTGCCAAAATAGGAATAGATTTTAAAGGGCTTCACCAAATGGACAATGCTGGAGGCCATGCAGTTCAACTGTTGTGTGACGGCGTACAGATCAAAGTAGGAGATGATGATTTGAGAAGCTCAAGATAAAGACGACTGGCGAAATCTAACCGAGGCCCTTTGCGTCAATTGGCGTGGGAGAAGATTATGATGATGATGATGA
>NC_090725.1:12740836-12745836 GCF_036898095.1 Palaemon carinicauda | reverse complement strand
GTATGCGTGTTTCCAAATACTCTACAAATACCATTGAATATCAAATTTGCTCTACTGTGGGATCTCAGTCATATGGGGAATTTTCTTTTATGATAAATATTTAGACTGCTTAGACCACTCGGCTGTAAAGAGAGAGATCTCTTTACAGCCGAGTGGTAATAGACCTTGGTCTAAACAGTCTAATGTTTATCCTTATCGGTCATGGGTTCGAGTCCTTGGCTGGGCAGAAATATTTATCATCAAAGGAATGTCCCATGAGTCTGAGATCCTATGGTAGAGCGAATTCGGTATTAAAGGGTATTTGTGGCTTATTTGAAAAAAAAAAAATTAAAATCAGGAGTTTTAGTGATAAGATTATCAGTGTAATATATTTATAAATATATATATATAGATATATGTGTATATATATAGATTTATATATACATATATATATATATATATATATATATATATATACATATATATATATATATATATATATATATATATATATATATATATATATATATATATATATATATACATATATATATATATATATATATATATATATATATATATATATATATATATATATATATTCATTTATTTAATATATACATATAAATATACATACATTTTTATATATATAATATATATATATATATATATATATATATATATATATATATATGATAAATTCTGCCCATTTAGACATGTTTTTATCATATTCAAATGATCCATATACTTTTGATACATTAATGTCTGGATTCTCTTAACGGTGTCTTTCTTCGTAGTCAAGTGGTCAAGTCACTGTCTATATAAGTTTGCCGGCCAAGGGTTCGACTCCCGGTCGTCACAAGCTCTTGTCTTTGTGTGATTTTGCCTGGGGCTCTGATCCCGAAGTCGTTAAGAGAATCCAGACATTAATGTATCAAAAATATATACCTTATTTGATATATATATATATATATATATATATATATATATATATATATATATATATATATATATATATATATATATATTTCGATATGCATAGATTGATAGATATTTCCCCCAAAAAATCTCGTATAACAATAATCAGAATTTTGGGTGAAATAAATCTATTCGACCCAAAAGCCAGAGGTAGAAGTCTTTCCTCGCCATGAATGTACCTCTGTTTTGATATCAAAACTGAATGTTCGTCTCATAAGCACTTTAACCAAAGGGTTTTCCGTATCCTTGAGAAAGTAGGTATTTATCATTAAGAAATTACACCTTTTTTCTTTTACTTTAATTAGTATATTACATGAAAATAGTGTCAATGTTGTAGATAGCATAAAGATTAAGAAATGTTCTATTTTGTTCAGCAAAAAAAAAAAAAAAAAAAAAAATAATAATAATAATTGTAAATACTGTTAGGTTCTGTTCTTAATTTGACAGTGATATCAATACTCATATTTTATTATATTGCTCATTATTATTAGTCATTATAATTCATGAATTCATAATTATGAGAGACACCTTCGTCTGATAACACTGTTATAGATTTTATGCGCTATTATTATTATTATTATTATTATTATTATTATTATTATTATTATTATTATTATTACTTGCTAAGCTACAACCTTAGTTGGAAAATCAAGATGCTATAAGCCAAAGGGCTCCAATAGAGAAAATAGCCCAGTGAGGAAAGAAAGCAAGGAAAAATAAAATATTTTGAGAACAGTAACAACACAAAAATAAATATTTCCTATATCAACTATTAAAACTTTATAAAACAAGAGGAAGAGATTTAAGATTATTCAGAATCTAAATGAAATATACGCGTGGTAATAGTGGCCTTTTTAAAACTATTCAGGTTTTCATTTAGGTATAATATTCAATATTAAAATAGACACAAATTCATGATGGAATTGAATGAAGAGGGATATAATTGCAATTAACATTAGATACGAATAAGTGAAACAGATAAAAAGAAAATGAAAATCTACTAAAAACGAGTGACATGAATAAATTCTCTCATTTCTTTGACCGTATTCTAAATGCCATAGCTTATCTTTCCTTTTATGTACAACGAGTTAGTGTTCATTCAGACCACGTCCATAGGATTAATAATGATTCTATATTTGACATCAAAGAGGAAGAAATTAAAAAGCGCTTGTGCTTTTTCGAAAAAGGTATTTTATTCAAAGACACAAAGTTTAAGTTCCATCCCACTAAACTTAACAGTAAGTGGACAATGCTTGTTAAAATATAGAGCAAATTTGTAACTGCGAATTTGAAGTGACCTAAATTTTCGCAAAGGGGATGATACGAGGATAGAATTTCGAGCCACCTTGCCGCGCAATACTTTGTGCCAGTTTGGAGTGTGAAAAAAAAAAAATAAAATAAAAAATTGAATGCTCAAAAAATTAGCGAGCTTATATTTCCGTCCCATATTACCAATAGACGAGCCATTTTACCCTTCACACACTTCGCACGAAGACTTTGATTACTGACACGATGCTTTGCGATACATTGCGGAAATGGAAAACGTAAAATTGTTGTTCAAAAGTTATGGTGGATTTACATCCAATAATGGTTACTTAGGATAAAGGTTGGTGGCACGTTGCTTAAAAAAAAAAAAAAAAAAAAAAAAAAAAAAAATTCATTGTGACATTGGTAAGATGTGAAAAATATAGTGTATTCCTGTATTATTGAATTTCATGAAGTAATAGAAATGATAAAATCAGTTAGATCATTACCGACTCATTTATCTTTGACAATTTTATCATTTCTATTGTCTACTCGAAACTCAACTCCAGGCTTTGAAGATTGTATGTCCAAATTTGGTTTCTTCTTCTTCTTCTTCCCCCTAATAAAGATAACTGGAAGTCATCCACCTACTACTTTCTTTCCAAAGGCTGAAGTAGATTTCCAGCCCCTCCCTCCAGGTATAATGGATAGACTACACCACAGTATTTCCTTTTATTCGTTCCTAACTTTTACCTTTTGAGTTATTATCTTATTTCCCTTTATGCATAATCCATTCTCATGATTAATTTCTTGCTATTTAATAGATTCTTACATTCGTTAACGTTGTTTTAGTAAAAAATCTGTTGATATAGGCAAGTAATTGTTTTCAACCATATACTCGTGTATATATATGTATGTATATATATATATATATATATATATATATATATATATATATATATATATATATATATATATGTGTGTGTGTGTGTGTGTGAGTGGTTGTGTGCAAATATATATATATATATATATATATATATATATATCTGACCGAGGCCCTTTGCGTCAATAGGCGTAGGAAGAGATTATATATATATATATATATATATATATATATATATATATATATATATATATATATATATATCATCTCTTCCTACGCCTATTGACGCAAAGGGCCTCGGTCAGATTTCGCCAGTCGTTTCTATCTTGAGCTTTTAATTCAGTAGCATCGAATACACACACACACACACACACACACACATATATTATATATATATATATATATATATATATATATATATATATATATATATATGTATATATATATATATATATATGCATATATATATATATGTATATATATATATATATATATATATATATATATATATATATATATATATATCTATGTATATATATATATATATATATATATATATATACAGTATATACTGTATATATATGTGTGTGTGTGTATGTGTGTGTGATAGATTTTGCACATTTAAACGTGTTTTTCATATTTCTAGTAAGCCTTATATTAATACTTTAAAGTCTGGATTCTCTTAACGACCTCAGGATCAGAGCCCCAGGCGAAATCACTCAAAGACTATAGAATCTGACCGGCCGGGTTTCGAACCCTGGTCCAAGATACTTGTATGACATTGACCATACCACTCAGCCACGAAGAAAGCTGAGTGGTATGGTCAATGTCATACAGGTATCCTGGACCAGGGTTCGAAACCCGACCGGTCAGATACTATAGTCATTGAGTGATTTCACCTGGGGCTCTGATCCCGAGGTCGTTAAGAGAATCCAGACTTTAATGTATGAATATATATGGCTTATTTGATATATATATATATATATATATATATATATATATATATATATATATATATATATATATATATATATGTGTGTGTGTGTATATATAGATAGATAGATAGATAGATAGATATACAGACAGATAGATAGATAGATAGATAATAGATTTATACCATATTTTAAATATCGGAGAAATTTTGACAGTCAAGTTGCTGTGATACAAAATGTTACACCCAGAATTGTATTTTCTCTTAGTATGAACAAACATCTTGAGGTTTTCAGCTCTTGATAGTTCACTATGCGGCTTCCTGTTTACCACTGAGGTCAGAGAGTAAAGAAAAGACGTATCTACTAGTTAGGGCAAGACCTCTTCTGAATAAAGAAAACTTTGCCTTTCGCTGTGACATGTCGGGTTTTATGCATTATTGTTTTACTCTTCAAATACTAATGTTAATGATTGGTTGAATATACGACCAACACTTGGACTCTATTATGTAGGGCAACGCCTATGTGGCATCGATTAGCTTGAACTGAATTGTTCTAAACGATGGGTGCACCGTGGAAAAGCAGGACTATCACACCTGCCACGGCCTCCAGTGATAAACCTATTGTAACCTCCGGGAGGAAGTGTCTGATACAGTATCTAGGCTACGAAAACACCGCCTGACAATGCAATATGCCAGACGATTGGCGTTCTCGATGGCATACATATGTTAAAATGTCATGGATGGCTTTTTGTCTAAGGCCGTCGCGTCTCCCATGTGAGAAAGCGAGGGTCAAACCTCCAAGATAGGATGTCACCTCTGAGGTGGGCTCTGCTGTTGGCCAGACGTACGATGCCATGACCTCATGGCGGTGTTGCTTGTGATAACAAGTCGAAGTCATATTCGTCGCGCATTTAGTAAATAATGATCTCGCTGGTCGCTTTCTTCAATTTTATTGAAAATTTTGAGTCTTTTAATTGCTAGCTT
>NC_090725.1:12730836-12735836 GCF_036898095.1 Palaemon carinicauda | reverse complement strand
TCTCTCTCTCTCAGCTTCTTGACACTTTTCTATTTTTTATCAATATTCATCCGTGTAGTAGTTATCTCAAAATTACATATATTTTGGCCCCAGTGGGAAATATATAGGGATTTCTTAAGAATATTTGTATGTGATTGCTTTCTTTTAGCTGATAGGAGAGATAGGTGAAAGAAGAATGCGGATGGTAGGTAAGTACAAGATTGCCCTGCCTATAGCAAGCTCTTGAGACACTTAGCTAGCTAACCATGGTTAGGAATAGTTCGGAAAGTTGAGTATTAGTAAGAGAAATGTAAAGTGTAGTTTAACCATAATTTTGTTTATTCAAAGGAACAGTTTTTCTTGTTTCGGTTTTAAAGTTAATTTAATGCAATAATTTCTTATTTTCCTTTAGTTTTTGTTTTAGTGTATTCTTGGCTACCGGCGTAGTATTTTTTATGATGAAGTTGGTCTTTGTGGATTTTACAAAATGGGAGAGTTGGAGAGACCTGGGAAGCTTTGTATTGAAGCTTGTATTTCTCCGTTTGATTGATGCTGTGTTCCTTACTTAGTTCTTATATCTCCTGATGGAGAAATTAGTGAGTTTGAGTCTGAATTTGGTTTATATCCGGGGTTTGAAGTCTTCATCTAATTGGTCGACTTCTGAATTTTCTGTTGGACTCTTCTTCTTGTGTGAAATACTGCATTTTCCGTTGGTTATTAAGAAATGCTTGAAACTCATTTCCTCTACTTCTATGTTTTAGTCTTTTGTGCCTCTTCGTGGTGTTTTCTACCTTATTTATTTTTCCTTCAAAAAATATATTATTGGTAAACTGTAATCTGCCATTAGGCTGTTTATAACTGAAGGGTGTAATATTCAGTGATTCAAACTTTATTTTCATAATATGGGAATTATTTGGGATCTTTACCTATCCAATAGACCTAAATTTGTTCCTGTATGTCTGATCATAGATCGAACTTAGAGCCCATTTCTCTGGTATCTCCATCCTACCTGTAAGGACGCTTCTCTTTTCTAAAGGTACTACTGGGATCACTGTTTCCTTAAAGTCAAGCGGTCAGGATTCACCACCTGTCAGGAAACCTCGTAACAAGTGTCCGGCCACCTCTTCCCCCATTCACTGAAAACATCATGGAGCTAAAAATATCAGAAAGAGCAAGCCGAGGTAGATTAATAGTGACAAAAAATATACCCGGTAAACTAAGAAAGGCGCACAGGACATTAATCCACTACGCACCAGCATCGATAATGCAGCGACTATTTAATGTGCTGCCAGCTCATCTAAGAAACATATCAGGAGTGAGCGTAGATGTGTTTAAGAATAAGCTCGATAAATACCTAAGATGCATCCCAGACCATCCAAGACTGGAAGATGCAAAATACACCGGAAGATACATTAGCAACTCTCTGGTGGATATACGAGGTGCCTCACACTGAGGGACCTGGGGGAACCCAAACAAAAACTAAGTCAATAAGGTAAGGCACTCTTCTGAATTACCAAGCTTCGAAATATGTGACTCAGTATCTGCTTGGGAATACCCTTATTGCTTCGATTTTTCTTGATTCTAATAACCTTTGTCCTTCGTGGCTTAGCCTTCCTTTTCATATACCTTGTATTTTTCGGGCCAGAAAAGGTTATTGGGTTGCTCCTCCCACTAGGTTTTGAATAATCTGCTCATTAAACATGTTTGATTATACTAATCATCTCTAATTAGTGAGTTATTATTCTGATGCATCCATGTCATTTGAATAACTTTCATTTTGGATTTAACATTTTGAACAATTAGATCGCACATATGTTAGATTCCTCTCAATTAGGGTTGTTGTGGCCTGATTGGTAATGTTTCTGTCTGGTGTTTGCCAGACCGGGGTTCGAGTCCCGCTCAGTCTCGTTAGTGCCATTAGTGTCTGCAACCTTACCATCCTTGTGAGCTAAGATTGGGGGGTTTGGGGGAGCCTATAGGTCTATCTGCTGAGTCATCAGCAGCCACAGCCTGGCCCTCCCTGGTCCTAGCTTGGGTGGAGAGGAGGCTTGGCCGCTGATCATATAATATATGGTCAGTCTCTAGGGCATTGTCCTGATTGCTAGGGCAATGTCACTGTCCCTTGCCTCTGCCATTCATGAGCGACCTTCAAACCTTTAAAACCTTTAAATTACTTTGATAGATTATGTTTTGTTGGAAATTCTCCACGAGTCGAAGTGAGAACTTTTATTCAGGATTCAGCTTCTCTCTCTTAATGCAACAAATCAGATTTAGTTTTTTAGATATAATCCATAGAAATTTTTCACGATCTAACAAAATCCATCATGTTAAAAAAAAACATTTCTGACTTTTATTCCTTTTTTGAGGACTGAATGTGTCATGATGCCGACAAATGTCATTGCAAGGAAAAAAATATTTCGAAAAAATGGGCAAAACACAAAAAATAAATAAATCAATCAATCAATCAATCAATAAATAAATGAATATGTAATTAAATAAATAATTAAATAATGAAATAAATTATTAAATAATTAAATAAATAAATAAATACACAGGATTTTCCCTTTACATTATTACCTATGTTATTTTTTTTCATTTTTTTCAAATATATGGTCACCAGATATATTAAAATTTTATTTTTACTTTAATGATCAATAAATGTGAATGTGATAAGCTTCACTTTTATAAACAAATAATTCTGCTTGGCCTAAACTTATTTATCTTTTTCGTGTCTCATTAAAATACTAATTTGGTTCAATGAATTGCTTAAGCAGCTCTTCTTGTCTCTCTGCGGTGATATAGCTCTAATCTACCATGGTGGTCAAGAAATTGATTGCTTTCATCCCACCCAGAACGAACGAGGATCTTGGGGAAAAAAAAATAAAAGTTTATTATTCTATTCTCAAAACGTTTTATATCACTTGTCTTTGATTACCTCTTCTAGTTTATTTATTTATCTATTTCCTTGTTTCCTTTTCTCGGTTGGAGCCCTTAGGGTTATAGCATCCTGCTTTCCCAACTAGGTTTGTAGCTTAGCTGATAATAATAATAATAATAATAATAATAATAATAACAATAATAATAATAAGAAGAAGAAGAAGAAGAAGAAGAAGAAGAAGAAGAAGAAGAAGAAGAAGAAGAAGAAGAAGAAGAATAATAATAATAATAATAATAAGAAGAAGAAGAAGAAGAAGAAGAAGAAGAAGAAGAAGAAGAAGAAGAAGAAGAATAATAATGATAAAGTAAACTTGAGATGAAAGGAAATGTCATAGAATAACCAATAAACTGATTTTGTGATCTCGCTTTGCATAAAGCCATTTCCTATATCGCCGAATCTCTGTGCAGTGTTAAACCACTTCTAGTCTACCAAGAATCTTCAAAGACACGTTTGTTTGTGTTTGTTTGCGCAGCACAAGGCGTGCATCACTTCTGGAAGGCCTTGCGTTCGTGCCATGAGACTATTATAAGCTTTCTTTGACACCCCCTGGCCCCCCACCCTAGCCAAGCCCTTGAAATTGACATCCCAGAACGGGAACTAGCAATGTTCGGGGGACTTCATTTTAATATAGACATTTCCCTGTGCCTCCCACACCTTCTCCCAAGTACTGGCGCGACAATTCTCTTGTATATTATTTTGTTTGAATAACTTTTCTTTATTATTTTCTTCCGTAGACTTCAGGGTCGAAGGCGGGGCTTAGTTTATATTGATATTCGTTAGCATTGTATTCTTTTGCTTCCTTCCTCATATCTTTAGGGATAGGAAACATTTATTTTCCATTCATTTGTGGTTTATTTTTAAAGCATTTTCTATAGAAGTACTTGCTTTAAATTACACCACTTTTACAATATCAAGACACAAGAATGATGTGAGTTTGCACACGAGTGTTCACAAATGTAACATTAATTTTGCAGATGTTCTTCATCCCATTTAGATCCTTAAGTTGGAATTGTTCCTTCTTCCGTCTCTCTCTCGAATATGGGGATTTTTCATGAATTGGATTTCAAAGATGGTTTCATAAGGCTCCTATTTAGCCTTGACTCTAAAGTATAAAAAATAAACATCATGGTTGAGGATATGCTTGGGTTCAATTGCCTGGTGAAAGGTACGGCAGACTCGCCTCATGTAAAAAAAAAAAAAAAAAAAAAAAAAAAAAAGAGGTTAAAGAATTCATAGAGAGTGAGACAGATTTCGGTGTTTGAGATTGATTTGACCCCATTTTAACCACTGCAGTCAGCCAGACCTTGAAGATAATGAAATGCATTAATTCTGTTTGCGAAGTGAATCTCTATCAGCTTCTCGTTTTTCGTAGATTAGGACGCTTGGTTTAAGAGGATGGCCAGACAGAAACCAGAAGCATTTGTACTTACATTGTTAAATAGCAGCTTATCCCCAAAGACTAACAAACTAAAGAAACAAAATATTATGAAGCGTTTTTCTGTGGTTCACCAAAATCCCTGAAAACTTTTAGAAAACGCATCTCATATACTTTAATTTTTTTTTTTAACTGCATCATTATATATAGACCCACCCTGTAGTTACATTTTCAAATTGAATATTTTAGCATTGATAATAGGAAGTGCCAAAAGTTAGAGTTTTTTTTTTTTTTTTTTTTTTTCAAGAATAGCAATATTTTGAGTATACGGTAGAACTGTCCAAATCGCAAAACGAACACAGATATTTCCCCTAGTTATTATTATTATCATTATTATTATTATTATTGTTATTATTATTATTATTATTATTATTATTATTATTATTATTGCTGCATCGGCAGAATTCAATTTCTTGTCCAATTTCTCAATTTTACAGACAATTCTCTTTTCTGGGTTGCTACATTCATCTAGCAACGGACAATTCTCTTTTCTGGGTTGCTACATTCATCTAGCAACGGACAATTCTCTTTTCTGGGTTGCTACATTCAGCTAGCAACGGACAATTCTCTTTTCTGGGTTGCTACATTCAGCTAGCAACGGACAATTCGCTTTTCTGGGTTGCTACATTCAGCTTGCGACTTGCTAGC
>NC_090725.1:12720836-12723336 GCF_036898095.1 Palaemon carinicauda | reverse complement strand
ATTATTATTATTATTATTATTATTATTATTATTATTATTATTATTATTATTACCTCCGTCAATGAGGTTATAAAATCGAGTCGGTTTATTTATTTGTTTATTATTTGTCTGTGTCTGTGGACAGGAATACGTCAAAACTTCTTAACCCATTTTGACGAAATTTTCACCACAGATAGATCTTAGGGCATGGACGACCCCATTAAATTTTCCACAATTTCAAACATTACTTCAAAATAAATTGACACATTGGATTTTCACACAATTTTAACTAAAGATAGATATTATGTAATGGAATAAACTATGAAATTTTTCAGGTGATACGGATCAAGATTGTAATTCTGGATCAACATTGCATTTTTTTACCATCTACTGTACAGTAAGCATATGAAAAGTGGAAGGCAATGTCCGTAGACTTTAGTTAGATGTTTGGAATATTCATTGGTGGAAGTCTGAAATCTCTGATTATTATTATTATTATTATTATTATTATTATTATTATTATTATTATTATTATTATTATTATTGATGTTGTTGTTGTTGTTGTTGCTGTTATTATTATTATTATGCTGGAGGAACGTAGAGAGTAGAGGTCCCCTTTTTTGTTTTGTTTCATTTGTTGATGTCGGCTACCCCCCAAAATAGGGGGAAGTGCCTTGGTATATGTATGTATGTATGTACTATTATTATCATTATTATTATTATTTATGTTGTTGTTTTTATTACTCTGAATAGCAAAACAGCAGCCAGTCAAGATTCAAGAGAATATATAACTTAATAATAATGAAACTGCTTTCACTGGCAAATTGCAGACATAAAAATCTTGGCCATTGCGCAGGAGAACAGAAAGAAAGTCGTCCAACGAGAAAGGCAGACAGCAGATCACTCCATGTTGCAATCAGTGTCTCCTCGAGGGTTCAAGGTGGTATGTAATTAGCAGTTCTCTTGATGAACTACTGCCAGGACACTCTTACGCCCCTTTTGAGATTGCACATATCAACGCTTGGCCCGTTTATTGCATCATAATATATTTGCATTGGGGTAGTTGTATATGTGTATACTCTCTCTCTCTCTCTCTCTCTCTCTCTCTCTCTCTCTCTCTCTCTCTTTATATGTATATATGTATATGTATATATATATATATATATATATATACATATTTATATATATATATGTATATATATATGTATATATATATATATATATATATATAATCCTTCGAAGAGGCTATGATTCGATACCAATATGAGATAAAGATTTATGTATGAATATGTATACAGTATATATATATATATATATATATATACAGTATGTATGTATATGTATGTGTGTATGTATGTACTTCTATATATGTACTTAGTTCTTTGTAAACAGATATTTAACTTCTAAGTTGCTTCAAAGAAAAGTATTTTTAACATAAGAATTTCAGATTTTTGGAACCTTCCTGTTCAAGCCTATGTAAGATATCATTTTGCAGTCTAAAATATTTTGCAGCTTGGTTCTGGTGATGTCCCTTGGTATTGCAAAGGATATTGATAAACACATCGTTGCATTGTCCTCTATAAAATACTGCGCTTTCGTGTTTAATTATGATTATGTCGTGTAATAATAATAATAATGATAATAATAATAATAATAATAATAATAATAATAATAATAATAATAATAATAATAATAATAATAATAATAATAATAATAATAATAATCTTTATTTCAGCAAAAGCCATATATAGAGTTACAATAAGGGTACAGTGATCTTACACTTTTGACATCGGTAAAAAAAAAGATGAGATATGCAATAATATCAGTGATACATTATAAACATCAATTAGCAGGTTGACCATAGAGTTCTAAGGTCTGGGTAATAAAATCACAATAGAATTAACACTTAAAAATGATGATAGCATACATATCAGCAAACAAAAAGAGAGGGAGAAAAAACAATGGCGATGACAATGATAAATATGTTGGAACAGAAATTGCTTGAATAATGAAAGAACACTGGGAGAAAAAAAATCTAGTCACAGAGCAGGTGGTGTGAAGGAAATACAGGACATCCAGACAACAAAGAAGTAACATAATAAAACACGTTATCATAACATTACTGGGTATCACACCAAAGTTATTTAGTGATGAAGATTTGGCATAGCCACATTATCTAATGCTACTGACAAGCCTTTACACTCAGAGTGGTCATTAAGCTGCATTTGTCTGGTTTTTACTCTACCTTTCTCAATATAAATTGCAAGTTTTCTCAGAGCTGCATTCAGCCGAACTAGAGTCGATGATTTTTGAAGGATATAATTTCGTTACGGGTTCAAATGAAGATTCATGAGGTTCTGAATTATGATTTTCTATACGGAATTTAGGTGATCTAGTTCTGCTATTGAAGCTTTACCTCATAGTAACCTTTATTTTTCGAATTTCAACTCAAGGCCCAGACATACTGTATACTTAAACTCATCTTCAGGAGTTTACTTGGTTAATGGAGATAACTTCAATG
>NC_090725.1:12695836-12715836 GCF_036898095.1 Palaemon carinicauda | reverse complement strand
TTCACGGTTCATTTTGATTAGGGATTAATTGAATTTCCATATAAAATCATCTGAAACACCACTAAGCTATTTTATGATGATTGGCAAACTCGAATAGTCTTCTCACAATTGTTTTTATCACCAATGTTATGTATGGAATATTTCAATTAGTTTATGTTTATATAATGTTTAGATCATTTTTTTCCAATCTATCAATCTTGACATAAGTTCTCTCAACAGATATATCATCTTCCTGATTTGTTTTTTTTGGGGATATCAGGAGTGATCAATCTGATTTGCTATCTATCTTATTATTTACATGTTAATTCATATTTATGACTTCGGAGATACAAGCATTGTTTTTACTTTTTATCATATTTGAACTATTCAACGATCTTTTGTCATTAGTATGTGTATGTCATCTTGTTTTTTATACAAGTAAATTGACTCTACGAAATCTGAGCAAAAATGTGGGGATAGTAAAGATTAATTACTTCAATGCTACTGTAGAATATTATCTTTTTATACAGGATTCTCGTTTTATTTACTTATTTTCTATTCTTTTGATACCGGAGAGAGAGAGAGAGAGAGAGAGAGAGAGAGAGAGAGAGAGAGAGAGAGAGAGAGAGAGAGAGAGAGAGAGAAGGAAAATTGTGGGAGATAGAGAAGAAAATATTTTCATATATTTCATTGCATAATATCTTTGATTTTTTTGTCTTGGTCGCTTGAATGAACTGATATTCATGGTGTTTAGTGATCAAAGAGAAACGTTTAGGATATAAAGACTCTTAATCTTATTTTCAAGTCAATACTGAGAGCAATCCATAAAATATGCAACATAGTTACATACAATCTTTAAAGGGGACGGGGTGTCTGTCAGAAGAGAAATGGGGTTAGAGTAGATTCTTAACTACGAACGGGTTATTGGTGTTACGAACTGGGGTTTTAGCACTTGGCCCAGGATGCTCATCGAGGAATGGGACGATTGATATACAGTTAGGCAATGGGTTAGGTGGCAAAGAAAGTTTTTTCTAAAAATCTATAAAGTAGTTACCCAATCCAAGTAGAAACTTATTGACTTGGAAGAGTAGTATAGAGAAAGAGGTCGTGGTGCCTCATTGGAAACGTCCGGACTGGGGTTCGAGTCCCACTCAACCTCGACAGTTCTTGTAGTGTTTACAACTTCACCATCCTTGTGAGCTAAGGATGGTGAATTTGGGGGATCCTACAGGTCTACCTGCTGAGTCGCTAGCATCCATTGCCTGGCCCTCCCTGGTCCTAGCTTAAATGGAGAGGATGCTAAGGCGCTGATCATATGTATATATGGATAGTCTCTAGGTCCTAGTGTCTAGGGCATTGTCCTGCTAATCAGGGCAGTGTCCCTGTCCCTTGCCTCTACCAGTCACGAGAGGCCTTTAAACCTTAAAGAGACTGTTGATTACCTAGGATTATGCTCTGACGATCATTTATGACCTTTTATGATTGAAGCTCCAATATCAAACTAGTCCATCTGTGAGAAAATAGATGATTTACAGTTCAGTGAAAAAATTATAGAAAATTGTAATAAAAACATGACAAAAGTTAAACAATTCAACGAAGTAAATACCCATGTATTTATATATAAAAGGTACCTGAGTAATATATCACGATAAAATTAAAATGAAAAGACATTGAAGCCTGACACTAAAAATCTCTTCGATTTTGTGTGATACGATTTAACCCTTTTAACACCGTCATAATGTTAAATTTCGAGCACATTTTGCTATATATTTTTTTTCAAATTGCTCTAACAGCCTTAATTTTTGTCGTAGAGAGGTCAGGTTGGTCTCATTCTTTCGGAAAATGCCTGAAGTTTATCATAAAGTTATCAAAAACATGCAAAAATATGTAAATAACAGTGTTTTGCAAGAACGTACTGGTACATGCTTTGGAGGCGAAAGGGTTAAGATATCCCAGAGCTTGGAACGAGAGGTTCTTTGATTTGAAAAAAAGAAAGACGGCAGAATGAGGTTCTAAGGTTCAGTAACCCAGTTTTCTCCTTTCTCCCCTCCCCCCCTCCATCCGCTCCTTCATTTGAATTTTTAAAAATGTGAATGGCACTGGTCTTTTCATCAGTTCTTGTTTTCACAAACGCCAGAGTTCATTAGATTAGGACTTGTTTGTGTGTGTGTGCGTGTTTGTGTGTGGGTGTGTAAGAGATTAAGTCGAAATTTATAAGCTTTTGCATTTACGTTGTTTGTGTTCTGGTCTTAGAGAAATTCATTTTAGCATTCATATTAACTGCTAATAACGACATCTGATGATGAAGTCATCCGATGTTTTTTACTTTTTCTATTATCATTATCATTTATTTATTTGTTGATTTATTTATTATTATTATTACTATTATTAGCACTGTCTTTCTGTTAATATTATTATGATAATGATTTTTGACGAATAATAAATATTATTATTATCATTATTATTATTATTATTATTATTATCATTATTATTATTATTATTATTATTATTATTATTATTATTATTATTATTATTATTATCATTATTATTATTATAATGAAACATCTCTTATACATCTCTAGTGTGATGATATCTACCAGCTCAAAAATTGCCATAATTGTAAACGCAAACATAAATGATTATGTATGTAAAACAAGCTGCTGAAGCAGTCCAAAAATCCTCCTCCACATCATGATTATTTATATACATATATATATATATATATATATATATATATATATATATATATATATATATATATATATATATATATTCTAATATATATATATATATATATATATATATATATATATATATATATTAGAATATATATATATATATATATATATATATATATATATATATATATATATATATACATATATATATATATATATATATATATGTGTATAGCCTATATATATATATATATATATATATATATATATATATATATATATATATATATATTCAAATAAGCCATATATATATATTTTTGATACATTAATGTCTGGATTCTCTTAACGACCTCGGGATCAGAGCCCCAGGCGAAATCACACAAAGACAAGAGCTTGGCTTCGGCCGGGAATCGAACCCTGGTCGGCAAGCTTGTACAGACAGTGACTAACCCACTTGGCCACGAAGAAAGACGTGCCAAGTGGGTTAGTCACTGTCTGTACAAGCTTGCCGACCAGGGTTCGATTCCCGGCCGAAGCCAAGCTCTTGTCTTTGTGTGATTTCGCCTGGGGCTCTGATCCCGAGGTCGTTAAGAGAATCCAGACATTAATGTATCAAAAATATATATATATGGCTTATTTGAATATGAAAAACACGTAAAAATGTGCAAAATTTATCATATATATATATATATATATATATATGTATAGCCTATATATATATATATATATATATATACATATATATATATATATATATATATATATATATATATATATATATATATATATATATATATATATATATATATATGTATATATATATATATATATATATATATATATATATATATATATTCTATATATATATATATATATATATATATATATATATATATATATATATATATATATATATATATATATCATCGTCATCAACTGTTACTAGTGCGCTGCAGAACAGACCTCAGACATGTCTTACCACTTGCAACTGTTTATGGTATATTTATGCCAGCCCACAGCCGCAAACTTTCTTAGTTCATCAATCCATCGTCTTCTCTTCCTTTCCTTGCTTCTATTACAATCTCTAGGGACCTATTCTGTTATTCTTAATGTCCATCTATTGTCTGTCATTTCCATCATATGTCTTGCCCATGTCCATTACTTTTTCTTACATGTTGTTAAAATATCCTCTACTTTAGTTTGCAATCGTATCCATGTTGCTCTTTTTCTGTCTCTTAGTGTTATTCCCGTCATTGTTCTTTCCATAGGTCTATGGGTTGTAACTAGCTCATGTTTTAAGGTCTTTGTAAAGCTCTAAGTTTTCGATGCATAAATTAATACTGGTAGGACCCTCTGATTAAATACTTTTCTCTTTTGAGAAAGTGGAATTTTTCTTTTCATAATATCATTTTGTTCAATAAATCTCTCCATTCTATGCTTATCCTTCTTTTAATTTCAGTCTCGTGTCTTGGGGTAACATTTACTGATTCTAGAGGTTCGTCTATAATCCTTAATTTTGGTCTCTCTGCATTTTAATTGAACATTATCTTTGTTTTACTCATATTCATCTTCATTCCTACATTTCTGCTTTCTCTATTCAAATCTTCTTTCATCTTTAGCAATTCACTAAACAGAACTATGTCATCTGCAAATCTTAATCTTGAGTTGTTGAGGTATTCCAAATTAATAATAATTCCTACATTTTCCTAATCTAAATTCTTGAAAACATTTCTAGGCATGCTGTGAATTATCTAAATGAGATGGAGTCTCCCTGTCTAACTCCTTTCTCAATTGGAATTTTCTTACTATATGTAGTTTTAGGATTGCCGTGCTTCTTGTGTAGATATCTTCAAGTATTCTAACATAAGATTCGTCTATTCACAGTATGTCTGTATAAAGATTCAAACTATGGGGAGAATATAGCGAGAATTAATGAAAATAATTGAAAATTAAAATAAATTAAAATTAAAGACAGCAACACCAAAAGCTCTATTCTGGTAGAAGTACATTCAGAATGGAGACTAATGCTTTTGCTTAGTTAATCGTTGTGTACATGTTACCTGATAGTCTTGTGTTTTAACTTAAACAACGCTATCCCTTGCGGACAAACTCTTCCAATTGTCTATTTACTTCTTTTTATATCTGACTATCTAGTGTGTGTGTGTGTGTTTTTTTTGTTTGTTTGGTTATATATTGTATGTATATACACATGAATTAGTGGTTTCAATGCACACCATTATATAGCATATAGTACATAGTGAATTATCTATTGTATCTTATATAAAAAATTTGATGCTTTAATCATCTTTATATCTGTTTCTTGACATTTTATTATCAATTTATTGTCAGAACTCCAATAAAAAAAAAAAACAATGGAATTTCATTGATTGAAATGAGTAGTTATAATGAGAATTTTCAATTGCGGATAACCTCAGTCCTGAAACAAAACGATAATGCATTTCATCCCTCTCTTCTTCTTCCACTTCTTCTTCTTAGAATATCAACGGTGTACCGACAAGCTTAGATATTCAGCCTTGAGTGCTATGCGTGGGACACCAGATTATCTAATACGTCTTTTTGGGCTCAAGCCATGACGTCCTGATGGAAGGTTCCTTTCGGTAGCTTCCTTGGGTATATTAACTACAAGGAAATCACCATTGATTTTTGCATGTCCTTCTTCATTCACCTTCATGGACAAGGCTTAGCAATAGTAGTGTAGTTGTTGTTGCTATAGTAGTAGAAACGGGAATCCTAAATATATATTAGTAAAGAAAAACTGTTTAGTAAAGTAAGGTTATTCTACTAAGTATATGTTAACTTGATTTGTTTAGCTCTAAAACATGTGGGCCATTCAATTCATAGTGAGATGGAAGATTTGTTCATAGTATTACTGAAACCGTTATATTACATTTCTTTCTTATCAAATACTTCAAGTGTAGCTCTAGCTGTCTTTTGTAAAATCTAGTTTTATAATTTTCGTTTGGGAACCTTAGACAAACATGTCAACTTTAAGAGCTGAAATTGAGATCTGTGTCGGTAAGTTAATTTTCAAGCCTTTCCTTTCTTTTGTTCACGAGCGCAAATCAAGGGCTCTCTTCCGTGGAACAGATGTGTGGCTATCTCTTCCATTTCATTTACAGAAGACTAGAAATGGGTGGGAGAACGTAAGGAGCATTTAGACAGTATTGGTATATATATATATATATATATATATATATATATATATATATATATATATATATATATACATATATATATATATATAAATTTATATATATATATATGTGTGTGTATATATATATATATATATATATATATATATATATACATATATATATATATATAAATTTATATATATATATATGTGTGTGTATATATATATATATATATATATATATATATATATATATATATATATATATATATACAGTATATATGTATATATATGTATATATACAAACATAGATATATATATATATATATATATATATATATATATATATATATATATATATATATATATATACAGTATATATTAGGACAGGTATGGTTACAGATTCTTGTTTTCTTCTCTCGTACTGAGTTTGTTTCTTTGAGAGAGAGAGAGAGAGAGAGAGAGAGGGGGGGGTTGTGCGTAAGACGGAAAGAAAATAACATGCATAACTGCTAAGTGATTTTATTTAAGCCATCAGAAATTTGGATAATAAGCAATCTGGTTTAAATGAATGAAACAAATAGCAGCACGACTCATTCTCAATTGTTATTGATCGTTTGATTTGAAGTAGACAGCAATGTGCGTCTTCCAAAATAAAGATGAAGCATAGTTTTATGCATATGCTTTTGCTGTCGTAACGCTGATTATTTCATTACATCATAATTCCAAAAGTAATGTCATTAGCTCTACTAGGTTTTGATATTAAAACAAGTAATTTGCAGTTTTTTTTTATTGAGTTATTAAACATTTCCACGTAAATAAGTAATGTTAATATACTTCGAAAAAGATAATAATTATTTTCTTTTAGAAAATTAGTTTTATTAATAAGAGAATATTACTTGAATCACGTAACGTTGCACTAAATTTAATTGCTTAATTTAAGTATAATCAAGAATTCATAATTGTCCAGATACCAAGTTGCGTCTAGTCGTCTTTAGAATCCTTCGATTACTATTGAGTTTGAAGTGTTTTTTTTTTTTTTTTTTTTTTTTTTTTTTTTTTTTTTTTTTTTTTTTTTTTTTACACAAAGTAGAAAATCGGGAGAAAATACCACCTTTCATCACAAAATTTAGTATTGTTGAATGGGATCACTAAAATCAGTGTGTTCTTTTGGACTCGAATTGTTAAGTATGCAAGTATGCACAAAGAGATATATGCTTACATGAATATTACACTTTATAAATTCTTCAAATCTAATGCTATTTTCTAATGTCTCTATCCTCTAATCAACGGCAGATTTTCTGATTTTGATATTTTTTTCCTTTCAAAATTGTTGCAAATGTGCGTCTTCTTCCTTCGAAATTTCCTTTAAGATGGCTATTCTAGAATCTTATTCTCAAATCATATCATTAATTCATGTTAATACCATTGATTATTTTCTCTCTTTGAATAGTAATTATCTTTTTCTTTGGTTACTAGAATTTGGAATATTTAAAAATATTTCATTTTTTCAGTGCAAATTATCTGAATTTATAAGAGGTTTTATCTCATGCAAAACCAATTTTAAGAATTACATGACTTGATCATAACCACAAAAAATCAACCTTTAGTAAAGGATGAAGAACAGTAATTTGGTTGTGGTGGCCGATGTGGTAACGTCCCTGCTTGGGGAACGCTAGACTGGGGTTCGAGTCCCGTTCAAACTCGTTAGTTTCTTTGGTCGCAGCAACTTCACCATCCTTGTTTGGGGGAGCTTATAGGTCTATCTGCTAAGTCATCAGCAGCCATTGCCTGGCCGTCCTTGGTGACGTTACCTGCTCGGGGAACGCTAGACTGGGGTTCGAGTACTGCTCATACTCGTTAGTTTCTTTGGTTGCAGCAACCTCACCATCCTTGTTTGGGGGAGCCTATAGGTCTATCTTCTAAGTCATCAGCAGCCATTTCCTGGCCGTCCTTGGTCCTAGCTTGAGTGGAGATGGGGTTTGGGTGCTGATCATATGTATATGTATATGTGGTCAGTCTCTAAGGCATTGTCCTGCTTGATAGGGCAATATCACTGTCCCTTGCCTCTACCATTCATGAGTGACCTTTAAAGCTTTAAATGAGTCGTCCACGTCATCACTATCAAGACAGACATCTTCTAAATTAAGACACGGTTCCTTCTAAAGTGTTTCTCTGGCGAGAGTTGCCGTTTAAGGATGAAATCTGTCATGACTTGAGAAGAAGAGAAGTCCATTGTTCCCTTCACATATGTTCTTTTTTTTTTCCATTCACTTTCACTTTCCTTTAGCTAAGCGATGATTTTATTTCATTTTGAAGGGAATTTTCATTTTACGATTTTCACAATAGCATGATACATTACATCATAACAGTTCTTGGCATGCAGTGTCTTCTTACTGATATTATTATAAAATTTATGGTGAATAATACTTATTTTAATTATTATTATTATTATTATTATTATTATTATTATTATTATTATTATCATTATTATTATTCTATTCAGTCTTCCTCAACATAAAATAAATAATAAACAAGTGACTACTTGTCCGGTTTTTTTCTTGATACTATTCTAGCCTTATTGATTGCTATTCATCTTGTCAGATTATACCTACAAGATCTTACTCTCCTCATTTGGTTTGGCTATTTTGGCCAAGGAGACAGACAGAGAGAGAGAGAGAGAGAGAGAGAGAGAGAGAGAGAGAGAGAGAGAGAGAGAGAGAGACCAATTGTATATGGAGACATGCATTTTATTTCAATTTATAGTTTTATTTTCATAGAAAATTATTAATCGGATAACCTTTTTTAACTATAAGTTGAGTTCGTATTAACTTACAGTGTTTTATTTATTTCATTTATTTAATTTTTATCAAGTTTCTCCACATACTAGAAAGTCGTAATTAACTCTCAACTCTCATAACGATAACAACAGTGTTTTGGTCTTAAGGGAAAGGAAAGAAAATGGTTCCTGAAACTATTTTCGAAGGACAGGCGAATCTTCTCTATTGAATTGTTTTCATTAACAATCATTGTCTGGTTGGCACCGTTTTTCCGCTTTTGTCTCTCTGTTCATTTTATAGATAGCCCCAAGTGTTCTCTTTCCGGGTATCAGTAAGATTTTTGATTTCCGCTTTTGTCTCTATGTCCATTTTATAGACAGCCCCAAGTGTTCTCTTCCCGGGTATCAGTAAGATTTTTGATTTCCGCTTTTGTCTCTATGTCCATTTTATAGACAGCCCCAAGTGTTCTCTTCCCGGGTATCAGTAAGATTTTTGATTTCCGCTTTTGTCTCTATGTCCATTTTATAGACAGCCCCAAGTGTTCTCTTCCCGGGTATCAGTAAGATTTTTGATTTCCGCTTTTGTCTCTATGTCCATTTTATAGACAGCCCCAAGTGTTCTCTTCCCGGGTATCAGTAAGATTTTTGATTTCCGCTTTTGTCTCTATGTCCATTTTATAGACAGCCCCAAGTGTTCTCTTCCCGGGTATCAGTAAGATTTTTGATTTCCGCTTTTGTCTCTATGTCCATTTTATAGACAGCCCCAAGTGTTCTCTTCCCGGGTATCAGTAAGATTTTTGATTTCCGCTTTTGTCTCTATGTCCATTTTATAGACAGCCCCAAGTGTTCTCTTCCCGGGTATCAGTAAGATTTTTGATTTCCGCTTTTGTCTCTATGTCCATTTTATAGACAGCCCCAAGTGTTCTCTTCCCAGGTATCAGTAAGATTTTTGATTTCCGCTTGTGTATCTATGTCCATTTTATAGGTAGCCCCAAGTGTTCTTTTTCCGGGTATCAGTAAGATTTTTGGGATGATTTCGCTACGCATCTGGCCCTCTACCTTCCTGGTTGTGATGGTAGAGTACTTGATTATGAATTTCACTGCTGAGGTTAGATGGCTTACTGTGGTATGTTGCGGGAGTGCCTAAAAGTACCGTTTCGCGTGAGAACTCCCTCTGGTAAGGCCAGGGTCCCTATACAGTATGTTCCCGTGAGTGCGCTTTACTATGAACCACGTTAAATGCAATTGATTTAATAAAGTCATCTTCCAAAACTGAAGATATCAATATGTTATAGACTTGAAAGGACATAGCAGATAGAAAGGGAGTAATATATAGATAATGATAAATAGATGACTTAAAGTAAAAACAATGCACATACAAACTTGCAAAGTTTAGTAAGACATTATTGTGTCTCAGCAGAATTGCGTTTGGTTTGCCGGAGTCCGTGATTTGATTCCCTGATGGAGCCCTTGAGCTTATAGCATCCTTCTTTTCCAACTAGGGTTGTATCTTAGGTAATAATAATAATAATAATAATAATAATAATAACATTTTGCCTATGACCAACCTTCGAAATTCCGCCATCATTGTCTAGATTCTCGAAACTAGGAAACTATCCTTCTTGCACCACCCTCTCCAATAGAAGAAAAAAAAACACACAGATGCTACAAATGAACGCCTTTAATCATAAGCCTTTTATTCCCTTTAGCGATGTGGGTATGTGTAGTTTGTGCCCGTGTTTTGGTACTTCATTTAAACACGCCAGACAGCATAAGCCTTCAACAAACGATGACATTTTAATAGTCTTTTCCTCGCCCGTAACCAGTCAGTCCTAAACAGAATTAACATTTTAATAGTCTTTTCCTCGCCCGTAACCAATCAGTCCTAAACAGAATTAACATTTTAAATAGTCTTTTCCTCGCCCGTAACCAGTCAGTCCTAAACAGAATTAACATTTTAATAGTGTTTTCCTCGCCCGTAACCAGTCAGTCATAAACAGAATGAATAACAACAATAACAACATTTATTATATAAGAAAAAGAAAGCCATGAAAAAGGATTAATATTAATCTAGCTGCGATAACCATCTGCTAGCTTGAAGGTCATCACCGCGAAGGAGGGAAAAAAAATAGGACATATAATCCTCTGGACTTTTAGCGTAATGCGACCTGCTGCAGCTGTTATAAATAACAAATTAATGATGTTTAAGCGGATTAGGGGGAATTGGACGCCGTACGTCAAGGTCGCAAGCAGCCGAAATAGGTTAGTGGATCCCACAGAATTTAAACTGTGGGAATGTCACTTAAGGTTTTTTTTTTTTTTTTTTTTTTTTTTTTTTTTTTTTTTTTTTTTTTATGTCGCACAAACTGTTCGGGCAATGCACTTGTGTTTCGTGTGGCCTTCAGGGTTTGTGTAAGATTACTAAAGTGGTACACTACACGCATACTGGTGCGCATGTTTCTATATGAATAAATGTATGTATGTATGTATGAATGATATATACATATTTATACATCAGTATAAACACACTCACATACATATATATATATATATATATACATATATATATATATGTATATTTATATATATACATACATTATATATATACATATATATGTATATTTATATATATACATATATATATATGAATATATATATTTATAAATACATACACATATATACAGTATATACACACACATATATATATACATACATACATATATATATATACACATACTGTATATATACATTATATATGCATTATATATACATATTTATATATATATATACATACACATATATACAGTATATATATATATATATATATATATATATATATATATGTATGTATATATACATATATACAGTATGTATATATATACATATATATATCTATATATATAAATAAACACACTTATATATATATATATATATATATATATATATATATATTACTCCTTTCAAATTTTTCTGTTTTGATAACCCTCCACCCATCTAGCTATTAGGATTTGGTAATCTGACAAAAAAGGAAAACGATTGATTAACGATATAGTAAATAGATTAGAATATAAAACCCTTTAAATCTAAAAAATCAAGAGTTACAATAAATGAAATGGAAAAAAAAAATATATATTACCTGCGTCTGAAAATATAGACTGATGTATAGCCTAAACATGCTTAGCGGGATATATGTGGGCTTATTTGTGTGGGATTTGGCGTTGGGGCCAAGTTGTCCAATCGATTTGAACAGTGGCCTATTGGAAACGTCCCTGCCTAGCACTCTGCTAGACTCGGGTTCGAGACCGCCCAAGCTCGCTAGTTTATTGCAAAGTCTTGTTTTGATGTAGTATCTGTATTCTCCACATCCTTGTGATCTAAAGATATGGAATTTGGGGGAGCCTATAGGTCTACTTGCTGAGTCATCAGTAGCCATTGCCTGCCCATTCCGGGTCCTAGCTTGGATGGATAGGGGGCTTGGGCGCTGATCATACAGTTTGTATATAAGGTCTTTTTCTTGGGCATTGTCCTGCTTGCTATGTCATTGTCACTGACCCTTGCCTCAGCTATTCATAAGCGGCCTTTCAACCTTTGAATTAATACCATTGTTTAATGTTCATTCCAAGAGACCCAGGGCCTCTGCTATAAGCCCCTGGGCTTATAGCATCTTGCTTTTCCAATTAGGGTTGTAGCTTAGCAAGTAATGATAATAATAATGATATACAAGACATATTTCTGTCGACGATACACAATGGAAACTCTTCATATTGATAGTGTGTCACGCATATAAGGCAATCCTACATGAAGTTCATTAATCAGATTGATGGATTTTGTTCCTCTGCTTAAAAACATTGGAACATTCACAAATCGATATAATTTGCCACCTTATATTGGAAAAATGAACAGTTGCTATATGCGATTATGACTAAGATCTCTCTCTCTCTCTCTCTCTCTCACACACACACACACACACATACACACAGATATACACATAGGTCTATTCCTGAGCGATAACAGCGATCTGGAAACGCTTTTAAAAATCGATTGTACATCTTTTGACAGGTTAGTCAACTGCAGTGGGTCACAGACTGGTTTAAGAGAGAAGAGAGAAAATATAAAGACCTGAGCAGCAATTTATCGGCTAAACTATATATTATCACATGATAAGGGGATACATGAACGTGCTGAAAAGGTTAATGTATCGCCCTGATCAGGAAAGCTGAATTAGTCAGGCCCACCCACACTAGGTTGGTTTGCTGTGAGCGATCAGTCGAAAAATCTCCCCCCATCACCAATCCGCACTGGCCAGCATGGTGATGAAAACTGGCCAAACCCCAAATATGAATTGACATGTCTGAGGGCTTTGTCATGCAGTGGACTGGGATAGGATGCATTTGTTATTGTTGTTTCAAAAAAAAAAAAAAAAAAAAAAAAAAAAAAAAAAAAAAAAAAGAGGAGGACCTTGACGAGGTAATCCTTCTACCTCCCAAGGAGGTATTAAACCTCCTTGCTACCTCTGAAATTTTCTGCTTCGGCGGGTACTTCTGAGTGAACAAAAAAACTTAAGCACCGGCTTCTTTTTGGAAATGGCTCAGAGGGCTAAAGGAGTGACCGGCCGTCAGCGAGGTGGAGATGGTGCGGGTTTTTTGAAGACTGTCTCTGCTGATGCCTCCCTCCAACACCTCGGCCAGACTCTGCCATTTCAATTGGCCAGCTGTCATAACACAAGTTTCGTCCCATTGCTCTCTCTCTCTCTCTCTCTCTCTCTCTCTCTCTCTCTCTCTCTCTCTCTCTAATAGGCTACATAAAGAGACAATTCAACTACAGAAACAAAGACACTGTACTACAGCTGTACACATCACTAATAAGACCCCATCTAGAATACGGAGCCCAATTTGGGGCTCCAAGTATTCAAAAGGGTATAGGCCTACATAGACTGGAAGCAGTACAAGTTAGGGTCACCAAACTAGTTCCAACACTGAGGCAATTTGGATATAGACCGTAGACGGAGGATGGAACGTTTGTATTTATTTCTTCTACAACTTGACGACTAAGGGGACATTTAATAGAGGCATTCAAAAATCTTAAAGGAATTACAAACGTAATTACTACAATCTATTCACTCTTAGCCCAAATCAGTCTAGAGGTAACGGATACAAACTGGAATTGAAATGATACAACACCACTAAATGTGGTAATTTCTTTATATACAAAATAGAAAATACTTGGAATAGACTTCCAGCGGATGTAGTAAACGGTAACACAGTCAACGAGTTCAAGATTAAGTTAGACAAGATCATAAGAACTCGCTGAATGCTTAAACTAAATCGCTCTACCAAAGAGCAAATGGAGTCTCCATGGATGGACTAAAAAGTCTTCGAGACATCCAAAATCCTTGTAACTCCTTGTAACATTCTCTCTCTCTCTCTCTCTCTCTCTCTCTCTCTCTCTCTCTCTCTCTCTCTCTCTCTCTCTCTCTCTCTTCATATATATATATATATATATATATATATATATATATATATATATATTGATAATGAGCAATACGTAACGAAACAACAATTCGAGCTATAATGATGGAAACAGAATAATAGTGCTAATTGTATTCGATATTAAAACATTAATAATAATTATTATTATTATTATTATTATTATTATTATTATTATTATTATTATTACTGCTACTATTGGTGTTGTTGTTATCCTTGTCTGAAATAAAATATCGATCTTTTTCTGAGATATATAGCCTACATCTTTATATATATATATATATATATATATATATATATATATATATATATATATATATATATATGTGTGTGTGTGTGTGTGTGTGTGTGTGTGTTTCCAGGTCATTGACATAATAACTGTTTTTGAGGTATGTGAATACATTGTCCTACAAGATTGAAAGATGATAAAGCTTCATATCCTAGTTATAGGATACAAAGAGAAGTTATCATGGTAACAGTGGTAACTGAAAACTTTCATATTATGCTTAATGATTTTTTTCTTTCGGGGAACTATTTTTCTTATCAAGGAGATTATAGTTTGGTTTTAAAGGATTTGAGAAGGAATTCGACTCCTTTGAGGTCAAGCTTGGATTTATAGGATTAGTACAATCCTAATCCTATTGAACCGTATGAGTATGTACGCAACAACGTTTAAGATTATGCTGACAATATCGTAGCTTTCTTGTCCATTAAAAATCTATTATCTTTACTTTGTTTTACGATTAACCAATGCCTGAAAGTGTTTATGCTTCTTGAAGTGCTTACGATTTTGTTTTCAAGTTTTGCTGTAGGTTCCCATATCGTCATCATCTGCGATTACTTTGCTTTATTTAATATTCTTTCTTCAGTATATTGTAATTGCAGTTAGTTTCTTTTATATAAAATACTTAATAAGTTTTAACATCACCCATAAAATTGATCGATTACAAACGAACTTGAGTATGCGAATGTCCTTACATATACAGAACAGTCACACACAAAATAAAGTTCATGGCCATGTACTCTGTTCCTTTATACATATGTGGGTTGTACAAAGAGAACACGACGAACTGAAATAGCCCCGTGCTCAGATGCGCTCTCTCTCTCTCTCTCTCTCTCTCTCTCTCTCTCTCTCTCTCTCTCTCTCTCTCTCTCTCTCTGCCTTGGCTTTCTATGAAAGGATCCCTCCATCAGTACCTTAAGGCTTACACGACACACCCACCTCTTCAGCAAAGAATAATCGTGGTACTGGATATGGTTTGGTCATCATTAGTTCAAATGGAGTCCTTTTCTTCTTTTGCTGTTTTATTGTTGTAACTCTCCTTTGATGTCAGATACCTCATTTGTATATATGAATAGAAAATTGCCAAAGTAAATACTATCGGCATTTAAGAAGCGTTGGTTAAGAAGGTTTCATCTCTCTCTCTCTCTCTCTCTCTCTCTCTCTCTCTCTCTCTCTCTCTCTCTCTCCTTATCTGAGAACGGGTGGCTTTTAAAATGCCACTCGCGCTGATGAAGTCATTTTATTCATTCCGTTATGGCGCCATAAATAGTCATTTCTCCAAACAGTTTTTCTCGGCGCTCAAGTAACACTTCCGCGCTCCATAAGTCTGTCATTCTGATGGGGAATGCGCTGGTGATGGACGTTTTGTGGCCGACTCCTCCCTCCATTTGAGTGGGAGAAGAATCCGCCTTGTTAGGACTTTTGGGTTGTTGTTTCTACAAATGGTTTGTTGAAGAATATTTCCTGCAAATAGAGCATAGACCTCTTGGCACAGAACTGGATGGGAAAATAGGTTACACAACCAAAATATATAAAGTTTTGTTGATCATAAAACTGCAGTCTTTTCCGCCACTCTACGCTGTGTTTGTTCCCTAGAAATTTCGTCACCTTGACGGTTGTGCATACAACCAAATATCCCTGTGGGTCGTATCAACTTTTTGTCATCCAGCCCGAAACCCAAACAACAGGACAATGACGTAACACGTGTCTCTCTACGGCATTGTCCTTCGCACGGAAGGACAAAGAAAAAAAAATGAATGTCTGATGCGAGACCTTGTTTCAGTGTTCAAACAAACACAATGGCCGCCTCCAATAGTATGTCTTGCTGGTGCTCTTCCGTAAACCTTTCAAGTTAGACTGGCTAAACTTTGACATGCGCTTAGCCTTTAAGGGAGTTGGGTGTGGACTGGCAAAGGATTCCATTACAGTCACATTGTATAAGAATGAAAATATGATAGATGTGAGGTTGTAATTGTTAAATGCTAAGGGTTAATTTGTTCCCAGATGTTTTTCCTTCTTAAAGGTTTATTGGCAACTAGAGAGTTTGGCGCTTAAAATCATATTTTAGAAACATATTTTTTTCTGGTGTGGGGTACTGTATATTAATCATCCTAACTTACTTATATGGATGAAAAGTGAAACCTGAATAAGAAATATGTGGGCAACAAAGTTTTCGTAGCTTGATACATATTGCATGATTATCCCGTGCTGTCTGTAGCGATATTTATCCTTTGTTTGTATTATAAGGAAGTATTATTGCAGCAGACCCTGTAGACATCCTATTATTATTATTATTATTATTATTATTATTATTATTACTTGCTAAGCTACAACCCCAGCTGGAAAAGCAGAATGCTGTAAGCCCAAGGGCTGCAACAAGGAAAATAGCCTAGTGAGGAAAGGAAACAAGGATACTGCAAGAAAAGTAATTAACAATAAAAATGAAATACTTTAAGAGCAGTATTACTATTATTATTACTAATTGCTAAGCCACAACCCCAGCAACAAAAGCAGAACGATACAAGCCCAGGGGCTTCAACAGGAAAAATAGCCCAGTGAGGAAAGGAAACAAGGGAAAATAAAATATTTTAAGAACAATGACATTCAAATAATTATCTCCAATAAAAACTATAAAAACATTAACAAAGCAAGAGGAAGAGAAATAAGCTAGAATAGTGTGCCCGAGTGCACCCTCAAGCAAGAGAACTCTAACCCAAGTCAGTGAAGGACCATGGTACAGAGGCTATGGCGCTACCCAAGACTAGAGAACAATGGTTTGAATTTGGAGTGTCCTTCTCCTAGAAGAGCTGCTTACCATAGTTAGTCTCTTCTACCCTTACTATGAGGCCACTGAACAATTACAGTGCAGTGACCCCTTGGGTGAAGAAGAATTGTTTTGTAGGCTTAGTGTTGTCAGGTGTATGAGGACAGAGGAGAATATGTAAAGAATAGGCCAGACTATTCGGTGTGTGTAGGCAAAGGAAAAATGAACCGTAACCAGAGAGAAGGATCCAATGTGGTACTGTCTGGCTAGTCAAAGGATCCCCATAAGTCTCTAGTGGTAGTATCTCAACGGGTGGCTGATGCCCTGGACAACCTACTATTCCGTGGAAGCTTCCTTAACACTAATGATAATACATGTAAGATTTCAAGTTTTTTAGCAGTGTTTAAAGATTCAACATTACAATGTATTTGAAATATTAATATCTCCAATATTTAGAGATTATATCTTTATTATTTATACCATTCGAGTTTCTCTCTTATAGAAATCTGTCCTTCAGAAACTCCCTAATTTATAATATTTTTGCATCCAACACATTATTCCATCAAGTACATCATCCCTCATTAGTTGTTTAGTACCTATTACTCGTTTCCTGGTTCGCTAAACAAAGTAACAGACTTAACTGTATAAACAGGTATGAGCTCATCGAATAATCGGACCTTTATGCGATGCGTATCATAAAATTCTCCTCTCTCTCTCTCTCTCTCTCTCTCTCTCTCTCTCTCTCTCTCTCTCTCTCTCTCTCTCCTCTCTCTCTAAGGAATCTATTTATACTATTTAAAGCAGAATCAACTGAATTTTCTTTTTGTATAAATTTGGAAATGGACAATACAATGACCTTTCTTTTTTTTCTATTTTTAAGTAGTTGAAGGTGTTTTTTGAGAGGTATAGTAAATCATGTTTTAAAATTTATTTTCTTTTATCATTTACAGTAGGTTAGGTTACCTCTTGTCACATCAGAGCATTGTAATCTGCAAGAGCTTGCTTTGTTCTTTATGACTTGTTTCCGAAAATTTACTTGCCTTACGTTTAACAAAGGCAAAAGCCAAGGCAAGGCAAAGGCAAAGCAAGGCAAAGGCAAAGCAAGGCAAAGGCAAAGGCAAAGGCAAGGCAAAGGTAAATTTTACTCTATCATATTCTAAAAAAAATATTACTGGGTGGACGGTTGATTTGAAATAAGCCGTCTAGAAACCTATGGACTCCGCAACGAACAATAAAATTAACTTCTTTTTTTTTTTCTTCTTTTTTTTTGCTGATATGTATGTTATCATCAATGTTAAGCGTTAATTCTATTGTGATTTTGTTACCCAGACCTTAGAACTCTGTGGTTAACCTGCTAATTGATGTTTATAATGTATCACTGATATTATGGCATATCTCATCTTTTTTTTTTACCGATGTCAAAAGTGTAAGATCACTGTACCCTTATTGTAACTCTGTATATGGCTTTTGCTGAAATAAAGATTATTATTATTATTATTATTATTATTATTATTATTATTATTATTATTATTTATTTATTTATTTATTTGAAATAAAAAAGAAGAAAATAATCAGCTATATTAAAAAAAGCCTCCGTGGGTCACCTATCTTTTTTTGCATTCTCTTTGTCTACAGAGTTAATGGCGTATTTTAAATGTTTATTTTGCCTGCGTTCTGGGAGAGTGGTTAACGCCTGCCTGGTGCCGTGACGTTGTCGCTCGTCATATCGAGTTCTCTCAACAAATATAAATATTTTTCTCCCCGATTACGTCGTTTCTGCTCTCTGTCTTTTAGGCTAACACGTCTGGCAGAATGTGCTTGTTGCCTCGCAAGGAAACGTGTTTACTTTCGTCTATAATTTCATAATATTATTGAAGAATTCTTACTGTTGTGATAAACAACATGAACTTGGTCTGTCTCTCGAACAGTTTTCATTGGGGGGTGTTAAATTAAACAGTCCTCTTTTACATATATACTCAAAACCTACGTAACCTGACTTAATTTGATTTACATTTGAGTGAAGCATCGTTGTTTTCTGTTGATTGGACCAGCACGATTTTGTATAGTAGTTCATACAGTGTTTTTCCTTCCACACGATTCATCTCATTAGACAGACCTACATGAAACTGACTGAACTGACTGACTGACTGAACTGACTGGTTTATGGTAAAGAACTAAGTCTAAAAGCAGATTCTTTCAACAACCAGTGACCGATCAAAAGGTCTTTTGAGGATTTTTCAAAATAACTGTCATAGCCGTACTATAGGTCAATGTCGTAACTTTATCCCTGAAATGGTGGTTTATTGTGTCAATTTCAAGTCTCAGGACACGTATTGCTCCCTCCCTCGATATACTACTGGGGGGTGGGGGATTCCAAAAACTACAGGGCCATAAGGAAAACAACGATGGCCAAAAAAAAAAAAAAAAAAAAAAAAAAAGGCTAATGATCCTGCTGGTGATCCTAATGTGCGCAGAAGCTTCTTTGACTTTCCTTTAGGTCGTTTTGGTGATGAAGGATTTTGTGGTTAGAAGAATATCCTCTTCTTCTCCTCCCCCTCTTCATCTTCCACATTTTGACTGCTCTGTAACTTAAGACATAGGATTTGTAGAAGGTTTATTGTCTTTAAGAGAGAGAGAGAGAGAGAGAGAGAGAGAGAGAGAGAGAGAGAGAGAGAGAGAGAGAGAGAGAGAGAGAGAATAATACGCGAGCCAAAATAAAGTTAATGATAATAAAAGTTAATTCAACGGGAATGTTTACGCAAATGCTGTAATTATTCTGGCAATACATATTTTCTACATCAATGTTAATGTTATTGAACTTTTTGGCTGTTATTTATTTATATTTTCTACATCAATGTTAATCTCATTGAACTTTTT
>NC_090725.1:12685836-12690836 GCF_036898095.1 Palaemon carinicauda | reverse complement strand
GCTATACGGCACCGCTGCAAGTCGGTGCAAATCTGCATCGCTAAAAGAAATTGACTATAGTGGAAAAATTGTCTGAGTGCTCATATCCAACTTGCTACTGTCTTGGCTTTTTCGGAACCCAAGGTGGCCGCCGTACATTAGGGAAATCGAAAAGTTGTCATAATTTCTGATCTAAGTGCAGTAGCGTAGCAGTATTGGTGTCTATGTGACTGTTTTTATAGCAAAATATGTCGTACATATATATGTATATATATATATATATATATATATATATATATATATATATATACATACATATATATATATATATATATATATATATATATATATATATTCATATATATATATTTATATATATATACTGTATATATATATATATATATATATATATATATATATATATATATATGTATGCATGTATGTATAAATTTCTCTTGCATTAATTTTACTTTGATTATGAATATATTTTGTTAATTAGAACATTGTGAGATGTGTATTAAGAAATCATCATTATCTCCTCCTACGCCTATTGACGCAAAGGGCCTAGGTTAGATTTTTTCAGTCGCCTCTATTTTGAGCTTTTAAAATCAACACTTCTCCATTCATCATCTTCTACTCAATGCTTCATAGTCCTCAGCCATGTAGGCCTGGGTCTCCCAACTCTTCTAGCACCTTGTGGAACCCAATTGAAAGTTTGGTGAACTAATCTCTCTTGTCTTGGGGAGCACGAAGAGCATGCCCAAACCATCTCCATCTACCCCTCACCATAATCTCATCAAAATATGGCACTCGAGTAATCTCTCATTGTTTCCTTTCTAATCCTGAAGTGCCATTTAACTCCCAATATTCTTCTGAGGACTTTGTTGTCAAATCTACTAAATCTGTTAGATATTATTTCATTGTCATACCACGACTCATGTCCATACAGTAACACCGATCTCACTAAACTGATAAATAGCCTGAGTTTTACATGTAATTTCAGGTGATTTGATTTCGAAGATTATACTTAACTTAACCATTGTTTGATTTTCTATTTTCAATCTTTCATTAAACTCCAATTCTAAAGACCCTGTATTAGACATCATAGTTCCTAAATATTTAAATGATTCTACCTCATTAATCCTTTCTCCTTCCAATGATATTTCCTCTTCCATTGCATATTCCGTTCTCATCACGGAATAACTACATTTTATTCCCTTCAAAACTTATAATCTAGATCTATTTGATTACTAATGTCTCACATCTGATCCTTTTCATGTATGAAAACATGTAGTTATTCTGTTCACAGCTTTTATTTTTTTTCATGAGAGCATTGATAAGTGACAGCTAAGAATAAGCAACGCGTCAGTGATCATTTGTAATGTGTTGTAAAAGTGTTGTACAGTACCTTCAATGTGGCTAAATTTATCGTTTCAAGGCATATTTGTAATATTGTACTTCTAGTTTTCAATCAAACTACTTCAGATCTCGCTGATCTTCCAAACAGAAAGTTCTAAACATGGCCACTTAAAACCAAATTTTGATCTTATTTCATTTGCTATTTTTTTTTCTTTTTCTTTTTTTTTTTTTTTTTGAAGTCAGGTGTTCAATGAGAATTTTATGATCATAGTTCTGGCAGACGTATGTTCTGTATGTCATAAATTCACAGTGTATAGATTTGGGATCCTAATATTTCTTTGCTAGTACCAATTAAATTATTATTCGTGAATAATCATGCATTTGTGAATAATGTTAGTTAAGTGATTGCTGACAACGTTATGTTTCGAACACATTTGCCCTATTCAGCATTTTCTCCACTTCTATTTTTTCAGTCGAGCTGAAGCACTGTCGGTCTATTTGCACTGCTTCAGAGAAAGTCCAGATGATGCTGAAACACTTAACTAGATCAGCGTGTTTATAAAAACATGGAAATAATAACAATTCAAAAAATTATATATAAAAAAAAAGATTAACATGAACGCATAACAAGAATGAGAAAACAAGAAAGAAGCAACACAAACACCGACCTCGAAGCTAAAAAAAAAAAAAAAAAAAAAAAAAAAAAAGAAGACTTGTAAAAGTCAGTTGTTTTGAGCTAAATATATCGTTTGGGCGTGTGTTCCTGTTCGTTCAGTGGCGATCTCTCAAAAGATGGGTGGTGGTAGGACCTCCCCTTTCCCATGCAGTTTCCCCCTCCCCCTTTCCTTTGTGATATCTCCCTTTCATTCAAGGGGGAGGGAGCTACCCCCTTCCTTTCTGCCCACTACAAGGTTTGGGCTCAATTTAATGAAAGAGCCAGATGCCCTAACGCGGCAGTGAATCCACAGGGAGTGTCACGGTGCCACTTCTCCCTCCCCTATACCTCCTTTTCTTTCTCCCTCCTTTAACCTTCCTCATACCCACCTGTCTGCCCAGTGCCCCCTCTCCACTATTACCTTTGCTCCCCCCCCCCCCCCTACCGAGTATGCTACCACGGGGGCGACACCACTGTAGGTCCTGGGGCATGAGCGTGTGAGAGAGTGCCACTTTGTTGTCCTTGAGTGCCAAGCTCCTCAAGGTGAAGGTCTGTCTCGAGTTAGATTCATGTCCTCCTCACCCTCCCCCCACATCTTTTTTTTTTTACTCTGAAGGTAAATGGGAGGAAGAAAGGTAGAGGAGATTGTCTGGGGCAAGTCTCGCTGGTTTCCTCTCTGCCCTGATGTTTATTTGTTTGGCTACAGTTTTTTTCTTTGCTCTGTGATTGTCTTGTTTTTTAGCTGGTGTTTTCTTTTTTATTCTATACATTATCCCTCCGATAAACTTTGTTATGTTTTCTTGTAAATGGTTTCTTCAATCTTCTTCCCTTTATCCTTCTTGCAACTCTATCATATAATATAATTCAGTTCCCGTACAGATCGATTTATTCGATCTTAAAATGACTATTGATAGTCATTTGTTAAAATATGTAAATTATGCCATAAATCTAAGTCTTTGTCTTCCAATATAGAGTCGCTTTGCTTTTTTTGGGATTTACATCTTGTCTGTAAAAGCATAATGGCTGTGTCAAACATGATAGTGAATTCTATGGTTTATTTATGGGAAATGTCAGATCATTTGTCCTTTCCTGTACTCTTTTCTAGGGCAAAAAAAGAGACAGAATATATTGCAGAATGTGATTTATTTGTTCATGATATGTTGAAAGTTTCTTAGGCCGAGTGTAAGGAACTCTATTGGTGTTTTATTCCCTCGCATCTGAGATTTTTTTTGTTGGCCGATGGCAATTCGTATATCTTCGGGCAACTTATTACTTTCCTAAAGAATATTTAGGATATCAATAAAAATATTATAAGAATAAAAACATCGTTTAGAAAGAACTTAGAAGACACTGTAAACTTCAATCACTCATATAGAATGTTGTGCATCCACAATTGGATATATTAAAATCTGTGAATTCTCTTTTGTAATATTGATGGTTTTTCTCATTTGTTAAATAGAATTGTTCCATCTTGATCTATTGACAGTCCTTGCATCTAGTTGAGTGGAATTACACAACAAAACTTTTCTGTATTTTTCCTGAGAAACTGTTTTCTTATTATTTTATTCTTCTGATAGGGTTTGATCAAGAGGAAAAGAACTGAGGAGACTAAATAAACAAAAAATTGACCCTTCTCACGAGTTGCAAGTTTAGAAAGTACAGTTATGAATGGGATTGTCAAGGTTTCTTAAAAGGAAAGCTTTTCATATTAAAGAATTTTGAGAGAAGGGGATTGTCAAGGTTTCTTAAAAGGAAAGCCTTTCTTATTAAAGAATTTTGAGAGAAGTTTAGAAAGTACAGTTATGAATGGGATTGTCAAGGTTTCTTAAAAGGAAAGCTTTTCATATTAAAGAATTTTGAGAGAACCAGCAAGAGAGAGAGAGGTGACTCAGGCGAGTAATAGTGTGGGCTAGAGGTTGGGTTGACGAGATGTTGATGAACCTATGAACCCGTTTAAATATATGAGTGGCAGATACTGTGTTTTTTATACTGAGAGAGAGAGAGAGAGAGAGAGAGAGAGAGAGAGAGAGAGAGAGGAGAGAGAGAGAGAGAGAGAGAGAGAGAGAGAATTTCTTGAAGATCATTAGGAGAAAGAGACCAAAAACTGTTCAGCTGCAGGCGCAATGCCAGATAATTGCGTTGCCATGAGAAGTACATTATATATGATTCTTTCTCCGTCGTCCATAAAGAAATGATAGATTCTTTTTTCTAAGAAAAGTTTTTCCAAGTCACGCGTGCCTTCGAATGTTATTATTTTCTTATTTTTCATATTTTAACATAAACGCCTGAACAGGAGAGGCCCTAGACATTCATACAAATTCCTCAAGAGTTATAGAATTCTTAAAATTAGATGTCTGAGAAAAGACAATTAAATGAAATAAATACACGATCTCGAATTGCCCCGACTAACGAAGACAGAGCAACTTACCCGGTTCTTGAAAAGACCATAATATAAACATAACTGTTTTCATACTTGGGTCAAGTTAACGGTTGAGATAACCACATTTTTATGGCACTTACTTGACGAGATGTAGGAGCATGAGAAGCTAAGTATGCCACGATAATTTGCAAGGGAAGAGGGCGGCACTATTACCAGCGGGAGGCAATGTCATGTAATTTAAGGTCTGTATGTTTCGTGCGTCTATCAAGAGCAGGCATTGAGGGTGGTTGGTTGGTTTAGACTTTAGAGTAGGTCAGACTTATGCCAGCATGAGCCCTTGCCCAAAGGGAAATGAAGAGTTGGAAGGTGCTAAAGGAAACCAGTCCAAACACTTAGGGAAAAAAAATTAGGATTAAGACAAAGTGTTTTTTGAGAAATGAAGAGTTGGAAGGTGCTAAAGGAAACCAGTCCGAACACTTCGGAAAAAAAAATGAGGATTAAGACAAAGTGTGCTTTGAGAAATAAAGAGTTGGAAGATGCTAAAGGAAACCAGTCCGAACACTTCGGGAAAAAATGAGGATTAAGACAAAGTGATCTTTGAGAAATGAAGAGTTGGAAGATGCTAAA
>NC_090725.1:12660836-12678336 GCF_036898095.1 Palaemon carinicauda | reverse complement strand
ATGCTATAAATTTTTTTTTTTTTTTTTTCAGATTTTTAATATTTTTTTGAGAAAATTCAGGCCTTTTCCAAGAGAATGAGACCAACCTGACCTCTCTATAACAAAAATTAAGGCTGTTAGAGGAATTTAAAAAATATATACTGCAAAATGTGCTGGGGAAAAAATACCCCTTGGGGGTTAAGGGTTGGAAATATCCAAAGAGCCTGGGGGTAAAAGGGTAATTAACGATTGCATAATATGTAGAGTAATAAAAAGAAGAAACTATTCCATTCTAATTCGCCATATTAAAAAGACCAAGAAGTTCAGACGGCGCTGGCTGGACTTGGCGCCTTCTCTTAAGCCGCAGCGCTGAAAGTATCTGAACAGTTGTAGCAATATCCTATGCAACGGACGATTTGATGATGTCACCTTGTCAGATACACACATCGTGTAGTTGATTCAGCTGTTTGAACGTAAGTCGCAGCCTTTGCATCATAAATCACATTGACCGTGAATTAATGGAAGGTCACTTCGACTATCTCTCTGCGTGCAATTCATTCCCGTCAATTACTAAGCGTGCGCTGGCTGAATTTTAATATCCAAGACAAGTATCGTGACGTCATTGTCAACAAGGATTAGGGAGTGGTGAGTGAACCGGTATTGGAGAAAAAAAAACATTAATGGCGTAGTTATTTTCTTCTTCATTTTGTTGCCCCTTTGGCTTTTCGTTTATTACTTACTTCAGTTTTGCGGAGAATGAGACTAATATTTTAAGTGAAACTTGAGGTTCATCCCCCCCCCCCCCGTAGCTCTAGCGGTCTGTGCGTGAGAGAAAATTTAATAATGTCCATCTATATAAGTTCCGTTTAAAGATAATAAATAATGTTCCATTCTTCCCTCTTTTCATTATGTTGATTATGCTTGAAATTTCCGATGCATTCATTTGCCCCGTCTGAAATACCATTACTACGTAAATTTATTGATCCCAGACCAATCACATTTCTTCGAACTACTCAAACTGAAGTGTCATATTCTTCATAAGAGTTCAGTTCCCAGAGTAGGCTCACGTGAATAAACAAATGTGTGTGATGAATACACTCTAGTCTCAGCCATGAAAGCAAATCTCTCGTTGGGCATTTCTAGGTAATAGGAAGGGTGCAGTTTCCTCGGTATTTACAGAAATAATCTGGGGAAGCTGAGCTTTCTTATTACGTTATAGGATGAGGGTTTCGCACAGGGGAAACCCACGGGTTATAAAAACATCCGCAGGATGCCTTGCTTGAATGGCAAGCCCACAGTATATCACGGGAAGGGTTTTGTATTTCCGAAATTAAGGTGAATCGCTCTATCCCGTTTCAAAACGAATACCGGAGATGAAGTTATACAGATGGGGTGTTGTTTTCTTTCATTTATTTATGGTGAAGCTTTTCTTTTCTAGAAAAAAAAACCAGAATACTCTCTCTCTCTCTCTCTCTCTCTCTCTCTCTCTCTCTCTCTCTCTCTCTCTCTCTCTCTCTCTCTCTCTCACTCTCTCTTTTCCACGACGCGTTATGTAACAGCTATACGACTTCTCGTAAGTGCCGAGATTTTCTCTCCAATCAGCTACTGGTTTTTTATGAAATTGACATGGTCGCCGTGATGAAGCAAGAACAGCTGAAAAGAGACAGGGATGAAGTAGGAATTAGGGAAGTCGTTAAGACAAGGATCACCAGACAAGCAATGAGCAAGTCGTCTCAGACTCGTTGTGGGTTGGGCTTACATTCGCACATACACGTTGACTGAAATTAGACCTGGAGTCATCAGCCGTAGAGTGAAAATAATGGCAAGGGGAAACATCATATGTACAGTATACTGTATGTGTATATATATATATATATATATATATATATATATATATATATATATATATATAAATATATACACACACACATATATATATATATATATATATATATATATATATATATATATATATATATAACGGCAAGGGGAAACATCATATGTATGCTGTATGTGTATATATATATAAATACACACACATATATACATATATATATATATATATATATATATATATATATATGTGTGTGTGTGTGTGTATGTATACGCCTACTGTGTATATATATATATATATATATATATATATATATATATATATATGTATATATATATATATATATCCATACACAGTAGCCGTATACATATATATATATATATATATATATATATATATATATATATATGAGTAAAAATCACAACATAAAATGTACAAAGAGAAATTTTTAAACTTCATAGTAGTCAGTACTCTAAGGAGTCTTATTGACATCGTCTAACTAACAACAGAACTAAACCACAGATGCTACGTTCTTGATACAGCTTATGAGATCACTAAGAGGTCAGCTTCTTAATTACCACAGATCATTGGCTCTTAAGAAAAGAGGACTGCAAAGGGTTCATGGAATGATCTTCCTAATCGGGTGGTTGAATCAGTAGAACTTCAAAAGTTCAAAGTTGGAGCAAATGCTTTTTTGTTGACCAGGCGGACATGAGTCTTTTTATAGTTTATTTATGACATATTTTTTTTTAATGTTCTTAATAGTTTATATATGACATGTCTGTTTTGACGTTGTTACTTATTTTAGAATGATTTATTGTTAATTTGTTCTCTTCATTTATTTATTTCCTTATTTCCTTTCCTCACTGGGCTATTTTTCCCTGTTGGAGCCCCTGGGCTTATAGCATCTTGCTTTTCCAACTAGGGTTGTAGCTTGGATAGTAATAATGATAATAATAATAATAATCTGAACTTTGCTCTCTTCTGGGAGAGACTGTCTGTAACTTTTGATTTTTGACGGTAATTGGCTTAAATTTTTTGTTTCTTCACGATGTAAATATTTGTAGAGTGATGCGATTAATTTGTTTCTTTTGTTTCATTCATAATTAGATGATAGCATTTAGTTTTATGAGGCTACCATACGAATTTGTTATAAGTTATTGTGGAATCTTTCTATTGTAATATTATTCTTATTATTATTAGATAAGCTACAACCCTAATTGGAAAAGTAGGATGCTATAAGACCAAGGACTCCAACAGGGAAAAATAGCACAGTGAGGATGGAAACAATGATATTATCATTATCATTATTACTTGCTAAGCTACAACCCTAGTTGGAAAAGCAGGATGCTATAAGCCCAGGGGCTCCAACAGGGAAAATAGCCCATTGAGGAAAGGAAAGAAGGAAAAATAAAATATTTTAAGAAGAGCAACAAAATTAAAATAGATATCTCCTATATAAACTATAAAAACTAACAAAACAAGAGGAAGAGAAATAAGATAGAATAGTGTGCTCGAGTGTAACCTCACGCAAGAGAACTCTAACCCAAGACAATGGGAAGACCATAATACAAAGGCTATGGCACTACCCAAGATTAGAGAACAAAGGTTTGATTTTGGAGTGTCCTCCTAGAAGAGCTGCTTACCATAGCTAAAGAGTCCTTCTCTACCCTTACAAAGAGGAAAATGGCCACTGAACAATTACAGCGTAGTAAGAAGAATGTGTTTGGTAATCTCAGTGTTGTCAGGTGTGTGAGGACAGAGGCGAATAGGTAAAGAAATAGGCCAGACTATTTGGTGTGTGTGTGTGTGTGTGTGTGTGTGTGTGTAGGCAATGAGAAAATGAACAGTAACCAGAGGAAGGATCCAATATACTACAGTCTGGCCAAGCAAAAGAGAAGTCATAAAAAAATAAGATGAAATATTTTAAGAAAAGTAAACAACATTGAAATAGATCTTTCATACATACACTGTATTCTCGAAATTAAGATCATGAATACGTCGCTTACCACTTAGCTGTCCAGCTTCATTAACACACACACACACAGACAAAGACAAAGAAGAAGAAGAAGATACATACGCTCTAAACAATATGTATGTCACCCTGTTCAACATAAAAACATTCGCTGTAAGTTTGAACTTTTGAAGTTCTACAGATCCAACTAACTGATAAGGAAGATCATTCCACAAGTTGGTCACAGTATTGCCTCTCATGATGGAGAAGACCTTTAATATTATGAATTAACCTAGTATTATGAACATGATTGTATTGTCCGAAAAGATCTGAATGTAAATGATGGTCAGAAATCATGAAATATCTTATGCAACATGCATTACGAACTAATTGAACGACGGTGCCAGAGATTAATAGCTAGATCATTAATAAGAAATTTAATAGACCGTAAGTTCCTGTCCAACAAATTAAGGTGAGAATCAGCAGCTGAAGATCAGACAAGAGAATAATACTTGAAACCAACAGATTAAGATAAGAATCAGCAGCTGAAGATCAGACGAGAGAATAATACTTGAAACAAGGTAGAATGAAAGAATTAAAAGAGTTCAGATCGATTGATTATCGGAAAACTTGGAAGACTTACTCTATAAGCCAAATTTTTGTACAATGGAAGAAGAGACAGACTGAATGTTTCTCAAAAGTATATTTGCTATCAAGAATCGCCCCTAAAGTTTTAAAAGTCATAAAAATAATACAGTTGAATAAACACGGCATTAACAATGTGTTTCTAGCCACCTATAATTATATGCGCTTACTTACACACACACACACACACACACACACACATATATATATATATATATATATATATAGATATATATATATATATATATATGTATATATATATATATATATAATATATGGTTTATATATGTATATATATTATATATATATATATATATAAAATTATGTGTATATATGTATATGCTAACACACACACACACACATATATATATATATATATATATAGAGAGAGAGAGAGAGAGGAGAGAGAGAGAGAGAGAGAGGAGAGAGGAGAGAGATGATAAATAGATAGATAGATAGATATAATTATGTGTATATATGTATATTCTCACACACACATATATGTGTGTGTGTGCGTTTGTGTGTTAATGAAGCTGGACAGCTAAGTGGTAAAGCGAGGCACCATGATCTTAATTTCGAGCGTACAGTATTGACTACAGCAACGCCGTACACTTGTATGTATTATTTGAACCATTTTATCCAACCAGAGAACATACATATCTCATAAATCCAACAACAGCAAATTGTGCATTTTAAGATTAGAATAGATAAAGTTAATTAGAGTTAAGGATTTAAAAGTATAAGAGAAATAGTTTGCTCAGTTAACAAGAAAGTCCTTGTCGTGTTGACCAAACGTCTGAATAACATGCGTTTTCCTTGAGTCTCTTTCGCCCGCTTATATGGCTCCGCTGTTTATGCAGCAAGGCTAACATTTACTCCAGAACAAGGTGTTTCTTCATACCCTCCTTGACCTTACTTACGTCAATTGGTTGATTTTGTTTGGGATCGACTTTCCCTCCCTTAAAAGAGTTTTATAATGAAAGTATTTAGATGTAGTTATAAACTATTTGTATCGTTGATTTTATAGAGTTGCGTTTGCTCATAGGAAAGTATAGTACCTTGTTTATAAAATCGTGGTCAGAGTCAAGAGACTGACACTCTCTCTCTCTCTCTCTCCTCTCTCTCTCCTCTCTCATCCTCTCTCTCTCTCTCTCTCTCTCTCTCTCTCTCCAATTAACTTAGAGGAAAAATTGTTCAGGGCAAATCCTGATATTATGTGCCATGCCGTATTTTGGAATTATTAGATTGATTGCCTACCCGCGTAGCGTAAAGTTATTATTATTATTACTATCCAAGCTACAACCCTAATGGGAAAAGCAAGATGCTATAAGCCCAGGGGCTCTAATAGGGAAAAATAGCCCAGTGAGGAAGGGAATAAGGAAATTAAATAAATGAAGAGAACAAATTAACATAAATCATTCTAAAAAAAAGTAACAACGTCAAAACAGATATGTCATATATAAACAATTAACAACGTCAAAAACAAATATGTCATATATAAACTATAAAAAGACTCATGTCTGCCTGATTAACAAAAAAGCATTTGCTCCAACTTTGAACTTTTGAACTTGTCTAGGTTTTCTATTTTATCTTCAAAAGGTCAAGATATTAAATGCCGCATCTCTGTAAATGGAAGCATTAAAATTTCAATAATATTGAAAAAACATTAAATGACAACTGCACGCGCCGGCAAAATTCCCCCATTCCAAAAGAGTACCGAAGGCAAACGAATCAGATGTGGCCTCAGCAAGTTAGGAACTTTTACTTTCGCCCCACCGAAGAGGAGGGGATATTTACATGCAAATGCCAAGCGTCTGATTTTCTTTCCTGGGTAATTTGCCAACTCTTTTTTTTTTTCGTCTTTTACGTTGATAATGCAACTTAGCGAGACTTGGACCACTCCTTCCGGTCTGGAGTTCTTTGAAGATGCCACTAAAGGAAGAGACAGCTAAACGGGTATTTGGAGGAATGCTGTCTTGTTGCCCTTTCAAGCCTCTCTCTCTCTCTCTCTCTCCTCCTCTCTCCTCTCTCTCATCTCTCTCTCTCTCTCTCTGTTTGTGTGTGTGTGTGTGTGTATGTAGACTTTGCTCATTTCTATCATTCATTACTTCCGACCAGGAGTCGTGTTTTTCATTTGGTTTGATTGTTTGCTTGTTGGATTTTATCAAGAATTCCATGTGGAATTTCGCCAGAATGTTGCAAGAGGCCTCATGCCTGGCAAAATCGAATGAACTTTTGGAGAGATGGGAATTTAAGCGTAGAGGAGAAGGAATCTTTTTTAGAGCAATTTGATTACAACCACCAAAACACTGTTTGCTTGTTTTCAATGAAATTTCTTCATGTATTTGTCAGCGGGTCATTAAATCATCTATTCAACTTACAATGTTGAAATGATTTCTTCAATTAACAAATGTCTATCATTATGATTGATGAAAGTGTTCACCTATCTGTAGTACTAATTTATTTTCCTTTCAGGTCTCGATGATGTCTCGAGTGGTTCCCTCGCCTGACTGGTTCATCGGAGTCGATTCCCCTGGAACTCTGCGTCGATGGAACCTGGCTGGATTCCGTTGCCTTGGAGGTAAGTTGAGATCTTATTCGTCGCATTAATTCTTTGCACCAATATCTAATGCAGGTTTAAAGTTTTAAAAGGTCGCTCATTAATGGCAGAGGTAATGGACAGTGGCAACGCCTTCGCTAACAGAGCAATGCACTAGAGACTGACCATATACTCGATGTCAAGAATAGCAAAAATGTGGCAGCTTTCAAAAAAAAACCTGAAGACTTATATTTTTAGAAAGTGTTATAATAGTGACCTGAAAACTACTAAGCCTGAATACAAATGTTAGCGAAATAACTGATAATGATACAGAGCAAAATATTAACTGGAAAGAAATTATTTTCACACACCAATGCCCGCCTGAACAGACCTTTAGTGTCTGATGGAGGGCGAGAAATAAACTCGTAAAAGTAAAAGTAAAAAAGTAATTATACATACAAACAAGGTCTATATAACTTGCATACAAATGATCAGCGGCCAAGCCCCTTCTCCACTTAAGCTAGGACTAGGGAGGGCCAGGCAATGGCTGCTGATAACTCAGTAGGCAGACTTATAGGCTACTCCAAACCACACATCACCTTTTCTTAGTTCACAAGGATGCTGAAGTTGCAAACACTACAAGAAACTATGGAGTTTGATTTGGTCTCGAACGCAGTCTTGTAGCTCGCCAGGCAGAGACGTATCCAATAGGTTACCATATCATTTTCCCTTCATGAATGACCCGAATTTATTATCCACTATTGATATGTTTTAATAAAGTGACCATTACTTTTGACGCCTTATTTGTGTATCTTTTATTTTTTTACTCTGGCAATTTTTCATAACCATTTTCAAAGGAAGGCATGAAAATTCTGTATTTCAAACCCACCATTCACCATACACATTTTATTTTACACCTCAAAAACTAAATTGGTCTAGAATTTCTTAATCATTGAAAGGAAAGGTCGTGAAATCACCAGATAACTTATTCCTGGTAAGTCCAATTTCAGATTGTTGGCCTTTCTATCGTTGTCTTACTGAATGTAGGAAAGAAGAAATATACAAACACACGCACACACACATACATACATACATACATATATATATATATATATATATATATATATATATATATATATATATATATATACACACACATATATATATATATATATATATATATATACATATATACATATATACTGTATATACGAGTATATATGTGTGGGGGTGGATGTATATGCATATGCTTGTGTGTTTCTGTCTTTTCGTGAGAGTAGCCTACATGTACATCTTCATACGCGGAGTATCAAGCAGAAACTCCTTAATTCAGCAGTTATTTATGCAGATTACGCAGACATGTTTTCCCAGTAAACATTAGTTAATTCTTATGATGTCTACCAATTTCCAACGTATTCGACTAATCTTATATTTATGCAATCATTGGTAGGTGTAACAATGAGGTTTTGTATGATCTCTTTATTCATATCCATATTTTGCTTTCGTATATAAACCGTCACTCTCCACTGTATTCCTCATTTTTACTTTATATCCTGAAGAGGGTCGATGTTTATTGACCGAAATATAGTGTGATTTATTCATATTTCCTGTGTTTCTTTTATGGGCCTTTTTGAAAAAACATATCCATATAGAATTACTTTAATTTTGCTCAATATTCGCGTCTCTAAATGCTACATATTCAATTGCAGGTGGACCCAATGGATGCCGGGACAGATAATGGATTCACCTTCACGTCTCCCAACTGGCCAACCGTCCCCAAGAAACCAGTGACTCGAATCACGTCACAGAGTCCCGATCACCCGGCAAACTCCTTTTATTATCCAGACAGGGATCAGCATCCTCCTCTTGCTACATTCCATATCGTTAAGGTGGGGAGATGCTGAGAGAGAGAGAGAGAGAGAGAGAGAGAGAGAGAGAGAGAGAGAGAGAGAGAGAGAGAGAGAGAGAGAGAGAGAGAGGAGAGAGAGAGAGAGAGAATAAATTGAACAGTTTGTGTCTTCTTGTTTTGGCGCGTCATTGTTTACATTAGTCAACATCGTTCGTTTCTTCCTGACTTTGCCTGCGAGGCAGAAACAAGCTAACATCGCCTGAAAGGTCAAACTTATTTCGCATATATTTTCACCAATTCCAGCTAACAAATTCATGATTGTCTATGAGATTAAGTAACAATCTAGGCGTCAAATTTATTCTGATATGTGATGGCATGATTCGCATTGGAAATTCAGCCTTGTTAAAGTTTATTTGCATAAAGAGAGACAGACAGACAGACAGACTGGCAAATACTATCATGCACGTTGCTGGATTGTATATACATATGCGTTGCTAAAGAAAATTCTCATATTCTATTCATCATGTAAACAGACCGACTCGATCTCTCTCGTTATGAAATAATAGATTCTTGATTATTTTCATTACTTATCCTAAGAAAAATTGCCTTTTTGCTTCGCTCAATCAGAGGTTGAAGGTCATGCATCTCATGTGGGTGACTCAAGGCCAAATAGCTTTGCAACTTAGGTCATACTCGTATAAGTAAGCTGAAGGCGTAGTTGAAATAAAGAGAAGAATTTCGCACTATCAAAATACACTTATCATCCACTCACTCAAATGATCTTTGGTCATTTTGCCCGTTATTTTGCACTTTTGTATTTTGGAGAAGATTAAAATTGTTTTCTTTGCTCTTTGTGGTCTCAGCGATTTAATCTCTTTAGAGTCTTTGGTCACATTTAAAGATCATTGCATCACGTCGAAGGAATCTCTCTTCCATCTTTCTTCATGTCTCACAGAGTTATTGGTTATGATTCAATATTCCCTTTGTAATTAATATTGTATGATTTTAGAAGCTAATTGATACCATTGATCTTATGCATACATACAGAATATGTATATATGTATACATATGTATATATGAATATATATATATATATATATATATATATATATATATATATATATATACTGTATACATATATATATGTATATATATATGTGTGTGTGTATATATATAAATACATATATATACATATATATATATACATATATATATATATATACATATATATATATATATATATATATATATATATATATATATATATATATATATGTATGTATATATACAGTATATATATATACATACATACATACGTAATTAACATGATTGCTTTCCTTGGAGAAAGGAGCTCAATAAGTTGTCAGTCTACCGACTTTCAACAAGTGTTTCATATATAAACAGTATATATATAATTAGTTATAAAAACATCAAGATTATGTTCTTTACCTATGAAATTAAATTCACACTTATGATTCCTATCTCAAGATATTATCGACTCTTAATCCGTAGCTGTAAAACGAGTTTTTTCACGTATTTTCCAGTAGCTCATAGCAATTACTTGTGTTCCAAAACTTCTACACGTCATTGCTGTCTTTAAACAGATAATTTTGCGTATTATTTCTCGATAGTTTATTTCCACTTTATCTGTAATTTGTTTAATGAAAACTTGGAATTACGACGAAAATACTGGCTATAAAGCCATGCTTTCTTTAATATTTTTGACGAAATAAATGGAGGAGGTTAACGATCCCTGATAGCGCTGTGCACATGCAGCAATGCTGTTATTCATGCTTCTATCTAGAATATTTGTATGAATAATCATATTTAGCGTGTTTTAGGGACAGCATTACGTGAATCACTTTGATTAAATCTGTACAATATTTCATTCTAATTATTAGAAGTGATAATGAATATTTACCTCGATAACATTCTAATAACATTCGTTTAGCATAACAATTATTCTTATATATCCAAAATGGGTTTGTGATGCTCAGAAACCTCCTTCATTAGTAGTTTTCTCTAAAAGTGGCTCACTCTTCTTCTTCCTCTTCTCACCACCAGGTGAAGGAATACCAGTTGCGCCACACCTTCTCGGGATCCTTCAACCAAGCGCCCTCTCAGAGGTACAAGAGTGACGGCAGACAAGACAGTGACAGCTCTGGAGTCCTGCAGGACTTCGAAGTGAGTAATAGCATCCTTGAAACGAGCAGTGTTGTCACCACCCCAGCCCCTAAGAAGAAGGGAAACCAAGCCATCATGAATGATATCGTTGACAAATTCAAGAAATATAGAAAAAACAGGAGAGGGAGAAAGATGGGTCGTCGTAAGTTTTACCTCACGAAATGAATGCACATTTGGTTGTGATGCATATCTGTCTCTGCCAGGGTTTGGGGCTTTGTGGATCTGTCTCTTTGCTTTCAGGGGTCATGGATGATGCTGTTTGTCTTCTGTTGCCTACACATTGTCTGTTGGTTATGGCTGTTGGGGTCTAATGCTTTGTGTTGATCCTGAGGCTGTTAAAGGTTTTTTCTTTAATAAATCTGTTGAATTATATTTGATGTCATGAAGGTAATGGCTTTTGTGAACGTTTGTGTCTTTGAGCTTTATAATTTCACGTAGAATAGATGCATAGGTAATAGAGTATAGCTATTGATGATAACTTTATTCATGCGTACAGATAACATTCACGTATGCCCGTGGTGAGAGTAATCATCCATATTACTTACTTGTTTTACTTGTTTTGGGTTTAAATCCAACCCTCCACTGAAGTCGAGTGAACTGCTTCTCGGGCAGGTCCATATTAATCATCTAACGAAACATTTTCATTATAACTTATACAATTCTTTGATTGTAGCATCTTCCAAATCATATGATCTTGTGAAAAGTAATGTCTTTAGTTTCTTCTTAAATTCAATTGCTCCCTTTAGGTCCTTCATTTCAGTTGGCAGTTTATTATAATGTCTAGGCACACAGTAGCCAAAAGCCCTTTCACCAAATTTACTATTTGTTCTTGGTTCAGATAGCCTATGTTTGTCACAATTCTCCCCATCAATACCAACTACAGTGTTTACCTTACTGATAATCCACCCCCACCCCACCCCCCTTCAGCCTGTAGACATGATATAGGAAAACAAATAGGAAAGGTAATTCGGATTTTAAATTTCAACAATGGTTATGATTGACAGGTGAAGGATTGATTACCTTTTTTTTTGCAATCATTTCCAACATTAATTTTCATTCGACCAAAGACGTGTGAAGTGACCATGGGATCGCCCATTTGAGTTCCATTTCTAGGTTCATTTCGATCCTTGGCTTCATTATTCAGTGTAATCAATATTTTCCTATTTCTCATGACACTTCATTTTATCCCCTTTCTTATTATAGTCTCTTTTTCAACCTTTTAGATTCTTTTTTTATGAAAATCAAAAGTGATTAACATATCTTTACCAGAGATAATTGGTTGAATTAAAGATTTCCTTCCACAAAACAGTTAAATTTCCATCAAAATCGGGTATAAACAACACAAAATGTTATAATCCTTTATTACTAGGATAATGCAAACTGCTTTATATAATAACTGCCGTCGTTCTAACATTTGTCCATGAATGTTTTGAAAAGATCCAGTGAAAACATTTTAGTAGCGTTTACAAACAGATAGTTAGATTTTAGTGTACAACGACTTTTTTTTTTTAGAGAAAGGTGTTTCATGCATTCATATTACATTTTGGAGGAAATTGTTCTGAAAAAATCATTTAGTGTACATTGAACTACACAACGTTAATTTTAAGTGGCATTCCATAAAGTATGTGTATGATGGTTGTGCATGTTTAAAGCACAAATAAATATCAAGGCTAAGAACTATAAGTCCATTTCTTTTAGCGATGCATATTTGCACCGACTCGCAGCGGTGCCCTTTTAGCTCGGAAAAGTTTCCGGATCGCTTATTGGTTGGAAGAGATAATTCCAACCAATCAGCGATCACGAAACTTTTCCAAGCTAAAAGGGCACCGCTGCGAGTCGGTGCAAATATGCATCGCTAAAAGAAAAGGACTATAGTATATTTTAAGACCCGACTTCCTCTCATAGGAGTCATTTTAAACCTTTAAAATAAAACAAAAATAAAAAGTGAACCAAGATATTTGCTAATGGTAAAAAAAAATATATATATAAATCCCTTTTTATAAAGATACCCCTGCTTCATGAAGTTTTCTCAAGCTTGGTGGTTGCTTGCATTTTCAAGACATACTAACATTTAAAAGCCAAAATTTCCAGGGAAATATCCCATGAACCAATTGGTTACAGACTATTGGCTGAATTGCAAATATTGAGACATAACGTCAGAGAGACACACTTGCCTGAATTTATCGTTCACTCAACAGCGTTGTTACATTTGTGTTTGTTTCTTTTGTAGGCCGCTCTCGTGCGCCTCGTGACTGCCGTGTAAGCGAATGGTCAGAATGGTCTTCTTGCAGCAAAACTTGTGGAATCGGCGAACAGGTGAGCATCGGAGTAGAAGTGTTCGCGCATGCTCGTTAGAACGTCCATATGTTATTTAGAGGAAACGCTCTCTCTCTCTCTCTCTCTCTCTCTCTCTCTCTCTCTCTCTCTCTCTCTCTCTCTCTCTCTCTCTCTCTCTCTCTTATTATTATTATTATTATTATTATTATTGTTATTATTATCTCTCTCTCTCTCTCTCTCTCTCTCTCTCTCTCTCTCTCTCTCTCTCTCTCTCTCTCTCTCTCTCTCTTATTATCATTATTATTATTATTATTATTATTATCTCTCTCTCTCTCTCTCTCTCTCTCTCTCTCTCTCTCTCTCTCTCTCTCTCTCTCTCTCTCTCTTATCATTATTATTATTATTATTATTATTATTATTGTTATTATTATCTCTCTCTCTCTCTCTCTCTCTCTCTCTCTCTCTCTCTCTCTCTCTCTCTCTCTCTTATTATTATTATTATTATTATTATTATTATCTCTCTCTCTCTCTCTCTCTCTCTCTCTCTCTCTCTCTCTCTCTCTCTCTCTCTCTCTCTCTCTCTCTCTCTTATTATTATTATTATTATTATTATTATTATTATTATCTTTATTGCTTTCTAAGCTACAACCCTTACTGGAAAAGCAAGATACAATGAGTCCAAGGGTCCTAACAGAGAAAATATCTCAGTGCGGAAAAGAAATAAGGAAACATAGAAGAGTGTGCCTGACTGTACCCTCAAGCAAAAGAACCCTTACTACTTCTAATATACCTCTGATTTCTACTGTGCAGTATTTCTTATATCATGAGAGTCTGGTAGATGTATTAACCCTTTTACCCCCAGGTTATTTGGAAATTTCCAACCCTTAACCCCAGGGGATATTTTTTTCTCAGGACATTTTGCAGGATATATTTTTAAATCGCTCTAACAACCTTAATTTTTGTCATAGAGAGGTCAGGTTGGTCTCATTCTCTTGGAAAATGCCTGAATTTTCTCAATAAAATATCAAAAATATAAAAAAAAAAATTATAGCAGTTTTTTGCAAGGATGTACCGTAAAGGGATGAGTTTTGTGAAACGTACCAGTACGTCCTTTTGGGGTAAAAGGGTTAATTGAATAAACTCTACTGTATTATCCTCTGCTAATGAAAACTGTATCATATTTCAGATTCGCACTCGCACTGTCGTCAGACACTCGAGGCGAGGAGGACGTCCTTGCCCGTCCCTGCAGGAGACCCAGTGGTGCGGGTCCTCTAAAGACTGCGACCACAAGTACTTCGATTGGTAAATCGGGAACAGCGTGAAACGGGCGAATCCTAGGAGAGTGCGGTCAAAGAATATTTGAAATCTTTTCCTTTTGAAATGAAGGCACTCTCAGTCGTTAATTAAACTGTTATTTTTATACAATTGGGTGGAATTAAAGTCTAACTAATATATCTCTACAAGAAAGAACAGGTCTCCAGGAACTGTTTTTTTCCTTTTCATTTTTTTGTTTTGTTTTTTTTTTTTTGGAAAATTTTGCTTTAATGTGGATCTTATTTTATAGGCATTTAATTAGCACCCAAAATTTTACCGAGGAGCTATATTTTTTTGGAGAAAAATCCCTCGATAAAGAGATGAATTCAATTGGTGTAAAGATTTATTTATAAAAAGTTAGTGTTATCTAATCTCACTGAATGACAGAATTTCTACCAAGAAGCCTTTTCAAATTTTTTATAAATCTGATCTTAATCTTGATACAAATTGCTATTCAAATGTAATTTAGCCTTCAACTTCTTGTTTGTGATTCAGAATTAACAGATTGTTTCCTATGCGTTTGTCTGTTCGTCTGTTTCCCAATTTTATCTAAGTGATGTACATTTTATACTGTGCCAAATATGCCTGCTTTATCATATTTATATCAATCATAACTATGCAATATGCTTTCAAGACGCAGTTACCAATAATCACCGCAAGGTGACTGTATTTCTCCCATATTGTTCAATAGTATTTTTGTACATAATATACACCGCATCGTATGACGTGAATATGAATTCTAACTTTAAGAAAGTTTCTTGATAACCAAAGGAATTAGCTTGTATTTTGTTATTTGGTGAAAAAGTGTGTTAATGGAATATATCAATGGAATCTCAAACACAGCAGTTGGAAGAGTCCTAAAGGAGCCCTGAAAAAAAAAGGTCATGAAATGCAACAAGGTTGTTGCAGTAGACCGCAAGCGTTGACTGCTGTAGGCTATACATGCCGATGACAATATATACACTGGAGACATCGGATTATTCAAGGAAATATGACGGAGATCTTTTTATTATATATATATATATATATATATATATATATAGTATATATATATATATATATATATATATATATATATACATATACATATATAAATACTATATATATTTTATATAATATATATACAGTATATATACACATATAAATATATATATATATATATATATATATATATATATATACTGTATATATATATATATATATATATATATATATATATGTGTGTGTGTGTGTATTTATACACAGTATATATATATATATATATATATATATATATATATATATACAGTATATATACACATATAAATTATATATATATATATATATATATATATATATATATATATATATACTGTATATATATATATATATATATATATATATATATATATATATGTGTGTGTGTGTGTGTATTTATACACAGTATATATATATATATATATATATATATATATATATATATATATATATATATATATATATATATATGAATGATCATATTCTTGGTCTTTCCATTTGGATACTCTTTCTTTCCCCCGACTTTAAATTATTAAATGCTTGCCTTTTCTTCTTTCCTTCCAAAGGTAGATGCTATAACTGAATTTTCTTTCCCTATTATATTTCTTTTCGTCTTCAAATCTTAGGGTGATTTAATTTTCTTTCCTTTTTTTTTTACATTTTCTCTCAATCTTCGTTTCCATGTTGCAAGGAGCTTTGGCTGTTACTTATCCGATTTTTCTTGTAACTGAATGATCCTAAGGGCTTGAGTCCCTGGGCTTTGTCCTTAGAGGCATACATCCCTCCACTATACTAGCTTCCTGACTAGTACAGTGGTAAAGTGTTGGCCTAGCATTCGCATGGCAGCAGATCGATCCACGTCCGGGTCCGTGAGTTTAAGCTGTTTACTGGGGAGGCCTTGCCCAACTGACGTTCTGGTGAGTATCTATTCTCTGGAACTAGAAGTGAAACCAAACACCTTTAACATTAAACTTTAAACTCTCTCTCTCTCTCTCTCTCTCTCTCTCTCTCTCTCTCTCTCTCTCACAGAATAACCATTTTATAATGGAATAAAGGTTTTTGACTTTGACTTTTGACTCTCTCTCTCTCTCTCTCTCTCTCTCTCTGTTCGACAGACACGGCTTCGACCACTTTTCATTAAAACTAGCAATCTTTAAATTACTCTTTTCTGTGATAGCTTCCTTCCTTATGTTGCCAAGATATATAAATTTCCCATTTCCCATCGCTCTTGTTTCGTTCGGATTGAATCCTTATCAGATCTCCTTCCCTTATTCTTTCGCTTTGTTCTCTCAGGCTCCGGCTAGAGAACAGCCTCAGGTTGGTTCCCCTCTGTTCTTTTCGTCTTGGAACTAAACACGATGTTACTCCAGTTTCTTTTGGCTTTGTCAGTTTGTTTTTTTTATTTGCTCTAGAATATAATTATGCTCTTTTACAATGTGCTCTACGTAGCAGATGTTTCCACATTATAGCAATTAAATTTGCTTTGACAAAGAGAACTTTATTTTTAAAAATGCGTTCTCAGTCAGCCTTAGTTAGTTGAAAAGGCATGAGTTCATTTTTTTTTATTACATACGTAAAATGATGTAGTTCTAAATAATAAAATATCTAATGTTTATTGGTACAAACAAAAATTGTATTGGTTGTGTTAGACTAGATTTATAATGATGATAGCTGATTGATATTTTGTATCAGCTGTTAATATTAAAAAGCTCAGATATTTTTATATAAAAAATTTAATGGTATATATAGGTGTATTTTATACCATAAACAGCCCTAGACTAAATCAAGCTAATAAATGTAAATACATTCAGTGCAAAGAAAAATATTTGTATATCTGTATGGTTTTTAGGTCTAACTGTAAACTAGATACAATATGATTGACAATATTGCTGTGTACTATAGCAGAGT
>NC_090725.1:12593336-12658336 GCF_036898095.1 Palaemon carinicauda | reverse complement strand
CTTGCAGTTATTTCAGTCTTCTGGAAGCTTTTTAAACGTTACAGATGCTGTTTGAGCAAAGATCTTGCAGTTATTTTAGTCTTCTGGAAGCATTTTAAACGTTACAGATGCTGTTTGAGCAAAGATCTTGCAGTTATTTCAGTCTTCTGGAAGCTTTTTAAACGTTACAGATGCTGTTTGAGCAAAGATCTTGCAGTTATTTTAGTCTTCTAATAGCACATATAATCCTATAATTACGGATTTTGCTTCGCTTACATATTTCCTCACTGATGTCGTCATTTGCTATTCCCGTGTTACCGTCAACGGTCTTATATGAAGAGATCACTGCATCTTCAATCCTTCTCCTCATTGACCTGCCACGATTATGTAAATGACGTCTGCCCTTTTAAAATCCATTTCATGACTTTTCTCCAACGCATGTCGAGCTGTGGCACTATAGTAATTCCCTGATCTGCAAGATGCAGTATGTTCCCCGTTTCTCTCTTGCAACGAGCGTTCTATAATCTATTAAAATACATATAGTTTTATGCACGTCTTGCATCATTGTGGAGGCCTTTTAGCCCACACACACATATACATATATATGTATATATATATATATATATATATATATATATATATATATATATACATATACATATATATACATATACATATGTATGTATATATATATATATATATATATATATATATATATATATACATTATATGTATGCATATATATGCATATATATATATATATATATATATATATATACATATATATATTTATTCATTCATTTTTATATATGCATATATATATATATATATATATATATATATATATACATATATATATATATATATACATATATATACATATACATATATATATATATATATATATATATATATATATATATATACATATACATATATATACATATACATATACATACATATATATATATATATATATATATATATATATATATATATATATATATATATATATATATACATTATGTGTATGCATATATATGCATATATATATATATATATATATATATATATATATATATATACATACATATATATATAAATATATATATATATATAATTATATATACATATATGTCCGTGTGTGTGTATGTGTGTATATTCCCCATGCACCTTTTCCCCTTGAAGGGTGTGGGCCAAGAAGAGCTCAACCTTTTATTACCTCACCAATTCTTTTCAGGGTTCAGGTTGCAGTCACATTACGTTTTTCTTGGCCCCAGTAAATGCTGGCTACACAACTACTTGAACAGCTACTTCAGAGCCAAGAACAAAAATGTCAAGGGACTTGGGAGTATACTCCTCTCGGTAAAATGTTGTGAAGGTTGGTTTGTGTATCCAAACTCCAGCCTTCAGCACCCTGACCCTCTCAGTTGCCGAGGAATAAGCTTTACAAATTGTCTCACGAATCAATAAAGAAAAAGTTTCCTTGACACCTCTTTCTTTGTTTGGCCGGTGCTAAGGAAGAAGCACTGACGCTCGGAGCTGAGATGGATCCTCATTGCATATCATCGCAGAGCTTTCATGGGACATAAAAATATCTCCTCTTGGCTGTTACCCGTCACTTCACATAGAGAGGAGATGGAGAAGGTCTCGAACCTGGAGTCATGCACCGCAGGATTCTAGATTTTGGTCATGAACTCTGGGACAGACTCAAAACAGACCTCCTTCCAACTGTCAACCTGGATAACTAAGAGATAAACCAAAGACTATATGCTGAAGTCTTTGAGATAGACTGTTTAACTCGCTTACTCTTTTTGCATATGCTAAGGCTTAAGGACAGTTCTGAGGGTCAGATCTCTGTCAGATGATCTTCTTAAAGGCTTAAACGAGTTAAAGTGAACTGCTTGACGCTTCTTGTGACCATAGACAACTACCTGAGGAGGAGAGGTTTAATCCATCCAGTTGAAAGATTGTACTCGAGGCTGAGTGGTAGCCTTTGACAGCCACAACCAAGAGGCCCTTTTGTTGGCAAAGGAAGCCAAGGAAATCCACGATCTGTGATAGAGATGCTCTAATTGGAGAAGTATACCCCTTCTACGACCACAATCCCAGAAGATGGACCACTTTCCCGTAACAGATATCTAGATCCCAACTTGAGGGATTAGAGAGCCAACATTCCCACACCAACCGATCAAGAAACTACAGTGATACGGTTTGTAATCCACCACACATTAAGGAGGGGATGTTTCACTGTTCAGGCGCTGCACTTAGTACGGAATAATGCACCCCAGCTGAGAGTAGTGAACAACAGTTTACGTAAAGACAATAACGCAAGAGCAGAAGGGGGAGCAGTACTGTATGGGGGTTAGGATGTTCTAAATTTTACCTGTGGGCCTCACAGGAATCATTCACTTCAGCCGCACAGAAAAAAAAAAAAAAGATATATATGTTTACTACTAAACCATTCACGATTTAAAGTTTCTTTAACAGAAAAATCTTGATGACATAGTCGAGACTGAAGATTGAATGGCCAGTTTCAAATGGGGTGACTGTTCATGTATCGGCATTCAGACAGGTGACAGAGAGATGAGTCGGACTTATAGACCTACCTAAAACCTGAGGTGCCATGTTGGAATAAAAACATCAAGATCAATCTCTCTGAAGAAGCAAAGGTCTTGAAAAGTGTCTGTAAAGAATATAAGACATAATCTTCCAACTCAAGTGGGATATACCTGCAAATAAAACCTAATGCAATGACTTTCATAACAAATGAATGTGGACTTGGGCTAAGAAAAAAAAAAGCAAATAGCAGCATACTCGCATATGATAACGAATTACCACCAACAGAACTGGAAGGTATCAAATGGGTTAGCTCAATCAAATATCTAGGAACAACAATTTCAAGCAAGAGAGACTGCTTCCAGGAACATAAAGAACAAATATTCAATATATATATAGCCCACAAATCAATAAACCAGACGGTCTCCATATCAGCTAGAAGCTGCGCTAGACTAAAGATAGGATAATTCTTTTAGAAAGGAGTGGCCCTCCTAAGTTTTCTGGACTCAACAAAGACAATCCATCTAACTGAAGAGGGGATAAGCGAATTTGAAAATCAATATTTAGAATAATAAGCATACTATATGAAAATAGAATATAAAAATATATAGTATGCATATTCTAATAGAGACTAGAAAGAAAGGTGGATGAAAAGCTGAGAGACGAACAAGCAGGAATTAGAAAAGGTAGAAGTTGTACTGACCTAATTTTCATTGTGAGACATGTACATCAATGCATAGAATATAGAAATTCGCTTTTGATGGCATTTGTGGACATGAAAAAGCTTTTGATAGTTTGTACCGGTTAATTTTGTGGAGAGTCCTGCGTTATGGAATTCCTCTTAAATATGTGAATTTGATTAAGTCTGTTCATGAGCATAGGAAGTGCAAAGTTAATGTTTGTGGAGCACTATCAAGTGAATTTCAAGTGACAGTGGAGCACTCCAATGGAATGTGTTGTCACCTATGTTGTTTTTCCTCCTCATGGATTTTATATTGTGCAACAGTCAGAGATGGTGGAGAAAGATTGGACTGGATTGGTTATAGGAAATTAGCAGACCTAGAGTATGTTGATGATGCTGTCCTTATTTAGCAGAACACTGCAGGATTTATAACGCATGCTTACCAGAATGCATGAAATATCACTTGAGGTTGGGCTCAATATAAATAGAAGAAAAACGGAGATGTTGAGAACAGAGTATTCAATGGAAGGATATTGGGAGTTAAATGGCAGGACAGAATTAGAAAGGAAATTATATGAGAGATTACTCGAGTGCCGTATGAGGATGGGATCATGGTAAGGGCTAGATGGAGAAGGTTTGGGCATGTTCTTTGCACTCGAAGCCCAAAATAAAAGAAGAAGAAAACTATTATGGAAAAGGATAAGATTCAGCGCTAAAAGTCAAGATCTATAGCACAGTAATAAAACCAATGTTAATGTAAACGTGGGCTCTAAAAGGAAAAGAGGAAGCAAAGCTTGAGACAACGGTGATGAGAATGTTGAGGTGGATTATGGGGATATCTCTGCTTGAAAGATTAGAAAACGATCAAATAAGAAGAATGGCAGGTGAGTAAAGTTTACAGAGGTAATAAGAACAAGGTCTATAGACCTTGAATAAGAATATCATGACTTAGGGTTGGACACGTGTTAAGGATGGATGGTGCGGAGGGTGAGGAAGTGAGGAGGGCTTGGGAGGAACCTGTAAGTGGGAGAAAATCAAGAGGGAGGCAGAGAATTGTGTGGCGAGATAAGGTGAAGGATGACATGGAGAGAAGAGGTTTGGTGAAAGAGGATGCCTTTGATAGAAAGCATTAGAGAGGGCGCATCAGGCCAGTAACTCCTTAAGGTAGGGTCCCAGGGATAACGGCGGGAAAGAAGAAAAGATCTGTAGTAGAGGAAGAAATCTGAAAATGCTGAAACAAAATGCAAATTATGTGAGGAGGAAGAAGAAACCTTACACTTTCTCATTAAACTTTAAAAACTAAATGCATATGAAAATAAAATGGTGCAGTTTATTGGTTAAAGATATTGATATTGATATCTTTATTGGCCTTTATTACAATAAGTAATGCGTCATAACCATGAGTAGTACAACCCAAGTCCATTAATCATGAAGCTTTTATATGGATCACATTTATTTAACATAAAAATAAGGACATGTAAGTGTTATGACCTAGGTGAAGACACGGACACAAATATAAATACATGTACATACAGACTTACACACATACATACATACATACATACAATATGTACACAAACTCACATACATACAGCCTAGCAAACATACAAATACATAAAGAAATAAATACAAATATAAATGTTCACACAAACATACATATATGCACACATATACAATAGTCATATAGCATTATAAATAATAATAGTAGAAAAAAATTAAAATAGAAATATTGACATGTACGACTATTGATCATAAATTTGCAATGACGATGATATGATTTTGCCTTTAGATATATTAATAGAAAGAGGGCATGATAAAAAGCCTGTTACTGTTTAAGATAGACAATTAACGAAATAATATCTCAGTCTAGAAATATGATTCAAAATTGTGGAAAGGTAGAAAATAAATTCTAAACGAACTAAACCAACATTAGAACAAGTAAAAGAAAAACACACACAGAGCTGCCGTTACAAAGATGACGACTCAACTACTACTGAAAGTCTGAAACTTCAAAAAAGAAAAACTTATTCACGGGTAATTTATAACTAAAATTCCATAGACAAATTGACTGTTTAAATGTGAAATCATACACTTAATAATTCTGAGGTACTTAATTTTGGAATATTAAGAATTTATGGCGTTATAAGAATGATAGCACCAAGGTTACTAATCTTAAAGTGACGTGTCTACCCTAATCAAAGATAATTGTTCAGTGACCACTTTGTTCTTGGTAAGGGTAGAAGACACTCTTAAGCTATGGTCAGCTCTTCTTCTAGGAGACGAACACTCCAAAATCAAACCTTTGTTCTCTAGTCTTGGGTAGTGCCATAGGCTCTGTATTATGGTCTTCCACTGTCTTGGGTTAGAGTTCTCTTGCTTGAGGGTACACTCGGGCACACTATTCTGTCTTATTTCTCTTCCACTTGTTTTGTTAAAGTTTGGTAAAATTTCAGTTTCAACCATTATGGGGAAACTGGAATAAAAATATATTTGTTGCATCAGAAATAGTGTAGTTCCAACGGATTTAACGTTTATTTTGACCGCAAACCCTCCGATTTAGAGATTTACTATGTAATTGGAGTTAAAACAACAAGTTGTTCCAGAATGCAGAAAGACCCTACTTCATCCCAACAATTATGGGGGACACCACGTGGGAACCGGGGTTTTGGGTGGGGGGGGGGGCGTCAAATGATATTTGCAATAAATGAATACTTATCCTTCCACCACCCCTCCCCCTATACCCCCTACCTAGCCCTACCGGGGGGCAGAGCCCCCCCTTAAGGCCACAGTGATTTTCAGGGCACTACTGAACCTAATAAACCCACCTAACCTAGCCTAGGGGCCCTGTACCCCTACCTAGGCCTACTGGGGGGGGGGGAGGGGCGGCTCCGCCCCCCCCCCCCCTGCGACCCCCCTGCGACCCCCCCTTAAGGCCACAGTGATTTTCGGAACACTACCGAACCTAATACAACCATCTAACCTAGGGCCCTGTACCCCTACCTAGGCCTAGCCCCTGCGACACCCCCCCCCCCCTTACAGCCACTACCTAACACATCCATCAAACCAAATCCAAAGTGATGGTACTGCTGTATACATCGTTATACTATCACCATTATAATATACTCCATAAATTAATGAAGCTTACCTTAAACTGTTGGTTCATGAAGATGTGCTGGTGCTTTGAGGAAAACGTGAAGCCGTTGCGAAGGTTCCCTGACATGCAGGACAATTTTGATTTTGTGAAATTAAATTGTCTCTCTGGCACAAATCCACTAGTTTTTCAATATTCCCCGAATAAGTTACAACAAATTCATTGTAAGTTAGGAAACAGTCAGGACAAGAAGATGGAATTTCAACTTCTTGTGCAACATGAGATGATGTGCTTGCTATGGCCTCCATGTCTAAGAACGAAATGAAATGCCTGGGTAAGATAATGTACTGTCGTGCTGTTGTATTGTCGCGTTGTGATTGGCCAAACATGTATGACGTCATAGTGGATAGGCGCTGTGATTGGCCAAACGTATAAGACTTCATAGTGGACTAGTTTGTCTGCTGATTATAGTGGTTACAGGGCTCATTTAAGCAAATACAAGACACAGTCAACAATAATAACAGACTTAGAAAAAATCTGGGAGGAAGACATGAGTAGCGTGAGTTTGATCGTCGATATATAAAGAACTAGGCAGTTGCGACAGATAATATTTTACAGAAATACTACAAAAGACTTGCTTTACTCGTGAAATATATTATTATAATAGATTTCCCATAATGGTTGAAACTGTAATAATACCTAAAGTTTTTATAGTTTATATAGAAAATATATATTTTAATGTCACTTTTCTTGAAATATTTTATTTTTCCTGTTTCCTTTCCTCACCGGGCTATTTTCCCTGTTGGTGTCCCAGGGCTTATAGCATCCTGCTTTTCAAACTAGGGTTGTAGCTTAGCATGTAATAATAATAATGACAGAAATTTGTACTTTTTTCCTGTATCGTGGACCAAGCTAAAGTTTTATACCTAGACAATGCTGAGTCTTATACTGATATGAGAGACCTTACTAAATTAAGCATTGTGGTCTTATTAACATTTATATTAATGCTGTACTAACTTTTAACTAGAGCCTTTCTCACCAGTAGATATGCCTATGTAAATGTTTTGATAATTTCTTGTATTATGCATATCTTTAATTAATAGTTTACATTATAGATAAATTTCATATTGAATAGATGAACCACATTTTTATGTGATTAATTAACTCTTATACATTTTTAACCCTATATATACTGTACTCTTGTTGGGGGTTTTTTATCAGTTATTGTGCTTGAATTTGCTTGTTACTTTTAGTTGAGACCCGTAGTAAAACTATCTAAAAACTTTAGAAATTCATATATATGATCTCTACCAATTTCACCTATTGATCTTAACTAAACATACCCCAAGGCACTGAGTCCTATCACCCTCCCCCCTAATTGATTTATATACCATCACAATACTCATTGTTCACAAATTTGAAATGACTAACACGAAAATGGGAGCGTTAGGTGATTGGGAACACAAATCGGCACAGACGTGGGAAAGGAAAGTTAAATGCCATTGTATGTATTTAATCAGATATATAGCTTAATCATAAATACCTCCAATTAACCCTAATCAAGTCCACGTGTCCGGACCAAGGCTTGTTCTAGTGTCCCTGACATAAGCTAATGCTTCCTGGGATGCTAACGCACCTGCGACCGCCAGTTATCACTACTAGAACTAGTTAGAACATGTGTCCGCCATTCTGCAAACTACCCTGAAAAAGTAATGGAAAGGTTCACTAATCTTATTCAGGTCAATATTATACAGTACAGTATTTTTAGTGTAACAAATAAATGTAGGTTTCTTAGGATTATTACACCAAACACACACATGCATGGAAATAAGACATATATATGAAAAGGTTTTACTGGGACAGACAGAAACCAATTCCTGATAGGGCATAATTCTACAACGATGGGAAGTTTAATTTTGTTTACCGGAGGGTAAACAAAATAAATCATTTAAAAGTCTGCCTTCCAATATTGTTGGTAATAATAGAAGGTGATAGACTTTTATATCAATAATGGTTGGGTTTTCCATTTGAAATGATAATTCAGCTCAAGTGGTTATTTTGTTTAGTATGCTGCCATTTCATCTATATGATATTCAGATTTGTTAGCTTCCTAATCTTTATTGTTGAGCAGAGGAGATGGTTTCTTATTCACAGAATATACTACAGTATTACATTTTAGAAATTTCAACTATCAGGAAAGGGATTTTGACGAAGGAAAAATCTATTTCTGGGCGAGAGACCCGTGCCGCCCAGTGAACCCACCCTTCCCTCCCTAATTGGGCCCCAATCTGGGATGCTATAAGGAGTGACATCACTGGCGTAGGATGGCTAGTAGTAGTGGGATGTTGAACGGCACCTCTCTGTTCGGGGATTTTGACAGGAGATATCTAAATGGTGCGAGGCCTCTGGTTGTGATTTATCACGCCCCAGTATTATATCGACACCTTATATAGGTGAGCGAGCTGGGTTCAACCTGTCATTCCCATGCAATTTTTTCTCTGGTAATATATAACAGTTATATACCTTAGAAATGGTGCTAAAGGAGCATTTCACTGGGCGACACGGGTCTCTCGCCCAGAAATAGATTTTTCCTTCGTCAAAATCCCTTTGTTGAGCAGAGGAGATGGTTTCTTATTCACAGAATATACTACAGTATTACATTTTAGAAATTTCAAATTATCATATTATGGATTTTCATTAGGAATAGGGATTAGATCTGTTGAGGAGACTGTTGATTATTTTACTTCTGTATATAATCCAAAGGTTTTCAGTCAATCTGGGTATGACATTGATTCAACTTTTATCAATCATGAGTTGGAAATAACAATCAGACTGGCTAGTGTTATTAAAATGTATAAGAGTAGAGAAATAGCATACCAATAAGGCTTAGAACGGTGATGTACTTCACAATATTGAATTATGTTTTGAAGAAATAATTATGGTCTGTCTATAGGCTTTGTAATAAATATTTTAAAGATTCCAAGAAAAATTCTAACTTTTTGGGCTTTTTAGGCACCTTTTGGGATAGAGAAAGATTCCTCTCTAAGCACTAGTCTAGGGTTGTGATTTCTTAGCACTTCGTACTCGATGTGCTCAATGTAATATCAGCTCTAGTTGATCCAAAGGTATGTTGGTTAAAGGATATACTTTGGCTACTCTCTAGGGCTCACTTTCATGCTAGTGATTCGTTCTGACACAAATACAAACTTTTGTCCTCTACCTTGAAGAGACAAGAGCAATGCTGGAATACACGGTAGTTAAAATTTTATAACGAAGTGTAAACAAGTGACCGGCAGTTACTAGCAGGGAGCGAGCAAGCCCTGCCCCCCCCCCCCCCTCCCCCCGCTTTCTTAATGAGTAGTCACTTCGATAGCAGTGAGAACAGATGTTTCCGCTGACTAGAATTTATGGCAGACAAACTAATTCCTTTTTTTACTTTCGCTTTCCAGCGTGTTAGCGATCGTGTGTGTCTTCACTGGGGATGCTTGCGGAGAAGCAGACGTTCCCAGGGGTATTAGATCGTAGGTGGCACCTTCATGAGTGCAAAGGAGAGGGATTCTTACCAAATGTGCCCTGCCTGCAGAGGACACTTCTGCAGTCAGGCTCCTCCTTTTGATGAGTATCGGGAGTGCTTCATCCTCCCAGTGGGCAGTGTAAGGCAGGAGGAGGAAGAAGAAATCTAAAGGGGATTTTCGCCTTCAAGGTCATCCCCGAAGTCAAAGAAATCCGGACTTCTCCCCCTGACCCTCGGTACGCTACCTTCCAATGACCCCAAGTAGAATGGTACTCGGACTTTCCATTTCTTCTAATAGAAACTCCAATGAAATTCCTTCCTCTTCCTGACATGTTGTACCAACCTCACTCCCAGATACAGTATTCCATAGCACAGTGGAATTGCTTTGCTGTTGAAAGTTATTCTGCATCTTCTCTCAGCGAAAGGCTTTTCACGTGAAATTACATGAGAGATATCTAGATTCTTCTGGAAGTCTTCACTCCCCATGTATCAAGCCAAGTGGGCCATCTTATCTCGTTGGTGCCGTGGAAGGTGTTTCTCCTCTTGGAGCTCTAACCCATTAATAACCAAATTTTTACTTTGTCTCCAAAATGTAAAGCTCTGCTCACTATCAGCTTAACCTCCAGTCAGGCTGAAAGGAGTTGATGTTTCCTCTTTAGTAGTACTCTCCATACTCATACCGAAATTTTAACGGGGCTGCCCTTCGTTAGAGGTGAGACCACCACCCTGGAACGTTAATAAGGTTTTATGTTCTCTGAAGAGGGTACCATACAAAGCATTGAGGCTTGCCTCAGATAGAAACCTCACACTCAAAACAGTTTTCTTGCTCGCCTTAGTATCCTCTAAGCGGGTTAGTGAGCTGCATGGTCTCGCCTTTAAAGTCTCTTATACTTGGAGATGCAGGCATGTCTTGTTTTCCTTCATTCCTGAGATCATTGCCAAAACCCAGAATTCCTCAGTTCCTGATTCCAGGTTTTCATTTTTTCAGATCGTGTGCCTTAGAAAGGTGACAGATGATCCTGATCAACTGCTTTTGTGTCTTGTGAGGGTGCTGAAGTGCTACATACAATTCCCCACCACCCGCAACACCTCTTCGTCAGCAGGGGGAGAGTCAAGAAGAAGATGACCAAGAGCACAATCTTGTCCTGGCTAAGGGAGTTCATTGGCCATACTCTTTCTCCACCCTCACCTCTTACCTCAATTAGAGGTCATCTTAGAGCACATGATGTCTGTGGCGCAGACAGTACAGGCATTGGTGTTGAAATGTCAAACTATGTTTAGTGCCCATTACCTTGCATGAATCAACCCACAGGTCCCAAGACACCTTTTTCCTAGGGCCTGTAATAACTGCACAGCAGGTGGTATAACTATCTCGGTTCATCTCCTAGGATCATTAGTATTGAATCGAGAACAGAAATTATGTGTTAGTCGGGGATGAAAGTGAAGAATGACTGGCCTTTCAATCTTCCCATATCTTGGGGCACAGCATTAGAAACCATGTGTGCTGGAATTGATTCGACTGCACATATTTCTATAGTGTATTATAGAAGTTTCATTCCCCACTCTTGTTATGAGGGGTAATGCGTAGTAACCAGGTAAATCCATTAGTATACATATGCCCATATTCCACATGGTTAGAAATAGGCAAACCCATTAGTTGCACATGCCAAATGGTTGAAACCAAGCAAACCTATTGATACACATATGCCTCATTTTTATGACAGATTTTCTGCTCAATGTCCTTTATTGCTCATGCCGTGGACCCACTGGTATTATTACACTACTAGTGCACGAGGTGTAAGGAACCTTAACTGTCACCACATGTTGGGCTTGAGTTTGGGCATCCTGGGATAAGTTTCCAGCTAGTTGGAACAGGGACTTCCTGTAAAGGACGAAGTCCTGTATTTGTGTAGGAACAAAGGACAAATTTGGAGATACTTTGTATTTTCCCTAGCCTAACTATATAAACCTGAGTCTTTTACTCATACTTTCCCGCCATCATCAACCCCTTAGAAAGTCACAGCTGCAATCAAAGTGATTACTCAGTGAGCAAGCATGGAAAGCCAGGGCTTGCCCACTCACAGCCAGTAACTACCGGCCACTTGTTTACACCTCGTTATAAAATTTTAACTGCTTCTCTGTTGTCTCTCCTATGTAAAGGATTCAGGTTTGTAGATAGGAAAAAAACATATCTCCAAATTTTTAATTTTTGTACCGTAATAATAAGGGTAACTGAAATAGTTTTGTTAATTTGATGTTCTCTGTTGATGTTTATAATAGTCTCGAAACAACAATTCTACTGATTTTCTAAGCTAACTATTAATAAACAATTTTAGGATACTGCTATATGAGATCAAGAAATGGAATAGAAGCAAGAAGACTTAAGATGGTTGAAAGGTTGCAGAGGTGTTGGTCTTAATTTTGAAAACGGTAAGGTAGCAGAATTTGTATGCACGATTCATTTAATCAGTTTTTATTTAAAAGTTTACTGTACTGTGAGTATATTTAGTGGAGACAAGAACAGTAGATTAGTATTAAAATTGCTTTTAGATTTTGTTTTATGATTACCACTTGCCCTCCATTGTGTTAATTTTTAGTGTTAATGTGATATTCAGCAATATAACTAAGGTAAGATTCATCAAAATAAAAAAGAATTAGAATTAATTTTATTTCTTGGATACTTACCTCCAGATCATATGATTTCCCTCCCTCTGCTTCAAGCATTTGTGCCTAATTGGAGGTATCTGCCAACTTGAAATTATGAGGACCAAGAGATGGAGGAGAGCTTACCTATGTGGTTCATCTAGGCACTCGTGATTCCTATAGGAGAGGGTATGTAAAGAATTGTTTTTAATCATCTGAAGATTCGTAGATATAAGTAATGTGACTAGAGGTGAATTATCAATATACAGAATAAACTTTATTTTGTTCCCTCACCCAATACAAACCTTTGACCTTTAATAGGAGTATGACTTCAGCTTTGAAGCTGAAAGTGGCTGTTAAGCCCCACTCACCTGACAGGTAGTGTTCACCTTCACTTTGACTTTGGCCGCTGTACAGTACTGTACACTTGTACTTTTTAGTGCTTAGCTGAAATTTCTAATCATTTTTCTTCCAGATTATGTACTTGTTGTTTGTTAATATCAGTTCCCTGGTATTACATGCCACTGTGTCCTGGCAAGCCTGGAAGTGGCGGTGGTCAGTGCGTGAGTAAGCTGCATGAACTGTGTAGCTGCTGTAGGGGACATACCTGTTCACAGGAATCCCCCTGGCCTAAATTTAGGGAGTGGCTTCCACTGCAGTGGGTTTAGTTTGTGAGGAAGCAGAAGTCGAAGAGGGATTCTTCGAAATCAGTTTTCAATATTAAACTTACCCGGTGATCATGTAGCTGTCAGCTCTGCTGCCCGACAGAAAAAACCTACGGACGGAATACGCCAGCGATCGCTATACAGGTGGGGGTGTACATCAACAGCGCCATCTGTCGAGTAGGTACTCAAGTACTTCATGTCAACACAGAATCAATTTTCTCTCTGTCGTGCCACCGGCAAGACCTACTAAATACGCTGTTGTTTTCTGGATTGATTTTCACGTTATTTGGTGAAGTATTCTTTCTGGTTATTAGCTTTCGCTTGCAGAAGTTATCTTCAATACTTTCTCGCATTCTTTTGTTAGATTTTGGATTATTTGTTGACGACTTGGATAGATTTTGGATTCCTCCCTTTGACTAATTCAAGATGTCTGACCCTGCTCAAGTCCCCAAGTACAGGAAGTGTAGCGCTAGGGACTGTTCTAGGCGTCTTCCGAAGGCCTCTATCGATCCGCACACCGTTTGTTCCAATTGTTGGGGTAAAGCCTGTCAATTGGAAGATCGATGTGAGGAATGCGGTGGGCTTTCGGAATTCGATTTTCAAGAATTCCTGAAATATGCACGTAGGCTAGAGAAGGATAGGATCAGGAGGAGTTCGTCTCGCTCAATTGATTTTTCCTCTCCCCATGCCCCACAACCTATTCCTTCCCCTGTAGTGGTTGCACCCGACCCTCCTGCTAGCTCTCATCAACCTTCGATGGCAGATATGATGCGTGCCATCCAGGCTCTAGGTGAGAGAGTCGAGTCATTGGCGAATGACCGCAATCAACTCATGGCTGACGTCAGGGAGTTGAAAGGTAAAAGTGCAGTGGGAAGTGAAGTGAGTGTCAGTGCAGTGAAAAGTGTCAGTGTTACGCATGAGGGTGCGTCTGTTCGTGCCTGTCGTCGTCCCAGTCCGGGACCTCTTGCAAGCTCCCAAGCCCAGGGGAGAAGCAATGTCGTACGACCAAAGGGTTCGACAGGCTTTAATCAGCGGACAGACGTTCCCTCCGTGGTTTCGGACGTATCTTGCCGAGATCGTCCCACCCACAAGAAGACGAGTGAGCCCGTTCATTCCTCGTCTGCGGAAGAGGTTTCTCGCCAGAAACGCTGGACCAAGGTCTCACGACCTCTCAAACGCAAGGTCCCTTCCGAGCAAGTCCAACGGCCCAGGTGTAGCCACTGGGTCAGTTCGGACTCGCTGCAGTCCTCCGACGACTGCACACCTCCTAAGAGAGGCAAAGTGGTACCGCAGCAGGCAATAACTCCGTCTGTTGCCGCACCAGCTGCTGTAGACCCTAAGTGGTCTTTGCTGCAGTCTATGCAGACTCAGCTAGCTTCCTTTATGCAGGAGTATCGTGCGGAGAAGGTTGACGCTGCACCCGTTAGCCTACAACCAGCCACGGTTGTGCGCCCAGCTGACGCTGAGGCTGCCTGCTCCCACACTCCGGCTGTGAGAGCTCCACCACCTATGCGCAGTCGACCCTGCCAGACGCAAGTTGACGTTCGCCGACGCGCGGAACCCTCCGTTGACGTGCGTGAGCTACCGCAACAACAGGAGGGTGGAGTTAAGCTGCCGTGTTTTGACGCGGTGCGTCAGCCTCCGCAACCCACGGTGGTCTCCACTATGCGCCCCCACTCAGCTATGGTTGTTGCCAGTTCTCAGACTGACCAACAGTGGCATGACGTTGGATCCAGTGCAGCTACGCATGCACCCGTGCTGCCGGACTCAGCCGTCCAGCTTTTATCTACTCCTTTGCCGCTTCCTCCTCAGCATTCAGACGATGGACTCTCTGATGATGACGAAGCTGCTCATCTTGACGACCAACACTCGGACATCGACGAACCCAAGACTACGCCTCCCTCCTTAGACTTTAGGAAAGTGCTTGCGCTGTTCAAGGATTTATATCCGGACCAGTTTGTGTCTGCAGCTCCACGCTCGCCTCCCTCTGAGTTCGCTTTAGGCATGCAGTCAGCAGCTCCTGCCTTTACGAAGCTCGTACTCGCTCGCTCGTCCAAGAGAGCTTTAAGGGTACTGGGAGAGTGGTTGCAGGCCAAAAAGCAACTTGGGAAGACATCCTTCATGTTTCCCCCGGCCAAGCTTGCTTCCAGATCTAGCGTCTGGTATGCCACGGGAGAGGTTCTCGGCTTGGGAGTTCCTGCCTCTGCCCAGGGCGACTTCTCAAGTCTGGTAGACTCTCCCCGCAGGCTGGCTATGAGACGCTCCAAGATTTGCTGGACTCCTTCGGATATGGACCATCTTATGAAGGGAGTTTTCCGTGCATTCGAAGTCTTTAACTTCCTGGACTGGTGTTTGGGAGCGTTGAGCAGGAAGACCTCCCCTTCTGATAAGGAATTTTCCATGCTCATTATGTCCTGCATGGACAAAGCCATACGGGATGGGTCTAGCGAGCTTGCGGCTTCTTTCGTGTCTGGGGTTCTCAAGAAGCGGGATCACCTTTGCTCCTTCTTGTCAGCGGGAGTCACCCCATGTCAAAAGTCGGAACTGATGTTTGCTCCGCTCTCGAAGTGTCTCTTCCCTGAAGAGTTGATCAAGGAGATTGCCGCCTCCTTGATCCAGAAAGACACTCATGACCTGGTGGCGTCATCCGCACGCAAAGCCACCTCTTTACCCTCCGTGCCTAGACCCAGGATGGACACACCAGCGTCAAGGTTCATTCCGCCCCTTCGTGGCAGAGCCTCCAGCAGAGGAGGTACTCGTGCCGAAAGTCAACGTGGCAACAAGAAGAAGGGTTCCAAGTCCTCTAGAGGCAGAGTCTGACTGCCACCTTCTTCAGACAGCAGTGGGAGCCAGGCTCAAGAACTACTGGCAGGCCTGGGAGAACAGGGGCGCAGACGCACAGTCTGTGAAGTTACTCAGAGAGGGGTACAGGATTCCATTCTTGCGCAAGCCCCCTCTAGCAACAACTCCCATCGACCTCTCTCCCAGGTACAGAGAGGAGGACAAGAGGCTAGCTTTACAGCAAGAGGTGTCTCTCTTACTACAAAAGGGAGCGGTAGTCATAGTCCGGGACCATCAATCCCCGGGCTTCTACAACCATCTCTTCTTAGTGGCGAAGAAGACAGGAGGGTGGAGACCGGTGCTAGACGTTAGTGCTCTGAATGTCTTTGTCACAAAGCAGACGTTCACCATGGAGACGACAAAGTCGGTTCTAGCATCGGTCAGGAAGGAAGACTGGATGGTCTCGTTAGACCTAAAGGACGCGTACTTTCACGTCCCCATCCACCCAGATTCCCAACCTTTTCTAAGGTTCGTTTTCAGGAAGGTTGTATACCAGTTCCAAGCCCTGTGCTTTGGCCTAAGCACGGCACCTCTAGTTTTTACCAAACTGATGAGGAATATTGCCAAATTCCTGCATTTAGCAGACATCAGAGCCTCCCTCTATTTGGACGACTGGCTTTTAAGAGCTGCGTCAAGTCGTCGCTGTCTGGAGAATCTAAAATGGACTCTGGATCTGACCAAGGAATTGGGTCTCCTGGTCAATATGGAAAAGTCCCAACTCGTCCCATCCCAAACTATAGTATACCTAGGAATGGAGATTCAGAGTCAAGCTTTTCGGGCTTTTCCGTCGGCCCCCAGAATCAGTCAAGCCCAAGAATGCATCCAGAGCATGCTGAAGAAGAACCGATGTTCAGTCAGACAGTGGATGAGTCTGATAGGGACGCTTTCATCGCTGGACCAGTTCATCGCGTTAGGGAGACTCCACCTCCGACCCCTTCAGTTTCACCTAGCTGCTCACTGGAGAAAGGACAAGACGCTAGAAGCGGTCTCGGTTCCTATTTCCGAGAAGATGAAGTCTTCACTGACTTGGTGGAAGAACAACATTCTTCTCAGGGAGGGTCTGCCACTGGCTGTTCAGACCCCCGACCACCTTCTCTTCTCGGACGCATCGGACACGGGCTGGGGTGCGACACTGGACGGTCGGGAATGCTCGGGCACGTGGAATTCGGTTCAAAGAGCGCTGCACATCAACTGCAAGGAGCTACTGGCAGTTCATCTGGCCTTGAGAAGCTTTAAGTCCCTCCTTCTAGGCAAGGTGGTGGAGGTGAACTCCGACAACACCACAGCCTTGGCGTACATCTCCAAGCAAGGAGGGACTCATTCGATGACGTTGTACGAGATCGCAAGGGACCTCCTCACCTGGTCAAGAGATCGAAACATATCCCTAGTAACGAGGTTCATTCAAGGCGACATGAATGTCATGGCAGACCGCTTCAGCCGGAAGGGTCAAATCATCCCAACAGAGTGGACCCTTCACAAGAATGTTTGCAACAGACTATGGGCCTTGTGGGGTCAGCCTACCATAGATCTGTTCGCTACCTCGATGACCAAGAGGCTCCCAATTTATTGCTCACCGATTCCGGACCCAGCAGCAGTTCATATAGATGCCTTTCTTCTGGATTGGTCCCATCTAGACCTTTATGCGTTCCCCCCGTTCAAGATTGTCAACAGAGTACTGCAGAAGTTCGCCTCTCACGAAGGGACAAGGTTGACGTTGGTTGCTCCCCTCTGGCCCGCGAGAGAATGGTTCACCGAGGTACTGCAATGGCTAGTAGACGTTCCCAGAACACTTCCTCTAAGAGTGGACCTTCTGCGTCAACCGCATGTAAAGAAGGTACACCCAAGCCTCCACGCTCTTCGTCTGACTGCCTTCAGACTATCGAAAGACTCTCAAGAGCTAGAGGCTTTTCGAAGGAGGCAGCCAGAGCGATTGCTAGAGCGAGGAGGACATCCACTCTCAAAGTCTACCAGTCAAAGTGGGAAGTCTTCCGAAGCTGGTGCAAGGCGAAATCAGTATCCTCAACCAGTACCTCTGTAACTCAGATAGCTGACTTCCTTTTATACCTAAGGAAGGAAAGATCCCTTTCAGCTCCCACGATCAAAGGTTACAGAAGCATGTTGGCAGCAGTCTTCCGTCACAGAGGCTTAGATCTTTCCAACAACAAAGATCTACAGGACCTCCTTAAGTCTTTTGAGACCTCGAAGGAGCGTCGGTTGGCCACACCAGGTTGGAACTTAGACGTGGTACTAAGGTTCCTTATGTCAGCAAGGTTCGAACCGCTTCAATCAGCCTCTTTTAAAGATCTCACTTTGAAGACTCTTTTCCTTGTCTGCTTAGCAACAGCTAAAAGAGTCAGTGAGATACACGCCTTCAGCAGGAACATAGGATTTACATCTGAAACGGCTACATGTTCCTTACAGCTTGGTTTTTTAGCCAAAAACGAACTCCCTTCTCGTCCTTGGCCCAAATCGTTCGAGATTCCAAGCCTGTCCAATTTGGTTGGAAATGAACAAGAAAGAGTCCTATGCCCAGTAAGAGCTCTTAAGTACTATTTAAGACGTACTAAACCATTACGAGGACAATCAGAAGCTTTATGGTGCGCTATTAAGAAACCTTCTTTACCGATGTCGAAGAACGCAGTTTCTTATTATATCAGACTTTTGATTAGAGAAGCTCATTCTCATCTGAATGAGGAAGACCATGCTTTGCTGAAGGTAAGGACACATGAAGTTAGAGCTGTCGCAACTTCAGTAGCCTTCAAACAAAACAGATCTCTGCAGAGTGTAATGGATGCAACCTATTGGAGAAGCAAGTCAGTGTTCGCATCATTTTACCTTAAAGATGTCCAGTCTCTTTACGAGAACTGCTACACCCTGGGACCATTCGTAGCAGCGAGTGCAGTAGTAGGTGAGAGCTCAACCACTACATTCCCATAATCCCATAACCTTTTTTAATCTTTCTCTTGAAATGTTTTTATTGTTGTTTTTGGGTTGTACGGAAGGCTAAGAAGCCTTTCGCATCCTGGTTGATTTGGCGGGTGGTCAAATTCTTTTCTTGAGAAGCGCCTAGATTAGAGGTTTTGATGAGGTCCTTTAGTATGGGTTGCAACCCTTCATACTTCAGCTCCTAGGAGTCGCTCAGCATCCTATGAGGATCGCGAGGCTCAGTAAGGAAGACGTACTTAAAAAGGCAGAGTAATTGTTCAAGTCGACTTCCTTACCAGGTACTTATTAATTTTATGTTTGTTATTTTGAATAACTGCTAAAATGAAATACGGAATACTTAGCTTTTAATGTTAACATGTATGCTGGTCTCTACCCACCCCCCTGGGTGTGAATCAGCTACATGATCACCGGGTAAGTTTAATATTGAAAAATGTTATTTTCATTAGTAAAATAAATTTTTGAATATACTTACCCGGTGATCATAAATTAAAGGACCCACCCTTCCTCCCCAATAGAGACCCAGTGGACCGAGGAGAAAATTGGTTCTGTGTTGACATGAAGTACTTGAGTACCTACTCGACAGATGGCGCTGTTGATGTACACCCCCACCTGTATAGCGATCGCTGGCGTATTCCGTCCGTAGGTTTTTTCTGTCGGGCAGCAGAGCTGACAGCTACATGATCACCGGGTAAGTATATTCAAAAATTTATTTTACTAATGAAAATAACATTTTTGGGTGTTCCCAAACTAATACCTAAATAGCCATCAGGCTCCTTTCTCCCTTCTCCCTGTTCAAAGGCCACTGCACGCTTTTCCTCTTTTCCCTCTAAGGCAGCCTCCACCGGATGAGGGAAAAGGATGAAGGAGACTGCTGCCCTTCCCTTAGGGAGTTATTTGAGCATGACAGGAGTATTCCCTTCCTCTAGTGAAAGGAATATCCCCAATGCCTCTCACTCAAAGCTTTCCTGCTGACATACAGTAACTGTTGATGATCCTCGCAAGAACTTGGACCTGGATATTCTGGGTATTGATGATACCCCTTCATCTAAGAAGCTCCTGAAGGTATTACCTGTGGCTAGGTCACAGAAATCTTCCCTCCCTCTTGCTGTGTCACTCCACCTCACCTCCAAAAGAGAGTGGTGGAATGATCCACGCCCTTAGACGTGTCCCTCGATGTTCTTGACGAACCAACGCTTGTTGCTGAGGCCTGTTGGCTGTGAAATTCTTGATCATGGTTAAAGAGAAGCATCATTGTTCTCCATCACCTGTTTCGATTGTTCCCACACCTTTCTCTGCTGAGAAGATGCCTGCCCCCAGGAAGAAGAAGAAATCACCGAAGCACAGGATGACCGATCTGGAGAAGTCTCTTGAGACAGCTCCAAGTTCCTTTGCAGGGTTTCGTAGGAGGAGTAATATTGAACCAAAGCCTTCCCACCAGGAAAGCATTGAGGTGCTAGGTGCCAAGGCCATTGTCTCAAGCTGTAAGTTTTGCCAGGGATTTACTATGGTCGCTACTGGGATGAACTTCGCTCTAGTCTCTCTTCTGCCTAGGGATGCTCCCTGAAAGCTTTGGTATCTCCATGCATTGGAACTTCCAGAGAAGCAAAGAAAGCTGCCTCTAAGACCTCTGATACTAATTGTACTGTGGTCAAGTTGTGAACACCTTCACCATGTGTATGCGTTAAGAAGACTGATCATCAGAGACTTTGTCATTACATTAGTCAACTTCACAAGCAGAAGAGGTGCGCAAGGACAGGAAGAACGATAAGCCACAAGCACGAACACCAAAGTGTTAGAGGTCTCCAAAGAACCCATGATTGGCCACTCACTCACGGTTTGAGAAGAACCTGAATTTCCAAGACTAAGGGAGGATTTACTGGACCTCGGAATTTTAATAAAGGAAGCAAGTGATGTTAAGAGCTTATGAAGCTCATCACTATCAAAAGATGGCTGAACATATGTATTGTCTAAATGTGGAGGCATGTCAATATCATCATTATCCTCGTTATAATCAACTAGTCTAGTCATCCTCAGTTTCTCCAATGAACTAACAGCAAGTTTCCTTTTGTGCGTAGAACTGTTAACTTAATCGGCAATCAATAAAACCCTTTTCCATGGGAGGTACCGAGGTACTGTACACTCTTCACAATGGTTATTTAAATCACACTATTGCCCTCAACATGATACACAAAAGGAATGTTGATCATAATCTCCTAGAAATAATTCCCATGTGCCTTCCAGGTAATGATTGCTAACTAAACCAGGGGAAGACATATTGAGTGCAGTAAGTAAACAAAGAGAACACTCTAAGTGACATTGCAGCCAATCAACAAATATAACTGAAAGTTATACTTTCTAATGCAGCAACTTGGGCTTCCCACCACATATTACTAGAAGGCTTTATTCCTTTGTTAAGGGTATGTATTTGTTGAAGCAAAGAAAATGGGAAATTTTTTATATTTTTAATATTTTACGAGTAAGTATCTGTTAAATAAGGTTTCTGGAGAAGAAGCAATATGAACATCAAGGGAGCTTTATAAAAGTAACAGTTATAAAAAATAATTTTAGATATTGGCTTACCATCCCAGTCACTCATTCCTGCCTGTTGATTAGAACTAAATGTTCCATTAACATTTTACTGGTACCTGTCATTGTATAAGTCAGTGCCAAAGGGGATTGAGGAGAAATGGAAAGACACAGTAAGAGAGCATGCTAGAAATAGGAATGAATGGTGAGCATTTGTGACGTAGTTCCAGTAGGCCCTGCTGCTTCCTCCGGTCACCTTGGATAACCGCGGAAGTAACAGCAGTAGGGGATTCAGCGTTATGAAGCTCCATTTGTGGTGGATAATGGGGTAGGGTGGGTGTGGCACCCTACCAGTACCAGCCGAACTCGGTTGAGTCTCGTCAGGCTGGGAGGAACGTAGAGAGGAAAGGTCCCCTTCTTTTTCATTTGTTTGATGTTGGCTACCCCCCAAAATTGGGGGAAGTGCCTTTGTATATGTATGTATGATGTTATTATTATTGTTGTATCATTATTATTATTATTATTATTATTATTACTGTATTATTATTATTATTAGTATTATTACTGTTATTACTGTATTATTATTATTGAAAATTGGTTTGATAACACCACTCAGTCCTTTCTAGACTTATAGGGCTCACTTTAAAATTTCTTCGTAGAGGGGCGGTTAGATATGGAGTCAGGCAAAAAATTATGTTGGAAAGCTTAGGAAGAATAGACTACGTCGTATGGATGAAAATTGAAAGATAAGGGAATGCTGGTGGAGACCAAACCTTCAAATTTGCAAAGAATCTTAAGTACCATCACATAATAAAGGGATTTTGACGTAGGAAAAATCTATTTCTGGGCGAGGGACCTGTGCCGCCCAGTGAATAAGCTCCATTTAGCACTTATTCTTAGGTAATTTACTGCTAAATATACCAGAGAAAAAATGTAAAGGAGTGCTAGGTTAACTAGCTCGCTCACCTATTGGTGTCGGTATAAAATTAGGCGTATAATCCAGAGGTCCCGCACTATTTAGATTCATCCACGACAAAGACCCCAATAGAGGAGAGCCGTTCAACCTCACTCGGCACCACCAACTCTGCATCCGCTCAGAACCCAACTCCTTAGCACCCAAAGTTTGGGGACTCCAAGGGAGAGGAGCTGGGAGGGTTCACTGGGCGGCACAGGTCCCTCGCCCAGAAATAGATTTTTCCTACGTCAAAATCCCTTTTCTGGGCTCGAACCTGTGCCGCCCAGTGAATCTATGCAAGAGAAATGTCACCAAACTTGCAAAATAAAGGAAAAACATAAGCGTAAGGAACATACAAGATGCTTTAATCAGAGATGAGTGCCAAAAAACAATTATAAGGGTGTCTTAAAAGGAACATAAATCCACTTGGTAGAACAACTGACAAACAAGGTAAGGTATAATAATGCCGTGAGTGATAATATATACAGATACTCAGGAGTTAAAGATTTACAAATATAATAATAGTACTCAGGTGCGAAACCAACGAATACAAATAGGGTATAAATGAGGCAGGTAAGGGGGAGAGATAAAGTGACAGGGAATTAACATGTGAGTTACCTGGGAGTAACTACGCTCCCTGCAGCTACTGTAGAAAATTTTAGGGCTTCCAAATGTTTAAGGTAGTGTTTCTTGAACACTGACGGTGATTTCCACCCTGTATACCTGGAAAGGTCCGTAAAATTCATGTGGTGAAAAAAGTTCACCGAAGTAGCAACCGCTCTGATATCATGTGCAAGAGGAAAAGAGTCAGGGCTAGCTTGTTTAATAAAATACAAAATTTGTTGCCTGATCCCTTTAATGGTAATGGTACCACCTTGTTCTCTAACGAATAGAGGCCCCGAGGAGTTAGAGGAGGTCCGGGATAAATAAGACCTAAGAGTAGCAACAGGGCACAGAGACGGATCTTGCGTGAGGGGAACAATTTTCCAGGAGGACCATCTGTTCTGAGGGTCTTCGTTCTTAGCCAAAAAGAATTTGTTAGGCGAAAGAAGGACCTCTCCCGAAGGAAGGAACTCAATATGACCCGGGTCTCTCAACAAGGCTGCCAGTTCAGAAATTCTTGCCCCGGAAGCCAAGCTCACCAGGAAAAGTGTTTTCCTGAGAAGGGGAATGTAACCACAAGAACTGTTAATGGTATCAGAAGCCAATTTGAGTACATCATTAAGGAACCAGGTCACCGGGGTAGGACGAGTAACCGGTTTCAGTCTGGCACAAGCTTTCGGAATTGAAGCTAACAAAGAGTCGGTTAAGTCTATGTTAAAACCTACTAGGAAGATCTTTTTCAAAGCAGATTTAATAGTGGTGATAGTATTGGCTGCCAGACCTGATTCTAATAAAGTTCTAAAGAAAGTGACTGTAAGGTTCAAGTCCATACAGTGCACGTCTGAGTCCATCAAAAATTTTGCCAACTTTTTAACTGCAGAATCGTATTGGCGGATGGTGGAATCCCGTTTATCTGATTCTAGAAACAGGGTGTTTTGAGGATCGATATTGGCACCATGCATGGCCGCAAACTTCATGAAGTCCATAAAGTTAGGGCGCTCTGAATGTTTGAGAAAGCGTACACAACGCGTGTTTGTACTATCTGAGACAGAACCGGATTGGGTATCGGGTGAGGATATAGTCTCAACTCTCGCAGGAGAGGATACCAGTTGCTCTTGGGCCAATTGGGTGCGACCAAGGCTACTTGTCCCTTGAAGGATCTCAGTTTGTCTAGGACTTTCAGTAAAAGGTTCACCGGGGGAAAGAGATAAATCCTTTCCCAGATGTCCCAATTCTGTGACATGGCGTCTGTGGCGTAAGCCTGAGGGTCTAGATTGGGAGCCACATATACTCTCAATTTGTGGTTGGACTCCGTGGCGAAGAGGTCTACTTGGAGACCGGGAACCCGAGAGAGAATCCACCGGAATGACTTTAGATCGAGTGACCATTCCGATTCTAGAGGGGAGGTCCGGGACAAGGCGTCTGCCATTATGTTCCGGACTCCCGCCAGGTGGACAGCTGAAAGATGCCAACGGTTCGAGGCTGCTAGGGAGAATATGGCTACTAGAACATGGTTCAGGGGCCCTGATTTTGACCCGCCTCTGTTGAGGCAGCGGACCACCACTTCGCTGTCGAGGACCAGACGAAGGTGTTGTCTCTTGGGTGGAGCGAGACGTTTCAGGGTTAGAAGAACTGCCATGGCCTCCAGCACATTGATGTGAAATTGGCGGAATAAGGGAGACCAAAGACCTTGAACTTTCCTGAGCTGAGAATAGCCGCCCCAACCTGATAGGGATGCGTCCGTGTGAATGGTTAGCTTCGGAGGCGCAAACCGAAGGGGAACTGACTTTGACAGATTGTTGGCTCTTGTCCAAGGAAGAAGTCTCTCCCGTAGAATGGGAGGAAGGCGGACTTTCCTGTCCCGGAGCTTCAGGTTCGCCCTCGAACGCCAGATACGGTTGATATCTTTCAATTTTGCCTTCAGAAGTAGATCCGTCACTGAGGCAAATTGAAGGGACCCCAGAATCCTCTCTTGGAGTCGTCTGGAATTTACTTTGTCTTTGAGAAAGCGTTTGGTGTTCCTCGCAATCTCTAACCTCTTGGGTTTGGGAAGACACAGAGAATGAGATATAAGGTCCCATTGCAGGCCGAGCCAATGGAACTTTGATTTCGGAAGAAGACGGGACTTCTTGAAGTTGATCTGGAAGCCTAGAGATTGAAGATATTGGATGACTCTGTGAGTGGCTTTTAGGCAATTTTGGGAGGTGTCTGACCAAATGAGCCAGTCGTCCAGATAGGCTACTACTTGAATCCCCTGATTTCTGAGTTCCTGAACAGCGACTTCTGCTAACTTTGTGAAGATCCTTGGGGCGATGTTGAGCCCGAAAGGCATCACCTTGAAGGAGTAATTTTTGTCCCCTAGGCGGAAGCCTAGATACGGACGGAAGTGTCTCGCTATCGGGACGTGATAATAGGCGTCTGTAAGATCGATAGAGGTGGTGACGGCCCCACGGGGAAGTAAGGTCCGCACCTGCGAGACGGTAAGCATTCGAAACTTGTCGCATTGAATGGACAAGTTGAGAAGGGATAGGTCTAGAATCACTCTTCTCTTGTCCGAATCCTTCTTCGGGACACTGAACAGCCGACCCTGAAACTTCAGGTGTTTCGTTTCTTGTATGGCGTTCTTTTGTAACAGATCCTGGACGAATTCGACTAGGTCCGGAGTGGAATGTTGATGAAATTTGTTCGGAGGAGGAGGCCCTTGAATCCAACTCCACCCCAGTCCCTTGGAGATGATACTGAAAGCCCAGGAACTGAACCTCCATTTGTTGCGGAAGGCATAAAGCCTCCCCCCTACCTGCTGCACCTCAGTATTGGCTTGAGGAGTTGCCTCCACGTCCGCCTCGGAAGTTCTTTCCCTTGCGAAAAGATTTTCCTCTACCCCTGTTCTGGTTTGAACCACGGTGGTAGCCTCTACCTCTGTTATAACTCTGGGAAGAGCTATGAGCCTCATAAGACTGGTTAAAGGCAGGAGAGGTGGTGGAGGCACCGGAAAGCTGGCTCTTAGGGAGCAGAACGGTGACATAGTCATCCGAAGGAGCCTGAGAGGTAGAAGGCTGCGCAGGAGCAACGGGAGATGGAGGAAGAGGCAGTCGGAAATTGGATGAACTACTCTGCTGTTGCCTGAAATGGGTGGAGGTATACGGGCGGAGCTTCTTCCTACCCCGGGCTTGGTAATTTGCGGGGTCATATTTCCGTTTAGGAGTCAAACCCCAACGGGCTTTAAGGCTCTGATTGACTCTAGTGGCCTCAGCCAAGACTTCCTCCACAAGGTCCTCAGGGAAGAGATTTGAACCCCAGCAGGAGGACCGGATAAGCTTAATAGGCTCGTGCCTAATAGTCGCCTCAGCCAGGACGTGCTTGCGACACCTACGTTTGGCAATAGCGAAGTCATAAAGGTCATAATACAATGACTGCAACGTAGCCTTATTGAGAGACTTAAAGATACTCTCAGTATCATAAGTCAAGGCTATCGACTCCGTGGAGGTGGCCAAGTTCAGAGTTCGGCCAACACGTAGGCGGGAATCATACTCCTGTTTAATGAGGGATTCCGGGAGACGGGGAAGCCGCTCACTAAACATAACTGAGGCACAGTCCGCTGATAGCTTGCCAGAGGTAAAAGTGGTATGGACATTGTCCCAACACTCAATGCCAGAAGGAAGAAGGAGGGAGATCGGATCCACCTCTCGGATGGGAGGCAAGGGCTTCTCCTCCAGAGCATATTGGAAAGCCAGCTCTGCTACCTTATTGACGCATGGAGTCACGGTGTTTTTATCCATTAAAAACATTGTGAAGGAACTCTTATACGGCGTCAACATGGTGTTGGTGCAACCAATGTCGTTCAAAAACCTAGCCCAAACAGATTGGGCTTGTTCTTTTGGGTAGATGACGGTCTCTTTGGGGACCTTATCTAGCCGAACCAGAGCTTCCTCGGTAAGCCTGGCATAACCATGAAATGGAAATGCGAGACCAGGAGGAAAGAATTCAAAGTCCTCTAGAGGACGAGTGCCAAGACCCTCCAAAGTTAACATTCCGTCTGAGAACGGAGAATGAAGAGCCATGCGCCAAGGATTATTCTTGGAAAACGGCGGGAGCTTAGAGGCATCCGGGATGAGAGAGCTTTGGACTCGCTCCGGAGCACCTTGCTCTAATGCCCCAAGTCTCTGACCGATGTTAGAGAACATCGTGTCCATCTTGGCCTGCATTTCCGACACCAACTTAGCTTGCATCTCCGACACAATGCGAAGCATGGCTGATTCGGAAAGGCCCGGGCTAGGAGCAGGAGTGGCGGATTGTACTCCCGGGTCGTGAGACTTAGAGGAGGAGCCGGAAGCCTTAGATGACGGGTTTGTATTCAGCTTAGAACTACGGGAAGCCTTGTGAGGCTTACGAGCTTTAGGTAAGGTTCTAGATGTAGACTTATCCTTGGGGGGAACCGGGTGTGAACGTTGAGACGAATCACGGTCCCCAGAAAAACCATGAAAGGAAGAGCGATCAGAAGAAGAAGAAAGAGCGGGGCTGAGGATAGGAATCTCAGCGCCGGTACCACCTGCCTCACTTACCACCCTACCTGCGTCCGGGTCATCCAATAACATGGGTTCGACGTCCAGGTTCATGGAAGCAACATTGTCTTCCAGATCTCCGGGGGCATCCGACGGATCTTGATCTTGATCAGTAAACCCCGCTATGGTGGCATCAATGTGGGCAATGATGGGAGCTGCAACATGCCTAGCCACAGCGGCTGAAGACTTGGCGTTAGGGTAGACCATGGCACAATAGTCTTCGGATAGGACGTAAGGCTGCTTGGATTTCACGTTTCGGGCAAAACCACCAACCCACACTTTCAGTGTGGCCCGAGCCGCAGACTTTTGCTCCGGGGATGCCTGAAATAATAGTGGGAATTATAAAAAGGCAGACTCCCAGTGGTCCTTCAAGACCATAGAAATCTTACTAAATAGTGTATGTATACCAAAAAAGGTAAGATAAATAAGAAGGCAACATAGCCAACAGGACTCACCGAGTCAGATCCAAGGGTGGTGATGAGGTCAAAACAGACCATGCAGTTATCAGGGTGCCAGACCACGATGTCCTCCAGCTGAACCCCGCAAAGGGCGTGAGACCGACATACGGTATGCCCACAAGGCTGATGTAGAACAGCCGCACAGGCCGTCGTCTGACAATGCACCATCTATAAAAAGAATAGTATATGAGAAACTGCAATTCTCTTAAGTAGGGGCGGGTCCGGAGGACCCGGGACTAACATAAGTCTAACTTAAGACTAGAACTTAACTGTAATACTCTTAAGTAGGGGCGGGTCCGGAGGACCCGGGCCTAAACATAAGTCTAACTTAAGACTAGAGTATAGTTATCCATTCCGGTCGAGCCGGGAGCATAAAAAAGGATGCAACAAAGGATTAAGACACATAGTGTCTGATTTCCCGGGGCGGGGTTAAGCTCCGGGCCGGGAAATAAAAGTATATCCATAAACCAATTCATATAGGAACTCTGAGATAGTAATCTGTCATATATATAATCATATATAATTATAGGAACTGTTATAAATTAATAGGGGGGCGGAACTGTAGATAAGAACCGCCAACCGAACCCGGAGGGTTTCGTATAACATAATAAAAGTGTGATAAGTGAATATAAAATAGGGTGCACCGGGATCCAACTCTGTTGACCGGTGGCCAACCAGTCTAGACAGAGACGAACCCGCCGTGACACCCGGAGGACAAAGTCCATACACACTGAACTACCCCCTCTAAAAGGAGGGAAGGCAACGGTCCCCTAGGGGAGGGGGGAGAGAAGCCTAGCCGCCCACCTAGCGAGAGGGGGAGCTTGGGGAAGGATCACGTGATACGGAGCAGCAGGGCTACCAACTGACGATCCCCAACCAGACAGATCAAACGGAGTAATAGCACAAATATTCATTATAATAGTAATAGCGTTGAAAAATTATATAAATATACACATAAAAAATTTTAGGGCAAGGCATGCAACATAATAAATAAATCACAAAGGACACACCTGATGACTTATAAAATAAAATTGCCGCCTAGTAACGAAGGTCGGCAAGCCATAACGATACGTAACTGATATCGGCCCTAAAAATGAACCACGAGGGTTCTAAACGCTAAATAATGAATATCCACAATAACAAATAATCATTTAAATAATAATAAAAATAATACACATAGTAACACCGCGAGTGAAACTAAAAGCTCTCAAAACAGGAGTACCAACTGTAAGCGAAGTCGAGCAAGATCGGTATGAACAAAGAGAATAAACTCCTATAATTTAAATATTAAACGATCTAGAATGCTCAAAACACAGCAAAACATAGCTTGGTACTTAACTTAGACGGTGTCTCCTGGGAAACCGACGAAGAAGCCATAATCCAGTGGAAAAAAGCGAATTATGAGAGCACAACAAAAAAGCGGGTTACAACACAAGCGTGCTAAAAGGAGTTGGGTTCTGAGCGGATGCAGAGTTGGTGGTGCCGAGTGAGGTTGAACGGCTCTCCTCTATTGGGGTCTTTGTCGTGGATGAATGTAAATAGTGCGGGACCTCTGGATTATACGCCCAATTTTATACCGACACCAATAGGTGAGCGAGCTAGTTAACCTAGCACTCCTTTACATTTTTTCTCTGGTATATTTAGCAGTAAATTACCTAAGAATAAGTGCTAAATGGAGCTTATTCACTGGGCGGCACAGGTTCGAGCCCAGAAAACCTCTGTTAGCAAGGTGTTGTTTATAATGGCATACAGCTTTAAATGGCTTCACTGACACAGGTGCTGGTCATTGCCTCAAGGTTTATACATCTATCCATCCGTCCAACTAGCATACTGTATAATAAGAACAAACTAAGGTTGAATTGGTGGTTTGCAAGTGTTTTATTAAGACAAAGTAATAGGCTTAATGAGGAAGTATAGAATAATGTGTGCTGTAAACAGTATACAGAATATATATTAGGGAAGATAGAGCTACTGTGTTATAATTCTATTTATTGTTTTGCAGTGTAGAATGCAAGTGCTTCACAAGTTTCAAACATGTCTGTAACAACAAGTTATCCCATAGAAAGTGAGCAGAGGAATTCTTTTGAGGAGCATCCCAACTTGAAGGTACAGTAATTGTTATATTTACATAAGCAATATTGATGCTTTCATCTGTCATGACCTTCAGTTGCATGTTCCACATATAACAATGGGACTATGAAATTTATACTGTTCCTTTGCGTTATGGGTTGGACATCGGTAATATTGCTGAACACTAGAAGTAAAATGAGAAACTAATAAAATTAGAGTTAACTAACCTGTCATATTATCTTTATTCCATTTAATAATTATCTTTGATAAGAAAATCAAAATGTTTTTTTTCCTGTTATGTGTATATATGAGTATATATGTATATACTATATATGTATCTGTATATGTGTACTTTTATATAATTATAAACAGTATGTATAAGTATATACACCCTAAATATATACTGTATACATTATACATAAACACTATATATATATATATATATATATATATATATATATATATATATATATATATATATATATATATATATATAATATATATATATATATATATATATATATATTATATATATATATATATATATATATATATATATGAATAAATAAATAAATAAATAAATAATGCACCAAACCTCCTCCATGCTGCAGTTTATTTCTTGAAAACTCTTCACTGTACAGTTTTCTCAGAAGTAGGAATTTTTCATAAGGCTTGTAAGACATTCTATTAATAGCAGCCAGAGGGTCTTCTGCTAATAGATTGTATCAATATCAGTTCTGTGTTTTTAGTTTAAAAGTAAAAACTTAATTATCTGCTACCAAAACCAATATCAGTTTCATTATTAAATTCACAAGGTATGTATCTAAAATATGCAAAAGGGGTTTTCTCTTCTGTCAGTTAAGTGTTTATAGATGTTTGTCTACTTTAGTTTTGCCTAGTTTTGTTTTGATATTGTTCCTAACAATGTGATTAGATACCGTTTGTTCCATTGTTATTGGTAAGCCCACGGGTGAAAATTAAATTACACGGAATTTGAATGTTGTTATAAGGAATTTGAGGTTCTTCGGGTTAAGTCTCTAAATGAAGTTTATTTCACGTATAAAACTAATTCTTTTTAGCTTTAGTTTTAGCAAGAAAAAGGACTTAGTTACAGACTCTGTATTATTAATGAGATTTAACCATAAGGGTGCTTTATTTACTCTTTTACCAAGTTTCAGTAGATTAGTGAATAAACATTTCAGAGTGAAGAGCATATTTTATAGTTTATTTATTACTCCCTTAAAGGAGGTTTTGAGAATTGAGAGAGATGTAAACTTTTTGTTAAAAATCTGTTATTCTAATATGACTGTAGTACATGAGCTGATCATCTTTTAATGAAAAGCTTCAACTAGAAAAAATAGTCATTTTGGCATGACAAATGTTCCAGCTCAGAGGAGGTCTGGAAACAGTAATTTGAGCAGTCATGTAAACATCTTCCAGCAGCAGCATCTTTGATTTTCATTAATTTTTCAGTTGTAGCCTCAGCATGCTGCAGTTATTTTTTGTTGTTAAATTTTCTGTCTGTAGTTTCGTATATCAGAATCTCCTTCATTGCCTGAACTGGAGTTTTTAAGGCTCCAAATACTTTATATGAGCTTATTCCTCCTTCGGGGATTCAGGCTATACCAGTTCCTGTGCAGAAAATGAGCTGGTTTTGACTTATAGTTTTGCCTCCGGATATGTCTTGCTAATCAATTTTTTAGTGCATGTAGGTTACCTGTTTTTGAAGAGTCAGTCAGTACTGTATTAAACTCTTTTTAGAGAAGGAATGTTTCTGAATTGGAACTTGTCTTTCAGGTGAAACTTGTTTCCCAGATTTAAACATGTAAACACATTACATTAGAATAGTATCCACTATGAATTTTATCAAAAATGTATCCTTGGAAAAAGTTTTAAATCCCACACAGTGGTGTTGTGCTTTTCACAATGCCAATCATTATTCAAGAAATGATTTGTGTAATTTTGATGAGTATTAGATCTTCAGTTTAGTAGTGACAGCAATGAGATTAGGTAATTTTCTGTTGGAATTTTTAACTTTGAAGGATAGTTAGTGTATAAGGAATTGGGCACTTTAGGTTAAAGTTCACAAATTAAGGTTTCCAGTTAAGTACAAATTTAATTTTAGTAATGTAGGACTAGGTTTAGGTTATCTTTATCAGTCGCTATCCTTGTTTGGACAAGATTTTGAAAGTTGGTTGTTTGTACTGTACAGTGGTATGATTTAATTGGTACCAAATTTGCATCAAAGGTGAAATGGCCTTTTATAAGTTTGGTTTTGTAAAGTTGATTTGTGTTTGACCTTATTATTGGCTGTTTTCTCAATATTGTATGCATTGTCAGTATTATGTTGTATTTTTCACCCAAGTTGTTTATACATATTGTACAAAGAGTTAGTATTGTTCAAAGTTATCCAATCAATTTAGAAAAATAGTTTCATGGTTTTGAAAATACTTCATTATAATCACTTCTCATTACAGAAAATGCTCCCTCCTGATTATGATTATTATTTTGAGAGCTATGAAGAATGTGAGCCACTTGAGGGAGAAGAACGTTTCACGGCAAGTTTCCGAATTGGACAAGGAGCTGCAACAAAGGATCATGTGAGAGAATGGATTAATGCATTTTGTTGCCATTCTTTGTCTACGTATAGGATAGATCGAACATACCCTGGAGCGACAACATGGTATATGTATAGGGTAAAGTATTTTTTTTCATATTTGGGTAAAGATGTTAGCATGGCAACATTTATTGAGTATGAATTATGCGTGATTGGTCTTTTTTTCATCATTAGTCAGCAGCACATGTAATCTTGAATGTGTACGCCAAATAACTGCCCCATTTTAGTATTTTTTATCCCTATTATTACTTCTACCATTATATTGAGAAAAGACTAAGCTCTTCTAATCCCAAATATTTTAGAAGTGAAAACTTTTTGAAAGAATATGGCTATTACAGAAAGAAATTCTGTGGATAATTTATACACAAATTAATTATATAATAAAACCTGAAGGAATGATGCTTTGTTTTTAGATGCGTACTATATATTTAACAGACAATTATAGGTATCTCCATATCTTATAAAAGTTTTTGTAACTAATAGGCTAGTTTAGATTCTTTATGAATAAAGATTATGTTTTGTCCATACCAGAATAAGCAATGACCCTGCATGAGTGTGCTAAGTTCCTCAAAAATAGATTGTAAGGCAGTAAATGAAATGAGAACAAAGAGATAGTGTTGATATGATGGGATGTGATTGCAACCACTCAAAAATTAAATTAAAGATTTAATTAGAAAAAAATAAAATAGAATTCCCCTAAAGAAAATTTGATAATCAACACTTCTTGTCATTCCGGGAAAACACTGATTGCTCCCCTTACCAATCAGCAAGATCAATATTTGGATCTTTGGCTTATGCTAGTAGATCAGCTCAGGTCCCAAACTACCTGGAAGAAACTCCTACAGAAGTTGCATATCCACGAGTTCCACTGAGGTTCAGGTATCCATTGCTTACATATCCATTTTCTCCAGGAACTTTACCCGGGGCCCCATACAGTTTTCTTCTAGAAGGTTCCGCATAACATGTTAGAATGAAGATATCCTTTTAGTTTCTGCAGCTTCAAAATAGGTCAGGGAGTTGTATCCACTCTTTTTGGGCTCAAGCCATGTCGTCCTGATGGAAGTTCCTCTAAGGTAGCTTCCTAGGGTATATTACAACTACGGCGATATTCCCAGAGAATTTACCTTAAGGTACCCAGAATTCTAACTCCTGGAGCAAATATCCCTAATAAAAGAATCAGGGATATCGCAAAATATCAGCGGACGTATTCTTGACACGCCACATGGCAATCTGTACCCCGAACAGAGTTAACACTTCGTAGGGGTCAAATGGCAAGAAAACGAAAACGATAAGAAAGGGGGGAGCCGTTCATAAGGCCTCTCTCCTCCCCGTTTTGTAAGCGTGCCCTGCGCCGCTCACGGCGCCATCTGTATTCCTTTTTGCGTAGCTATACAACTCGGTGTTTTCCCTGTGTTTCTACCAAATATCTTGGATTTACTCAAGCTAATATGCTTTCTCCAACTTCTTCTGCTTCCGATAAGTTGAGTACCATTTCTTTTATGTATAAATGTAGGCTCTTGGTAAAAATTAAAGTAATTAAAAGTTATTTTTGATACAAGAGCTGTTGCCTGCTGGAGGCGTCCTGGACGCTGTCGCTCGCTAGACAGGATTTATTTGGTTAGCCAGAGCGACGTTCCCAGCCCCCTTTTCGCTTTAATAAAATTATCTGCTTAGCTTATTTAGGAATACTTTTATGATGCTGTAGTATAGCGCCTTGGCGAAGGATTTGCCTAGGCTGGCCTACGCTAGACCTTGTAGCCTAGTCGTTTGGCCCTTGTACTTCCTGCATGATATTTAGTCTTCCAAGTGTGGTTATTTAAATTTTATTGAAGCGTTAGGCAACGTTATACATATAAGTTTATGCTGAGAGTTTTCCAAGATGGTATTTGAGTGAGTTTCGGTGATTTAGGCAATCGATTCTCCCAGTGCCTAGGCTAGGTTGTCTTAGGCTATTGATATGTTTTCTTGTTCCCCCCATTTGCTCCCTTCTCTTCGGGGAAGGCGCGCAAACCCTTTCCCTCTGCTTAAGCCTGGGGCTTAACCCTAGTGGTTTATTTGAATTAATTTTCGATATAACTATTTTGGGGTGGTACTGTACCTTCCTGTTCCAGCTTGTCTGGTTCAAAGAGGGACAGTACAGCAGTGTTTTAAGTCTGAGTCTGTGTTGGTCTGGCTTGGGGTAGAGCCTCCCTCGCTGTCTGACACAGACATAGGAGGTTTAGCCTCCTTCGGGCACTCTTGAAGGTTTCTGTAGCTATGATCCCTTCGTTCGGTGACCCTTCAGACTTGTCCTTGTTGCTGTTCCGGGTGCGGGGTGTGTCCCTTTCCCTGGAATAGCAATACCTTCCTTGCATTGGTTATAGGGAGGCAGCAAGTATTGCCGGCCTCCCTCCCCGGATTCCCCCCTAGGCTGAGATGGGCTTTCTTGGCCGTGGGTGATCCTTAACCAGTGCAAGGTTGGACAGGACCCTCTTGTCCCTTCCCTTCTGTCCTTCCCGTAATGTCCTTAGTGTCTGCCTTCCTACATCCGTACCTAGTATAGGTTAAGATGGGGAGCTGACTTGGTTCCCTGCTGGCCGGCAGAGTGTGCCGGCCGGCAGAGGACCTGTTACCTTGAGTGCTGCCCGGTCCTCCCTTGGTCCCTCATCCACTCCTGTCTGTAGATCTAGTGAGCAGTGGTTAAGAAGCCTGAATTAGATTCTCCCCTTCCTTTCAGCACTCTTTCGGGTGTTGGGCGTTGAGGTAGTATAGCCTCTTAGCCCGGCACCAGAATAACATTCTGTTTTCTTCTTGTGTGTTGTACTCTGCCGACTGCCGGCCTAAGTGGCCGGCAGTCGGGTAGTTGGTGTTCTCTAGTTCTCTTGCTGCCGGCCGGCGATGGCTACATGCCTTTGCCGGCTGGTCTCCTCGCTCATCTGCCGGCCGCTATGAGTGGTGGCCGGCAGCCGGGCGCTACCTAGCGTGGCTGCCGGCCGGCATGGGTTGTTTACCTCTGCCGGCCGGCCTTTACCTCGCCCTGTCTGCTGGCCACTGGGAGTGGTGGTCGACAGCCGGGCGCCACCTAGTGTAGCTGCAGGCCGGCAGTCACTGCCGGCCGGCACAGACATCGGAACTAGAGTTCTGCCACCTTAGAGTTCTTAAGTCGCATACTTGAGATCTACCTGTGGGGGGGGTGCCGGCCGGCACGCCACCCCATGTACTATATCAGTACTCCCCTGTATAGTAGGTTGGCCAAGGCACCAGCCGCCCGTTGAAATACTACCGCCAGAGAGTTATGGGGTCCTTTGACTGGCCAGACAGTACTACGTTGGATCCTTCTCTTTGGTTACGGTTCTTTCTCTTTGCCTACACATACGCCGAATAGTCTGGCCTATTCTTAACAGATTCTCCTCTGTCCTCACACACCTGACAACACTGAGGTTACTAAACAATTCTTCTTCGCTCAAGGGGTTAACTACTGCACTGTATTTGTTCTGTGGCTACTTTCCTCTTAGTAAGGGTAGAAGAGACTCTTTAGCTATGGTAAGCAGCTCTTCTAGGAGAAGGACACTCCAAAATCAAACCATTGTTCTCTAGTCTTGGGTAGTGCCATAGCCTCTGTACCATGGTCTTCCACTGTCTTGGGTTAGAGTTCTCTTGCTTGAGGGTACAATCAGGCACACTATTCTATTTAATTTCTCTTCCTCTTTTTTGTTAAAGTTTTCATAGTTTATATAGGAAATATTTATTTTAATGTTACTCTTCTTAAAATATTTTATATTTCCTTCTTTCCTTTCCTTACTGGGCTATTTTCCCTGTTGGGGCCCCTGGGCTTATAGCATTTTGCTTTTCCAGCTAGGGTTGTAGCTTAGCAAATAATAATAATAATAATAATAATAGTATATACTGTGGGGAGAGACTATGATATAGTAGGTTACAACACTGTATTTCTAGCATGCTTGCGTTGCCTTGTGCAGTCACTTGGTGTTGCCTTACAGGGATGGAAAGAGAGTTCTTTCTGTCTTTAACCAGTATGTTAAAGTCTCACCTTAGGTGTGAGCTACACCTATTTCCCTTGGGAAACATTTACTTTGGTTATTCTAGCAGAGACTAACCATTTGATTTTAATTGCTGGAAGGCTACTGCAAGTGACTGTGTGGGAAACACAAGTGTGTGTCTTTTCTTTAAACTTTGTACATGCTTGTATATACATGTGAATTGAAATTCACCTGATATTCATGCAGCAACAATCGGCTTTGCCTCCGGTGCCCCAGGTGGTAGCCCAGGCCCCGACCACCTTCCAATGGGTGCCCCAGGCCGTGTCCTCGCCATCCCCGGCATTCAACCCAGTGTTCGAAGGGCAGTCTACCACCTTTCGAGCAAAGCCCAGAGGAGCAGCCAGAGGCTCGTCTAGACGCCCCTCAAGAGGAAAGGGATTCAGAGGTGGTCGCGGCCAAGGAGGCAAGACTGCAGGGCAGCAGTCAAAGTGAAGTGTTGCCGGTAGGAGGGAGACTACAGTACTTTCGGGATCGTTGGACCTTCGATCCCTGGGCCCACAGCCTGCTCAGAAATGGACTGGGTTGGAGCTGGTACAGCACTCCGCCCCCGTGCCCTCGATTTTTCCAACACTCCACCCCCGTTTTGGAGGAGTACATTCAAGAACTGTTGGAGAAAAAGGTGATCCGGAGGGTAAAGTCCATCAAGTTCCAAGGGAGGCTGTTTTGTGTTCCCAAGAAAGACTCGGGGAAACTCAGAGTCATTCTGGACTTGTCGCCACTCAACAAGTTCATAGTGAACCACAAGTTCAAGATGTTAACGTTGCAACACATAAGGGCCTTACTGCCCAAGAGGGCATTTACCGTCTCCATCGACTTGTCAGACGCCTATTGGCATGTACCAATCAGTCGCCGTCTCTCCCCCTACCTAGGATTCAAGCTACAACGAAGACTTTACGCCTTCAGAGCAATGCCTTTCGGGCTAAACATAGCCCCAAGGATCTTCACGAAGCTTGCGAACGCAGCGCTCAAACAGTTACGCCTAAAAGGGATCCAGGTGGTAGCCTACCTGGACGATTGGCTGGTGTGGGCAGCATCCAGGGCGGAATGCTTGCAGGCTTTCCTACAGGTGATTCAGTTCCTAGAGTATCTAGGATTCAAGATCAACAGAAAGAAGTCTTGTCTTTCTCCATCTCAGAGGTTCCAGTGGTTGGGAATTCACTGGGACCTAGTGTCACACCGATTCTCCATCCCGATGTCGAAAAGGAAGGAGATAGCGGGGCCTGTCAAGAGACTTCTAGATTCCGAGGGGATATCAAGACGCGAACAAGAGAGGGTTTTGGGCTCTCTTCAGTTTGCGTCGGTAACAGACCCGGTGCTAAGAGCACAGCTAAAGGATGCAGCCGGGGTTTGGAGAAGCTTTGCATCAAACGCGCGAAGGGACTTGAGGAGACCGGTTCCGCTTCGGCTACGTTCTCTTCTCAGACCGTGGTCTCAGGCCAGTCGTCTAAAGAGGTCGATACCTCTTCAGCCACCTCCCCCGTCAGTGACGATTCACACAGACGCTTCAAAGGAAGGGTGGGGAGGTCACTCTCATCGGAAAAAGGTCCAAGGGACCTGGTCCAAGCTATTCGGGACCTTTCACATAAACTTTCTAGAAGCTATGGCAGTACTTCTTACCCTGAGGAAAGTTTCGCCGCGTCACTCGATCCACATAAGGTTGGTACTGGACAGCGAGGTGGTTGTGAAATGTCTGAATCGGCAGGGATCGAGATCCCCACCTCTCAACCAGGTGATGTTGGCCATATTCCGACTGGCGGAGAAGAAGAAGTGGCACCTGTCGGCAGTTCACCTTCAAGGAGTCCGCAATGTGACAGCGGAAGCTCTATCCAGGGTTACACCGGTAGAGTCGGAATGGTCCCTAGACGCAGGATCATTCTCCTTCATCTCGAGTCAAGTCCCAGAACTGCAGATAGATCTCTTCGCGACGAAGGACAAGAAGAAGTTGCCGCAATATGTGTCCCCGTACGAGGACCCCTTGGCGGAAGCAGTGGACGCGATGTCCCTCGATTGGAACAGATGGTCCAGGATCTACCTGTTCCCCCCTCACAACCTTCTGTTGAGGGTCCTCAACAAGCTGAGGTCCTTCAAGGGAGTAGCAGCGATAGTGGCCCACAAGTGGCCGAACAGCGTGTGGTTCCCTCTGGCTCTGGAACTACAACTGAAGTTTCTGCCACTCCCGGACCCAGTTCTGTCCCAGCGAGTCCAGAAGTCGACTGTCTACGCTTCATTACAGAAAACCCGGACCCTGCAGCTCATGATTTTCTCTCCCTAGCGGTGAAGAAGCGGTTCGGGATCTCGAAAGACAGCATCGACTTCCTGGAGGAATATAAGTGCAAGTCTACTAGAAGGCAGTACGAGTCTGCTTGGAAAAAATGGGTGGCCTTTGTCAAAGAGAAGAATCTGCATGAGATCTCGACGGATTTCTGCCTGTCCTTCTTCATCCACCTCCACGGACAGGGGCTGGCAGCTAACACGATTTCTACATGTAAGTCTGCTTTGACAAGGCCCATTCTGTACGCCTTCCAAGTAGACCTCGCTAACGAAATCTTTAACAAGATCCCGAAGGCCTGCGCCAGACTTAGACCTTCAGCTCCTCCAAAGCCTATTTCATGGTCTTTAGATAAAGTCCTTCATTTCGCCTCATTACTGAATAATGAGGAGTGTGCACTGAAGGATTTGACTCAAAAGGTTATCTTCCTTTTTGCACTCGCGTCTGGGGCCAGAGTTAGTGAGATTGTAGCCCTCTCGAGAGATGAGGGCCGCGTTCAGTTCCTGGATGGGGGAGAGCTGAACCTGTTTCCGGACCCTACGTTTCTCGCTAAGAACGAGTTGCCCACCAACAGGTGGGGTCCCTGGAGAATCTGCCCTCTGAAAGAAGATGCATCTCTATGTCCTGTAGAATGCCTAAAGGGCTATCTTCGTAGAACTTCAGACTTCCATGGGGGTCAACTGTTCAGAGGAGAAACATCGGGCTCGAATTTATCTTTGAAACAACTCAGGGCGAAAATTACATACTTTATTCGCAGAGCGGATCCCGACAGTTCACCCACAGGTCATGATCCGAGGAAAGTTGCTTCATCCTTAAACTTCTTTAACTTTATGGATTTTGAACACCTTCGTTCATATACTGGCTGGAAGTCTTCCAGGGTGTTCTTTCGCCACTATGCTAAGCAAGTGGAGCAGCTAAAGAGGTCTGTGGTAGCAGTTGGTTGCGTCGTTAACCCTGCTGTTTAACTCTGCGAGGAACAGTGGATTTAATTGGGACTATTAATTCCAGGGTGAGTGTATAGTTATATGCGGTGCTATAACTGGGAGTGAGGGCACCGGGTGCCCACAGTGACTGTTCCGTCTTTAAGGTGAATTTAGCATAAGTACAGACATGTGTGCCGAGCGTTTTTGACGCTAATGTCAGTGGCTAGTAACATGGACTTTTAACTTTGATACCTTGGTGCGTGAAAAGTGGCTCTAATGTTTTCTTTCAGATAAACATATATCTGGTTATCACCGTACTTGTGAAAATTTATTGGTTATCCACCTATCATATGTGTATAATTGTGGTAACCATGTCTATTTATTGTTTGTCAATAAACTTGTTCTCGGGAACCTTGCGTCTCCTTCACCTGTGTCAATTTCTTATCAGTTATTGAGCATTCAGCTTATGTACGTTAATCGGGGATATCTATAATAGCCTGTTCCTTGATGCAAGCCTTGTTGCATTGGTTTATACTTTTCTTAGTGTAAAGGGCTCCATCCTTCTCAGAGGACGGTAGCGGCAGCAAGTTTATTCTTACACAGATATAAACCTTTTGTCCAACTCAGTTTCGACCATGGGTTGGTCGGTATTTCCTTTTGACGCTGTAGTTCCTTACAGACTATGCTTTACTTCATATAGGGTGAGACCACTATATGGGCTTGCCAGTGATTCATACATAGGTATATGTACTCTTCGTTCCTTCCCAGAGTCTAGTAGGACTCTTCCCTGTAGGGGGCAGGAAGCGCTATCATGGTTTATGGTTAGTGAAAAGATGTATAACGGTAACATCTTAGGTCGCTCAGTCGAGTTAACTAGGGAAATATTTCTGAGGAGTACGGCACGTTTTGAGAATCCACAGATACAGTAATGCTCTGGTACACTTCCATCAGGACGACATGGCTTGAGCCCAAAAAACGGATTTTGAGCGAAGCGAAAAATCTATTTTTGGGTAAGATGGCCATGTCGTCCTGATGGACCCGCCCTGCCCCTTTCCTTTAAAAAAAAAAAAAAAAAAAAAAAAAATGGGAAAGGGCTGTAGGACCCCTCCCTACATACAGTATCTGTAGCACCTCGTGTATCGCTACAAGGAATACAGATGGCGCCGCGAGCGGCGCAGGGCACGCTTACGAAACGGGGAGGAGAGAGGCCTTATGAACGGCTCCCCCCTTTCTTATCGTTTTCGTTTTCTTGCCATTTGACCCCTACGAAGTGTTAACTCTGTTCGGGGTACAGATTGCCATGTGGCGTGTCAAGAATACGTCCGCTGATATTTTGCGATATCCCTGATTCTTTTATTAGGGATATTTGCTCCAGGAGTTAGAATTCTGGGTACCTTAAGGTAAATTCTCTGGGAATATCGCCGTAGTTGTAATATACCCTAGGAAGCTACCTTAGAGGAACTTCCATCAGGACGACATGGCCATCTTACCCAAAAATAGATTTTTTGCTTCGCTCAAAATCCGTTTTGTAGTCTAATGCATATTAGGGGTTTTGTTATTGATGGGTTGGATGTTCGTTCTTGTTTTGTTCCCAAGACCTAGAGAGCCAAGGCCATAATATTGCCACTGTTCCATTTAACATTCCAGTCTAGGCTTCAAAGACAGGTTACTTTCCTGCCTGTCCTGTAAAAGCCATGCTACTACACTACATGAGGCGGCACGAGGGAGGCAAGGCTTTCATAATCTTGTTGATTACATCTGCAAATTTAACCTATACTCTTAAACACTCACTTAATGAGGCAAGTTTTTCAAAAGTCATATTTTAACATCTGAGAGGAAGAGGCTGGTCAAGTAAATCTATGAGGGATATTAAGATTTTGACCATCGTGAATGCAGGTATGAAGTGATGCCTTTGTCGCTCTTCACCTCCATTCTTTTTAATTCAGAGCAAGAAGATGGTACTCGTTTAAAGGTCATCTAAATGGGCTATTGATCCTGATTTATAGTAGAAAGTTACTATCTATTTTACTGTCTGGGTGTTTTAACTGCCCTCTGTACCCCGTTAGCATTTTGGGACACTTGGTTCCTTACCAGTTCTGTGATCAAGCGTTTCTATAGTCCCGTAAACTTTAAAAATACTAGGATATTCAGCTTATCAGCCTTTTGTAAATTTACCATTTGTACTCTGTATACTTAATGGGTTTGGCGTGATCAGATTAAGATTTTAACATAGGCATGTTTTTCAGACAAATCCGTTAATCATATACTAAATACTTAACCTATCTCCCACCCCCTCAATTTTTCTATGTTATATCTAATTCACGCAAAAGAGAGGGCTGTGGGACAGTTACTACCTACTGACACATTGCTAGTGAATTTCTTTAAATTTTAAGACTTCATGAGTTATAAGCCTGGGACTTTCTAACCACAAATGACAGCCATATATGAGTAATGAAATTATTTTAAAAGTATGTTGTATGTTATAGAAACTTAATCTTTCCCTTCACTGACTTCACTGTTGCAAAGGAGTGGGATGTAGTTTTTTCCAAAGAGGGCTAGAAACCACAAAGGGAATTCTTCAGTAGGGGAGAAACTGACTTCATACAATTTCTTGCCAGCTAATTTCAAGGGAGGATGCACCTCCACCGAGCAAGAAGGGCAACAAGCAACTCCCAGGTTTTTCATCCTTCCACTTCTTTGACCCTTTCTGTCAAGATTTGAAGAAGAGGTGAAAATGGTCATAGCAAGGAACTTATGTCACAAGCTAATATCAAACAGCACTTCCAGGAATACAGTTGTACTTTTTCCTGATAGCCCTCTAGAATCTAGATTCACAGATCAGGATCAGAGATATCACAGCATTGAACAGTGTACTAGAGAATATTTTGGATGAATTGCTCTATAAAGATATTAACCCTTTTACCCCCAGGCTCTTTGGAAATTTCCAACCCTTAACCCCCAAGGGGTTATTTTTTTCCCAGCATATTTTGTAGTATATTTTTTTTTAAATTGCTCTAACAGCCTTAATTTTTGTCATAGAGAGGTCAGGTTGGTCTCATTCTCTTGGAAAATGCCTGAATTTTTAAAAAAAAAATAATATAAAAAATATGAAAAATAAAATTTTATAGAATTTTTTTGCAAGGACGTACCGGTACGTCCATGGGGGTAAAGGGATGGGTTTTCTGAAACGTACCAGTACGTCCTTTGGGGGTAAAAGGGTTAATGAAGGAGTTCAGCACTAGATCCATGAAGTCACAAGTTTTGGGATGTATCAGCTTCCTGAATGTGAAAGGTGAAAACTATCAGATTCATATGTTTGACATGCTGTTATTGAAGGCTTGTACTGATAATTACTGTTATAAAAGAGTTAAGTTATTCTACTGAATCACATCTAGACTTTTAGGAATGACCTGCTAGCAGCTCTTATGTTTTAATTTTTATAATTTAATTCTTTTATTTTTAGTAGAATTCAAAGTAAGATTAGGAGAGTATGTATTTTTCAATTTTTTTTTAATATTTTTTTTTGTGACAAATTAACTTTGGTAAGGCTTTTGTCAAAATATAGACCCACTTTCCTTTGTACTGCATGAGGGATCATCAGTGTGTCAAGTATCCTAACATTCGTTGGGTGAAATGTTCTGTTTATTCTAAGTAGTTTATGGGAGAGTTCTGATTAGTTGAAATAAGAAATTGTAATGAAGTTATTAAGCATAAGAGGAAAGAATGCTGTAGGAGAGGAGAAAATACAGATGGAAATGCAATTTTGAACAGAAATCTACCTGTTTGTTTGGGTTTGTGGTGGGTGGTAGAGAGTTATAGGTTAGTGTTCAAGCTTTGAAGGAGAAGTTCTTTCAGTTGGAAATTGATTGGCTTAATCACAATTTGATGCATTTATGGAATGTTTTCCAATATTATTAATTCTACTTTATTCTGTTTATTGTCTCGTTAAGAGGTATTACATGTCTCTTTCTACTCGTACTATGTACGATTTGAACCATTGATGTAACTATTTTGTGTTAAACCCTAGCATATCATTATTGGATAAAGTTCCTTTCAGATATGATAATTCATCATTGGTTGATCTTGTGTAGGTAAATAAATTTTAAGACACAATAGAGAATTTCATCCTTCTTCACAAGCTTTGGTTCCTTCTGTTTCCTACCTTTGCCTAAAAAGAAAGGCAGGGGTCAGATTGTTTAAAGATCTTCTATAGTAAAGGCTTTGGTTTGCCAGGATTCCATTCCTGTAAAACCATCAGAATCCAAGAGGAACAGACCATGACTTCAGATGTACCATCCATGACAGTGTTCACCTTTCACCTGCAAGCTCAACCACTAGCTTGTCTCATAATGTAACGTTAACCAGGTGCTAGTAAATCCAAATTTAATACAATTCTATGTATTTGTGCTGCTATCCCATTTTCAAAGGGAATACAAACTGAGAAATCATCTCATGTTTGCTTGGATTCTCATGCAGAATAGGAAATGAGGAAGAGGAAACTCAGTGTCAGACGAGGAAAGTAAGGTAGTACTACCTTTTCAATCTTTGAGTAACCTTATTGCTGAGATAAACCCTAATAAATGTCTAAGATAAGTTTGGAAGTATCTTAAACTACCAAATCAGGTTCAAACCCCCCCCCCCCCCCAATAAAGGGAGATCAGGTGCCAGCCATTGTTGTGGGAGGATTGAGGAAAATAGGGGATACAAAGAAAACTGGTTATTTGTTTTAAGGCTGAGAAGCAGTGCTTCGATAATGTTAGAACTCTTAACTCAAAATAATAAATTTTCTTATAAAAATTCTGATTTTGACTTCCAAAATGAGGCTCTGGGATTATATCTACTGGTCATTTAAATTATATGTGCACAATTAAAATGTTAATTTTGCATCAATACCTTTAGATGCTGACATATTAAGATTAAGATGATATTTTAATGTCATCAGCCAAGATTATAGTTTTGCTTAATCAATGATTATGTAATTAAGAGCCCTGTTGTAGCTATTCCCAGGAATTTAGTAACCTCTTCAAAACTGATAATACCCTGACCAGCAATAATTAGTAAGTTCCTCATTAATAATGAGAAATTAATAAGATAATAAGTAAATCATTTGGATTAGATACTGAATGATAATATTAGAATTACTATGAGTTTTCTATTTATCTCCTTCTACCAAAAGGAAGTGATAAGGGCCACAGATTTTCTTCCATTCACATATACTGTACTAACACTATTTACAATTTGGTCTTTCCTTCATACCTGACTTCAAAGTGATAGGGAATACTGTAATGCCTTAAGATATGAGTATAATTAGTTCGTGGACCAGCTCATAAGTCAATTTGCCAATTTGATTTTTCCCATATAAAATAACTGACAAAAATTTCATCTGTTCTGGTCCTCTAAAAACACCAAAACCAATGAAAATAACAACAGTAAACACCGAAGATGCTATGAAAGGAGTGACGTAGTTGGCGTGGGTGGAGATAGTGGTAGTAGTAATCAGTAGTGGATGTAGAACGACACCTCGTAGTAACGGGGATATTTGAAGAGGAGATATCTAAATGGCACGAGACCTCTGACAGTGGTTTTCACGCCCCAGTTACTATATACCGACACCTAATTTAGGTGAGCGAGCTGGGTTCATCCCTGGCATTCCTATGCAACTTTTTTCTCTGGTAATATATAGCAGTTATATACCTTAGAAATGATGCTAAAGGAGCATTTCACGGAGCGGCACAGGTCTCTCGCCCAGAAATAGATTTTTCCTTCGTCAAAATACCTTTTTTCAGTTGTTATACTGTACTGTATAGACATATTGTACACACACATGCACAATGATATAATAAATGATTACTGTAATATGAAATAAAATATGTTTTTATGATGATGTCTTACCTACGAAACAGAAGATAGCGCCTAATGGTAGTGTGTCTGAAGGAGTAGTGAAGGAGAGAGGCTTGGTCATTGCCATATTAATACTGTTCCTTACACATAGCATAACAATTAAACTAAAAATTAACTAAATTGATCTTAGCTTAGTCTTTTTCAAACTTTATACTTTTCTACCTTTCTTAACTTTTATGTATCGTCGATGTACACTGCACATAATGGCGTGCCAAGTCACTCGAGCGAACACCACGGTCATGTTTCTCGATAATTTCATGCTTCAACTCCATTGTCATCATGCGTTTTTTCTTCTCACTGCCAACCTTACCACTTTGCCTTCTTACAACCCGTCATTTATTACAAAGAATGTTCACAAATATAATGAAAATCATGTACTGTAAATAGTGGTAAAACAACACAGGAGATGTGTACAAAAGTCGACGACCACATGTATGGAACAAGTGATATGGATTTAGAGTGCTCCCAAGTGCTCAACCATCTAGCGTTAGCATCTGTAAGCATGTTCATATCACAATATTGTGCTCGTATCTCAATGCAAAATTTTGCTTGGAGGCAGGCTCATATCTCATAATGCTCGTATGATGGAGTGCTTGTATGTTGATGTATTACTGTACAGTAAATGATACAGGATTTCTTGTGTTTTGACTGGAATAGTAAAATAAGAGATTTTATGTATATATGCAGTATATATACAGTATATGGAATGGAGGATTATGAAAGAAATGCTTTTAATTTTCCATGTTCATATTGAGTAGAAACTAATGTTTTACTGTATATACGTCTGTGTATAGAACAGTATTTTCAAAGATTTAGTACTTTCCACCTGATTCATTCAGTTAAAATTAACCATTCATTTCTGCCCTTCTTTCAGGTAGACTTGAGATGTCACCGTAATACGAAACCAAAAAGTCATAAACGTGTAAAGACACCTCATAAAAAGCACACTGATTGTCCAGCCAAAATGATTGTTAAGATACGTCAACCGAAGCTAAGCAGAAGGTAAGTCAGTTTAGCTGAAAATATTTGATGTGTTGTAACTCACTATTGCATCTATTCATCTATGCATGCTAAATGAAGACTTCACTATTATTGGCTTGTAATTACAGCTTTGGGATATTTCAACTATTCACACATGACCATTTTTAGTTTACATTGGGTTTTTAGCCTTTTTCTTTGTCCTGTTTTGTTATGCATGTTAGAAAGCTTTGTGACTGAACCTTGGCTAAACCGGTTGTAGATCCATATTGCACTTATGCTACGCCTTAGGGGCATGATTGTTTGCAATTATTGTTGTATCTTGAGAGGAGATCGTGGCCTCCCATTAAAGGTGGACATATTCTTTCATGGTAACTCCTATGACAGTGCCAGAGAGACTGTTTAATACTTTACTCTCCTCATTGAGTTATTCTTTTGCTGAAGCTTCTGGGTATACTTCCCTGACTTGATCCCGGGGGAGTAAGTTTCAGGAGCATGGAGAACTTATTCACATCGGAGAGTTTTTTTCAGGGTTGGTAGAGTGTGAGGTAATTGCCGTACACCAACATGTACTATTATTATTATTATTCTTAATACTTGCTAAGCTACAACCCTAGCTGAAAAAGCAGAATACTATAAGCTCAGGGACCCCAACAAGGAAAATACCCCATTGAGGATAGGAAACAAGGAAAAGTGAAATTTTTCAATATTAATCTTACCCGATAATCATGTAGCTGTCAACTCTGTTGCCGACAGAAATCTACGGTAGGGATACGCCAGCGATCGCTATACAGGTGGGGGTGAACACCACAGCGCCATCTGTGGTCAGGTACTCCAGTACTTCTTGTCAACACCACCTCAATTTTTCCTCTGTCGTGCCTCCGGCTAGACCTACATGGATACGCTGTTGATTCTGGAGTTATTGCTCACGATTTGGTGATGTATTTGCTCTAGATTTTAGCCTTCGCTATTCAGGAAGCTATATCATTAGCTTAGCAAGTTTTTGGAATTAATTTGATTTAATTTTTTATTTAATTTTGGTACGAAGAGAGTATGAACTCTCTTTCACTTTTAAATGGCCGACCCTTCCCTTAGACGGAAGTGTTGGTGTCGAAGAGAGTATAGACTCTCTTAATTTTGCTTAACAAAAGTTATAGATTTATTTTATATCACTCCGCCTTTTATAGGCCTCTTTGATTAACTTCCTTAAATTATTATAAACTTATTAAAATTAATTTTTATATTTGTTTATATTCGACCTTTCCTAATAGTAGGCGGTCTTTTCTTGGAACCGAAGTTAATTAACATTGAGCCCGTCATTTCGTTTTTACCTGTTAACATATTATGCTATTTTAATGTTTTTGAAAGAATTTCTTTGATAGTCTTGTACTGTTTTCAAAGTTGAACTAACGTTTTGTTTTGTCTCTGCAGTTGTTGATGTTCAGAACGTTCAACTTGCGCTCTATCGTTACGATAGAGAGAGAGTCTATCACGGTGTCACGTTGCAGTAAGAGTAAACCGATTCTAGCGTTTTGTTCATTCTTTCTTAGCTTAAATGGTTTTAATTCTAATAAAGGAACTTTTTATTTGGGAAATCTTTCAGTTTTTTTCCTTTAACAATAATATGTTTTAACGATATATATATTGGGCTCTTCTCTCAGGTGCTAAGTCAAGAGAGAGAGAGAGAGAGATAGAGACGGAGGGAGAGAGAGGAGGATAAACGTTTCGTTCAAGCGGGTAACGTTGTTATTTTTTTTGCTCTTCTCCCTAGTCTCTTTAGGGGAAGAAGGTAAACGTTTCTAGAGTTTTATTCTTGTTCTCAGGCTTTATGCGGTGAGAGATTTTAAACGTAGTTTATTTGATCTAGTGTTTAGTCTCTTTTCCAGCCACTGAATTATTTATCTTTCATTATGTTTTTCTGTTACATTGTAATACTGTTTTCGCAATTACTAACTTTTAATGAAGGATAGAATTGCGTGTTTCAGGTACAAACCACTTAAAGTTTCGAGTTCAGTGAAATAAGTGCAAACAGAAAATCAAAAGTGATAAAGTGATAAGCGCAAAGTGTTACAGTGTTGCGTTCGAGGGTTCGTCTGTTCGTGCCAGTTGTTCGCCTAGTCTGGGACCTCTTACAAGCTCCCAAGCCCAGGGGAGAAGTAATGTCGAAGGACTTATGGGTTCAGCAGGCTTTGATCGACGAACAGACGTTTCCCTCCGTGGTTTCGGGTGTTACCAACTCACGTAACCAACGTGATCACCCCACCCACACAAAGACGAGAGAGCCCTTTTATTCCTCGTCTGCGGAAGAGGTTTCTCGCAGAAACCATGGACCAAATCTTGCAGCTTTTAAGTGCAAGTCGGTCCCTTCCGCGCAAGTCCAACTCCTAGGTGTAGCCATTAGCACTGGGTCAGTTCGGACTTGCTGCAGTACGACAACTGCACACCTCCCAGAGAGGCAAGGTGGTATCGCAACAGACAGTAACTCCGTCTGTTGCCGCACCAGCTGTTTTAGACCCTCAGTTTCAACGGACAGTAGCTCCGTTTGTTGTTGTCTTTCTTAAACTCTAGTGGTCTATGCTGCTGACAATGCAGTATCAGCTTGCGGTGTTGATGCAGGAGTTTCAGGCAGAGAAGGTTAGCACACCTCCTCCTGCGAGCGCTCATCGCCTCAACTCCACCTCTGCGCAGTCCACCCTGCCAGACGTATGATGTTGAGGTTCCTCAACCTACCTCCACGCGTGAGCTGCCGCATTGGGAGTTGCCAGATACCAGCGCTGTGCAGCTCATGAGGCAGCCGCCTCAACTCCACCTCTGCGCAGGCCACCCTGCCAGACGTATGATGTTGAGGTTCCTCAACCTACCTCCACGCGTGAGCTGCCGCATTGGGAGTTGCCAGATACCAGCGCTGTGCAGCAACCTCCACTTTCCTTGAGGCAGGAGCCTCTTGCTTTGCGGCAACCTCCTCAACACTTGAGGCAGGAGCCTTATGCTTTGCAGCAACCTACTCTACCCTTGAGGCAGGAGCTTCATGTGTTGCGACAACCTCCTCCATCCTCGAGGCAGCAACCTCTTGCATTGCGGCAACCTCCCCCATCCTTGAGGCAGCAACCTCAACTCTTGCGGCAGCCACCTCCACTCTTGAGGCAAGAACCTCAACTCTTGAGGCAAGAGCCTCAACTCTTGAGGAACCTCATGCTATGAGGCAGCCGCCTCAACGCATGCAGCAACCGCATTCTTCACAGCATGAGCCTCTCTCTGCGCAGCTACCTCCTCAACCCTTGAGGCAGACGCAACTCTTGAGGCAGGAACTTCACAGGAGCCTCATGCTATGCGGCATCCTCCTCAAACCATGAGGCAGGAGCCTCATGCTTTGCGGCATCCTCCTCAACCCATGAGGCAGGAGCCTCATGCTATGCGACATCCTCCTCTACCCATGAGGCAGCCTCATGCTATGCGGCATCCCCCTCAACCCATGAGGCAGGAGCCTCATGCTATGCGGAATCCTCCTCAACCCACGAGGCAGGAGTCTCATGCTATGAGGAGCCTCATGCTATGCATCCTCCTCAACGCATGCGGCATAAGCCTCATCCCTTGCAGCTTGAGCCTCATCCCATGCAGCATGAGCCTCATACCATGCAGCATGAGCCTCATCCCATGCAGCATGAGCCTCATCCCATGCAGCATAAGCCGCACGCCATGCAACATGCTCTGCTTACCTTACAGCATGCTCTACATACAGCATGCTCTGCATACAGCATGCTCTGCATACCTTACCGCATGCTTCTCAGGCACACATCTTTGGTTGTTGCCAACTCACTAGACTGTCAAGCAGTTTCATAACGTTGCCTTCTAGTCTGCTGCTTTTGCACCAGTGAAACCCTCACTGAGAAAACTTAGCTTTTCTCGGATATGGTTCCTGTAGATGAGAAAGTGCTATTCTCCCTCCTTCTGATATTCCCTTGAGGACTCTGTCATTTGGAGAGGAGCCTTCAGCTGCTTAGCCTCCTATGGACTTTTATTTAAGCATAACATGCTTCCAGGGAGGGTAATGGTTCCACTTCAGTCGCTAACCCCGTCTGTTACCACACCTGCTCCCATAGACCTTGAGCTGTGTTGCAAGACATGCAGTCCAAGCTTAGTCCTTGTTAGAGGATTTTTTGTTTACGGAGTCAGTGTGTCACTGGGAAGACGTTCAACAACCAGCAGAAGTGACTTGTTGTGACGCAGTGCGGCAACCTCAGCAACCCGATAAGGAGTTGTCTTTACGACCCAGACAGTCTAGACAGCTTCGGGTTGTCACTGTACTTCCTCCCTTTCCCATGGTTGACAGTTCACAGACTGTGCAGCAGTACCATGATCTTGTGTCCGGCTCCGTCAGACGACTAGCTTTTAAGAGCTCCCACAAGTCGTCGCTGTCTGGAGATTCTCAGATGGACTATGGATCTGACCAAGGAACTGGGCCTCCTGGTCAATTTTGAGGAGTCCCAGCTCGTCCCATCCCAGACCATTGTCTTCCTGGGTATGGATCTTCAGAGTCGAGCTTTTCGGGCTTTTCCGTCGGCCCCAAAGATCTACTAAGCCCTAGATTGCTTCCAGAGCATGCTGAGAAGGAACCGATGCTCAGTCAGGTAGTGGATGAGTCTAACAGGGACACTTTCATCGCTGGCCCTGTTCATCGAGTTAGGGAGACCCCACCTCCCCCCCCTTCAGTATCATCTAGCGGCTCACTGGATAAAGGACATGACGCTAGAGACGATCTCAGTTCCTGTTTCCGAAGAGAGGAGGTCTACTCTCACGTGGTGAAAGAACAGCTTTCTTCTCAAGGAAGTCTACCTTTGGCTGTTCAGAAACCCGACCGCCATCTCTTCTCTGACGCATCAGACACGGGCTGGGGTGCGACTTTGGACGGACAGGAATGCTCGGGTACATGGAATCAGGAGCTAAGGACACTTCACATCTATTGCAAGGAGCTGTTGGCGGTTCATCTGGCCTTGTTAAACTTCAAGTCCCTCCAGCTTAACAAGGTGGTGGAGGTGGACTCTGACAACACCACAGCCTTGGCTTACATCTCCAAGCAGGGAGGGACTCTTTCGTGGAAGTTGTTCTAGATCGCAAGGGACCTCCTCATCTGGTTAAAAGATCGAAAGCTCACGCTGGTAACGAGGTTCATTCAGGGCGATATGAATGTCATGGCAGATCGCCTTAGCCGGAAGGGTCAGGTCATCCCCACAGAGTGGACCCTTCACAAGAATGTTTGCAGCAGACTTTGGGCCCTGTGGGGTCAGCCAACCATAGATCTGTTCGCTACCTCGATAACCTAGAGGCTCCCGTTGTATTGTTCTCCGATTCCAGACCCAGCAGCAGTTCACGTGGATGCTTTTCTGCTGGATTGGTCCCATCTCGACCTTTATGCATTCCCGCCGTTCAAGATTGTCAACAGGGTACTTCAGAAGTTCGCCTCTCGCTAAGGGACACGGCTGACGTTGGTTGGCTCCGCTCTGGCCCGCGAGAGAATGGTTCATAGAGGTACTGCAATGGCTGGTCGACATTCCCAGGACTCTTCCTCTAGGAGTGGACCTTCTAGGTCTACCTCACGTAAAGAAGGTACATCCAAACCTCCACGCTCTTCGTCTGACTGCCTTCAGACTTTCGAAAGACTCTCAAGAGCTAGGGGCTTTTCGAAGGAGGCAGCCAGAGCGATTGCCAGAGCAAGGAGGACATCTACTCTCAGAGTCTATCAGTCTAAAGGGGAAGTCTTCCGAAGCTGGTACAAGGCCAATGCAGTTTCCTCATCCAGTACCACTGTAACCCAGATTGCTGACTTCCTGTTACATCTAAGGAACGTAAGGTCCCTTTCAGCTCCTACGATTAAGGGTTACAGAAGTATGTTGGCAGCGGTTTTCCGCCACAGAGGCTTGGATCTTTCCACCAACAAAGATCTACAGGACCTCCTTAGGTCTTTTAAGACCTCAAAGGAACGTCGGTTGTCCACTCCAGGCTGGAATCTAGACGTGGTCCTAAGGTTCCTTATGTCATCAAGATTTGAACCTCTCCAATCAGCCTCTTTTAAGGACCTCACATTAAAAACTCTTTTCCTCGTGTGCTTGACAACAGCTAAAAGAGTAAGTGAGATCCACGCCTTCAGCAGGAACATAGTTTTCACATCTGAAACGGCTACATGTTCCTTGCAGCTCGTTTTTTTGCTAAAACGAGCTTCCTTCACGTCCTTGGCCTAAGTCGTTCGAGATCCCAAGCCTGTCCAACTTGGTGGGGGACGAACTGGAGAGAGTACTTTGCCCAGTTAGAGCTCTTAGGTACTATCTAAAAAGGTCATAACCTTTACGAGGACAATCAGAAGCCTTATGGTGTGCTATCAAGAAGCCTTCTCTTCCAAGGTCTAAGAACTCAGTTTCTTATCTATTCAGGCTCCTGATTAGGGAAGCACATTCTCATCTGAAGGAAGAAGACCTTGCTTTGCTGAAGGTAAGGACACATGAAGTGAGAGCTGTGGCTACTTCAGTGGCCCTCAAACAGAACCGTTCTCTGCAGAGTGTTATGGATGCAACCTATTGGAGAAGCAAGTCAGTGTTCGCATCATTCTATCTCAAAGATGTCCAGTCTCTTTACGAGAACTGCTACACCCTGGGACCATTCGTAGCAACAAATGCAGTAGTAGGCGGGGGCTCAGCCACTACATTCCCATAATCCCATAACCTTTTTAACCTTTCTCTTGAATACTTTTTATGGGTTGTACGGTCGGCTAAGAAGCCTTCCACATCCTTGTTGATTTGGCTAGTGGTCAATTCTTTCTTGAGAAGCGCCGAGGTTAAAGGTTGTGATGAGGTCCTTTAGTATGGGTTGCAGCCCTTTATACTTCAGCACCTAAGAGTCGTTCAGCATCCTAAGAGGACCGCTACGCTCAGTAAGGAAGACGTACTTAATAAAGGCAGAGTAATGGTTCAAGTCGACTTCCTTACCAGGTACTTATTTATTTTATGTTATTTTTGAATAACTAATAAAATAAAATACGGGATACTTAGCTTCTTTGTTAACATGTAAGCTGGTCTCCACCCACCACCTTGGGTGTGAATCAGCTACATGATTATCGGGTAAGATTAATATTGAAAAATGTTATTTTCATTAGTAAAATAAATTTTTGAATATACTTACCCGATAATCATGATTTAATTGACCCACCCTTCCTCCCCATAGAGAACCAGTGGACCGAGGAAAAAATTGAGGTGGTGTTGACAAGAAGTACTGGAGTACCTGACCACAGATGGCGCTGTGGTGTTCACCCCCACCTGTATAGCGATCGCTGGCGTATCCCTACCGTAGATTTCTGTCGGCAACAGAGTTGACAGCTACATGATTATCGGGTAAGTATATTCAAAAATTTATTTTACTAATGAAAATAACATATTTCCAGAATAGTAACATTGAAATAGATATTTCCTACATAAGCTATAAAAACTAACAAAAAAAGAGGAACAGAAATTAGATAGAATAGTGTGCCCAAGTGTACCCTCAAGCAAGAGAACTCTAACCCAAGACAGTGGAAGACCATGGTACAGAGGCTATGGCACCACCCAAAACTAGAGAACAGTGGTTTGATTTTGGAGTGTCCTTCTCCTAGAAGAACTGCTTAACATATCTAAAGAGTCTCGTCTACTCTTACCAAGAGGAAAGTAGTCACTGAACAATTACAGTGCGGTAGTTAACCCCTTGAGAGAAGAAGAAGGGTTTGGTAATATCAGAGTTGTTAGGTGTATGAGGACAGAGGGGAATCTGTAAAGAATATGCCAGACTATTCAGCGTATGTGTGGCCAAAGAGAAAGTGAACCGTTTCCAGAGAGAAGAATCCAATGTAGTACTGTCTGGCCAGTCAAAGCACCCCATAAGTCTCTAGCGGGTGGCTGGTGCCCCGGCCAACCTACTACCCATAGAATCTCATCCTTGCAGACCACCACAACAAATTACCTTAGGAAGGCTTGGTCTTCCTTAGGTTTTACAGGTTGGCCCTCGGTGTCAGTTTTAAGGGAACTGGTAACTAAGACTACTTCACCCCCATTGTCCTCAGTGCTAGAAGTGTCATTGACCTGATGGTGAACCCCATAGTATGCCCTAAGCCATTACAGCAGCTAAGAAGGCTCTCCTGCTTCTATGGAAATGAAAGTGACGAAGCCTGAAGGTCATAATAAGGCTTTGTGGCGGGTAAAATATATTGGCCTGGTGTTTGTCCTCTATGATTAGCATTAGTTCACGTCATCCCTCTGCCCATCACCTTCCTGCCTGTCACCCCTCTGCCCGACACCCATCTGCTTATCCCCTCTCTGCATGGCCTGTTTATCAATAGTAAATAGTAACTTGGAGATGTAAAGTTCAGATGATTTAGAATAAAACGAGATCATTTCAACTTATGGTAATTAGGGGTTATAGTAATCAGTTAGAAAACTGGTTAAAATGAAAAGTGGCAGAGTGGCAATCACTGAGAAGCCCTAGAAAAATAGAGAGGAAAGCAAGGGGAATCTGACAATGTACCAGAGCTAGAGGAGGATGAAGAAATCAAACCTCTTAAACTTGTGAGATTTGAGGCAAGGACTCAATAATTGCAAATCGCACTTTGATCAGCTATTGACATACCAATTTGTTTTATAATATAGTCACTCACTCTAAGTTATGTTAAAATTGGGTTTGTGTGTTGCATTGTAGAATTGCATATTAAAAGAGGAAAAATGAAAAGAAAAGGAGTGATGTTAACACACCAAGGTTCACAGAAAATTCTTGATGGATGACGTCATTTGAAGTCGCTGGAATGAAAATGGCTGGAAATATTTTATGATATATTCAACCAATATCATCATAACTTCAAGGCATTAAAGGAAAAATTCTGAATGAAGAAGATGAAGAAACCATACCCCTTCTATCTTTTGTGATTCAGACATCCATGGATTCCTGGTAATGTAAGCTCAATAACAGAGTAAACAGTGTGATGGCAGGACCATTTTGTCTGATAATAACTTTGATTATACGAGTCTGATGAATCAAGTTCTTTTTTAATCCATTTAAAAAATTGACAGTTTGATTAATGTTTTAAACACAACCAAAACTAGATTCAGTGTAACCCAAACAAGAATACCATTATTGTAACCTAATATTCTGATCTATCTCAACATGCCATAAATTGAAGAGGTATACTGTATTGGATTTATATCTTTTGGAGATTCCGTATGTAAAACATGTGTTCTGTGAAACCAAGTAACCCTTAGGCATTTCTAAAGTACTGTATAGAGATGCTAGAGTTCCAAAGTGAAATGTTTTTTAGTGCATTGGGCTGTTGCCTATGAGGGTGCTCTTCTGGCTATTAACATCTTTAAGCATTAGTAACTGCTTGCTTTTTGTTGTTGCCTTCTTTATTATACTGCATGTGTGTTATTTTTGTCATGTTTGAATTCACTTAAACACCACACCAATTATTCTGCTTTGTTCTACATAAGAGAAGAAGAATTCATGTATTTGCTTCCATAGAATATTTCCTAGATATATAGATCTTTGTTTATATCTTTTAATATTTACTTATGATAAATATATGTGATCTTTCTATTCTCTAATTTCCTTTAAGATTGAAAGATTCACAGCTCTTTGAAAAAAGTTAATTGTTGAATTTTATCTGCAACTGCATATTTGGTATAAGCTTTCAACAATTCTATTAATATGTGCAAAATATATTTTTATAACACAATTTCTCATATCTATATTAATATATCTTAATTCACCTTGAGAACACAGTTTATTTTATCTGCCACCAGGAAGAGACTTAAGACCCACTTGAAGAACTATCCAGTAGAAGTGATTCTTTTTCACCACCATAATCATTTGACACTGGAGAACAGTTCCTTAAAATACAGAGATCCAGATGTTGAGGTGGTGGAGAAATTTGTCCGAATGTACAAAGCTGGTTACAAACCATCAGCTGCCCTTGAAATCCATAAAAGAGATTTGCATTTAGAGCATGAGCATAATTTTACCTCTGCTGTCGAAGATCGGGGACTGTGCCCTGATATAAATTGGTGTTACAGACAGTTTGATCTATTATCTAAAGTTAATTCCAGGGAAACCATATCAGACTTGCAAATACAGTCCTTATATCAATATATATCACAGTATAATACAAAGTGTGGTAGTGTATGTGTTGCAATAAAGTCATTCAGTGATTCGAGTGGAAATGTTGTTGCTCTGCTCTCTCCTCTTATGAGAAGTGTCCACATAAAACTTGCATGTAGTGCAAACATTATGTTAATTGAATCACTTGCGGTTGATTATCTCCGTTGCAAAGTTTATGTTATGACGACTCATAACGGGTCATGCAAGTTACCCCTTGGGGTATTAATTACAACATCAGACTCTGCTTTAGATTTACAGAGAGCACTAAATTTATATGTTGAGTTGGTTCCCAGTCAAGGCTTTAGTGGACGAGGTGAGGCTGGTCCACGTCTTATTCTTATAGAGGATGATGACATACAGTGGACTGCAGTGAAAGAAACATTTCCAAATTCTACGTTATTTTTGTCGCCTTATTTTGTTATACAAAAAGCTTGGACTTTATTATGTGATGATGAGGTTAACTGTGGGCATAGCTGTCGACTAGAGGCCTTTGAGATGCTAAAAAATGCAGTGTGTGCAGAAAGTGTAGTGGACTTTGAAAATCATTTTGAAAAGATAAAGTTAATTGGAAAAAAATTAGCATCATTCAAATTCAATGAATATTTAGAAGATCTTTTTATTATAAAGCATAAATGGGCAGCCTGTTTTATGATTGGCACTAAGAATCTTCCTATTAAAAGCTTAGAACTCATTAAAGATTGCCTTACAACTATAGAAGACCAATTTATTTCTACAAATAAATCATGTACAATGATAGAGCTTCTAGAGTTTTTGGTAAGTGACATGGAGCAATTTTATAAGGAGAAATTAAACAGGCTTTTTGCTGGACAATTTGATGATATTCTGTCATTGCTATACAACAAAAATAAAAGTGTATGTGATGGATTAGAAATTGTTCCATATTTCAAGGTGAAGAATGTTTCTAGTGGCCAGTATTATGATGTGGACATGAATTCAGGTCTCTGCTCATGTGCTATTGGGAAGACTGGTAGAACATGTCAGCACCGGCATGCTGTTGTTCGGGATATAAATTTTGGACCTACTTTTCAAAGACAGTTTAGGAGTTGCTCAAAAGAAGAATTAAAGGGATTAATTGAAAGTTTTGAGAATCGGCAAGAAAATATTGATTCTTTCAAAAATATTTGTGCTGGTGGTAAAACAAAATTTGTTAAATGTTTAGTTAAAGGCAAATATGAAGAACAGAAACAAAGTGCTTTTGATGTCATGGGGAAAATTAGAACAAGGTCTTGTAAAACTGGATACATTTTTAGTAGTGGAATTGGTGGTAGCTCACAAGATAAAATAGAACAAAACAGTAAGCCCTCAGCAGTGAAAACTTTAATGTGTGATGATAGTTGTGGAGTGAGTATGGATAGTAAGGACAGTGCTAATTCTCCCTTTAAACATTATTATCCTTGTCATATTTGTGGTAAGGTTATGCTAAGTTCAGTGCAATTAACAAGGCACCAGAAACTACATAGTCATAACAAACCTTTTGCCTGTGATATTTGTGGATTGGGTTATTTATCGAGAGAATGCCTAAAAAATCATTACTCTAGAAATCATTGTCTTAAGAAAAGATTTGAATGCAAAATGTGTGGTAAAAAATTCCAGAAATTGGGGACCATTGCTCGTCATAGAAAAAAGCACCAAATAAATTTGTTTGAGTGTTCATTTTGTTGTGAATTATTTTCCATAGACAAAGATTTAAAAAAACATTTGAATGAAGTTCACAAAGGAGATCCACCCAGTATAGTTTTAGAGGAAGTAAAGAGTCAAGTGTTATCTACTTTACACATCCCTAGACGAGACATTATAGAAATTGTCCTCACTGAAACTGGAGGACAGCTTCATACCCAAACCATTGGTTAGATTATTACTTCGGTAAAGTAGTTTTGGTTAGATAGATAATTTTTCGATGATATTCTCATTGTTTGAATTATTGGGTGCTATTTGTGACATATGGATACAGGACTCAATTATAATGTGCTTTGTTTAATTATTTGGTATTTAGGCAGAAGCCTTTGCAATATTGTAGAACAGTAACTGGTTTTATTACAAAGTCTTTTGAATGGAATGACTGAAACCTCTAATCATTGATTCACTGAAATTGCATACTTTAAGTAAAAGAAATGCTTCAATCACTCCCACCTTGTGGTGGGTTGATTCTGAAATACTGTATCTTACATGCTGTGTTTGTAAATAATATAAAATTGAATTAATATTTTTCTCTTGATGTTTTATTGCAGTTTCCTAATACCTAGTTAGTGATTGTAGCTCATTTTTTTTTATAGTAAAATGATGTTGAAATTTGAAAGAGACTCTCTTCCATATAAGAAGTAGTCTAGTAAGGATATGTTTGTGAAATACTTATGTAGTAGGAAGAGGATGTGGAGGTTGATTTGTTCCCAACTTTGGTCTGGTTTCATATCAGAATGAATATATACATTAGGCAAACTCATTGTCCAAGGAGGTCTTAAGAAGCTCATGAGATCGATTTTTTTTCTTGCAAGGAGAATTCTTTGCCTAAACCAGATAACCTGATGTCACCTGCTACACTAGCACTGTACAATAATGAAGATTATGTAGTTAATCCTTTGATTCAAAGGAATCGTTGCCTGGATCAGATTCAAAGTATGTAGAACAGAAGATAAGACTTATTTGAGAAAGTTGCTGCAGGTGGGACTACCCACTACATGTTGAAATGTGATTTTGAAGTTTGGAGGGTTATTCATGATAATGGTGACAAAATTATGTTGTGATGGGATACTTATAACACACGTGATAGATACCTCGTAATCATATGCTATCACTGTCAAAGGTATGCATATTTTAGACAAGATGCTGACGTATGTTGCAAGTTTCAGTTTCCAAAGGTTGCAATGCTTGGTTTCCAAAGGTGGGATGTTGTAGTCCAGAGATTTTTAGCCCCCCTTGCAGTGGGATGTAACTGCCCACCATCTTGGTCAGTTGTTCCAGTGATGCTGGGGACTGGAAGCCAAGACCGGGTTAATTTATTCATGTCTATGTTTTGGACAGTTTTCATCACCATGCTGGCCACTGCAGATTAGTGATGGTGGGAGATTTTAATATGATCTCTAACAGCAAACCATTTATATATATTTGTTCCAACACGGAGTACTTACTTCGAACTACTTTCTTAGGAGTATCTGGGATGATTCTCCTCCCAACCGACCAGAATTTTGTTTAGTTTCCCCTATCTCCGTTTTCTCTAGTGGGTCCCTCTGTGGCGGATGGATACTCGCCCTGAGGCGACCTGGGTCAGCGTGCGAGAGCATGGTGCTAGGTCTCAGTCGTCAGTAAGCTTCTGGTCGCGGCGTAGTTCACATCTCACCGCTCTCTCACATCCCGTCCGACCCTTTGTGTCCCCACGTGGTTACTGTACCGCGTGTTTCACCCTTTCCCTTTTGCCCTTTCATCCACCTCCTTTCCCAGGGTTCTTGTGTTGCTTGGTGTTTTAGTGCTTCCTTATGGAATCCCAACGCCGTTGCCTCGGGCCTAAGGTCAGTAAGTCTTGTGGTGCATGGCTGTTGAAGTCAGAGGTAGACCCGCATTCGATGTGCTCTTCGTGTAGGGGTAACGTGTGTTCGCCGTCTTCCACGTATCCTAAGTGCATGACCTGGCCTTGTACGCTACCAAGAAGAAGAAGGCTCCAAAGAGGTCCTCTAAGAAGGCGGGCGCCGCTTCGCCCTTGGCGTCTCCTGCCGCTCCATCGGAGAGAGGTTCCCAGTCACCTTCCCCTACCCAGAGTAGGGGACCAGGTAAGTCCGTTGCGGGGAAGCGGCCCATTGCCATTCCCCATGAGTCCGATGTAACTGATGTGGGGGCTGTTGTTGATTTGCAGGCGTGTGGGCGCCCTGCTGGGGGGGCGGGAGTGTGCTCAGGAGACGAGGTTCTGGTACCCGCAGGACCCGTCTCGACCGAAGACCCAGTGTGGGGGAAGACGGGATCAGCTCCTTTCCCCGCGTCGTGGCAGTGCATTTCAGGTACTGCAGCGCCCGGGGGAGAAGTAGACAAGGAGAGGCAGCCTACAGGTACGTCGGACCCCGACTCCATTGTTTGGACGGCGCCTAGGACGCTCTTCAGGTCGCCGATGCGCCAAGAGGAGGAGTTTGACGTTTGGTTCGCGTCTAGGAGGGCGCTACGGACTCCCCCGGCACCATCGTTGATGCTCCCCCCCCGACTTTATGCAGCCGTTCGCGCCGGTGAAACAGCACGAAGACCCTACATCATCGTCGGAGGACTCAGCTAGCTCTTCTTCCATCTCTTCCGCCTCTTCCTCATCGTCATCGTCAGAATCGTCTTCTTCGGAGGACTCCAACCCCCGGGAGGCGAGAAGAAAACAGAAGAGGTCGCGTAGGAAAGGAAATCTTGCTCCTGTTCTGGCCCTTCCAGGAAACGCTTGAAGACATCCAGGAGGAAGAACAAGAAGGGGCACTCGTCCAGGGACAAGTGGATTCGAATAGCTGTTCCCCGCAGTGAGTTGATCAGGGCATCCGCCGCTCCAGTGACTACCGCATTGACCTTTATAACCGCTCCTGCGCCCTTGCCACATGTATCGTCCGTTCGATCCGCCCGTTGGTCGAAACCGCCGACACGTTGACTTCGCCATGCCTTTACCCGCCAAGTCACCGGCTCCATCCGCCCAGCGGAGAGAGCCGCTGTTTCGGCCCGGTAACTTGGCCTCCATCCCCGGTACCACGGCAGCTTTGTCAAAGCACCCTGGGCAACTGCCGGCTCACCGTGGTCCCCCGGTCCCACGGAGCTCCCCGGGAGGGGGTAGACCCATGACGGCTACCTCCATCTCGGCGGATCCACCTGTGTTGGAAGTATCCGCGCCGTTGGATCGGTGGGAAAGAGATGACGTAGCCTCCCACGTGGCTCCATCCGTGATCAACGATGCACCCGACGCGGAGGAGCAAGTGGTAGAAGGCCTGATGGACGGCGGAGAGTGCTCAGCGGACGAAGTGTTGTCCTATAGGAAAGTATTAGCCCTAATTAGACGTCATCACCGCCTGAACGACCCGAAACCTTCGACAGAGTAAGCTTGGCTCTTGGGTCTGGGAAGAATGGTCGACAACCCCATCCAAAAAAAGCCATCACTAACTCTCCCATTTGGCCCCAGACGTTAAGTTAGGGATGGACCACGTGGACAGATACGTCACGGGACAAGTAAATTCTCTCAAGGGCCAAGGGTCCTTCAAACTACTGCCGGGGTTAAGGACCCAGAAAAGGTTTTACGTTCCTGACGGACGGCACTCGGGGCCCCGCGCGGTGGAAGCGGCGTTATCCACCCTCAACCAGGGCAGTTCAGAAGACAGGGCCTCCTCCGCCCCAGTGTGCTTCTCACCAGACGAGGTTTCGATGATGGAGGACAGGCCACAGGATATAGTAAATGTCAGGTCGTGGTTAGACTGGTGGGCATGCACCTTAGTGGGTTTTCAGCTGTCTCACGACCTGACGGTACCCGAAAACCAGACGCTACTCCAGGAACTGATCCGCTCAGGGGGGAAGGCCATGAAGTTCCTTACCTTCCAGTCCCTCACACAGACGGCCAACTGGATCTTGAGGATTAGAGACACTGTCCTCGATAAGTTGGTCAGTAAGCTCCCCGAGAGGGAGGGGAAGTGCCTAAGGAACTCGCTAGTGTGGGGTGACTCTGTCTTCCCCCTGAAGGCAGTGGAGGAAGGTATGGAGAGGGTCCGAAAGCTCAAGGAGACCGGGGATTCCAGCCCCCCTGCAGTAAGACGTCCCACTCATAGAAGGGTTGCGCCGGACGGTCCCCACCCTTCTACAGCACAACCTAGAAGGGACTCCCCTTCTTCTTCCTGGCGTCAAGCGTCGCAGCCCCTCCGTAGGGGAAGTACGACCCCGCAGGCTTCCTTTAGACCAAATTACTCCAGCTCCAGGAGAGGCCGGTCTAGCCGTGCCTCCAGGAGGAGGTAGGAAGAGAGGCCCCCTACTCCTGCCGAAGCCTCAGGTAGGGGGATGCCTCAAACATTCTTGGCAAGCATGGCGGGACAACGGGGCAGACCCGTGGACCGTGGCAGTCCTGAGGGAGGGGTACAGAGTTCCTTTCCTACCAGAACCGCCCCCTCTGATCCCCGACCAACGAGCAGAATGGCTGGCACCCAAGGACCCCTTGAAGAAGGCAGCATTATAAGAGGAGGTGTGAGCAAAGGAGCGTTAGAACTAGTCAAGGACCCGTCCCCGGGGTTCTAAAGCAGGCTCTTCCTGGTGGAGAAGGCGATGGGGGGTTGGAGGCCGGTCATCGACCTCTCCGCCCTCAACAAGTTCATAAGCAAGACGGACTTCAAGATGGACACGCCGAAGTCAGTGCTGGCAGCCTTGAGGAAAGGGGATTTCATGATGTCCCTGGACCTCAAGGACGCATACTTTCAGATCCCTGTCCACCCCTATAGCAGGAAGTTCCTCAGGGTGAAGTGGGGTTCCCAGTCCTTGCAGTTCAGGACCTTATGCTTCGGTCTGTCGACAGCCCCGCAGGTCTTCATGAGGGTCTTCGCAACATTGTCAGTCTGGGCACATGAGCAGGGGATCCGCCTGATCCGGTACCTAGACGACTGGTTGCTGCTTTCAGCCTCAGAGGCAGCACTGAAGGAGGGGTGGGGAGCGCATCTCCTCGAAGAAACAGCGAAGGGAAAGTGGTCCCCCGAGGAGAGGACCCTACACATAAACGTCCTCAAACTGCTAGCGGTCCAGAGAGCATGCATAGAGTTCGTCCACCATCTCCGAGGGAACACGGTGGCGCTCATGTGCAACAACGCCACCGTGGTAGCCGTGAAAAAGCAGGGAGGACTAAAATCAAGGGAGTTGTGCGACCTCACATCAAGGATCCTTGAATGGGCCAAGAGGGAACACATCGAGCTAACAGCCAGGTTCATTCCAGGGAAGAACGTCCTAGCCGATGGCCTCAGCAGGGTGGGCCAAATAGTAGGATCAGAATGGTCCCTACACCCGAAGGTGGCCCAGACAAATCATCCTCAAGTGGGGGTCGCCGGCGATGGACCTGTTTGCCACAAAGCTCAACGCCCAGCTCCCCGTGTTCTGTTCTCCAGTGCCAGACCCAGGAGCAGCGTTCGAGGACGCCTTCCAGCACCCGTGAGACGGTCTCGACGTGTACGCCTTCCAGCACCCATGGGACGGTCTCGACGTGTACGCCTTCCAGCACCCGTGGGACGGTCTCGACGTGTACGCCTTCCCTCCCTTCGAAAGTTTCAGGCAAGTCCTCAACAGGGTCAGACGTGCAAAGAACCTGCAGATGACTTTGGTAGCGCCCTGGTGGCCGGAGAGAGAGTGGTTCGCAGACTTAAAGGAGTTAGCGGTACTTCCACCATGCCCACTTCCGGACAGGGAAGACCTTCTCCGTCAGCCCCACTTCGAGAAGTTTCACGAAAACCCTCGGTCCCTCCGCCTACACGCATGGAGGTTATCGAGCGTCTCCTGAGGAAGGAAGGATACTCATCAAAGACCGCCGCAAGGATGACTGGCTATCTGAGAAAATCCTCGGTCATGGTCTACCAAGCTAAATGGGCCACATTCACAAAGTGGTGCGCCTCCCAGAACCTCAGGCCGTTGGATGCTTTTATCCACAAGGTAGCAGACTTCCTGGTTCACCTGAGAGACAACCTAGGGGTGTCTAACCCGGCCATCAAGGGAGTTCGAGCCGCGTTGGGTCAGGTCTTTCTCCTCAAGGGACTCGATCTAGGAGCCTCTCGACAGATCTCAATGCTCATAAGGAGTTTTGAGCAGTAATGTTCCCCACGCTCCTCTAGAGTACCGCAATGGGACGTAGCCAGAGTCCTTAAGGCCCTATCTAAGCCACCCTTCGAACCCCTCAGGAACATTCATGACAAAGACCTTACCCTTAAGACGGTCTTCCTCCTAGCCTTGGCCTCCGCTAAACGAGGCAGTGAGCTCCACGGGTTGTCGTACGAGGTTTCGCACTCGAAGGGTTAGAAGGACCTAAGTTTCAAGT
>NC_090725.1:12560836-12588336 GCF_036898095.1 Palaemon carinicauda | reverse complement strand
TGGATCAAGGACAGAGAGATCGTTGGCGACACCATCACCGAGACTGTCATCTGCGAGAAGGCGCACGCCATCTTTACGGACTTGAAGGAGAAGAGCTCTGGGGGTGATGCTGGGGAGAGTTCAACCGAGACTTCCGCAGATGATTTCAAGGCATCTCATTGCTGGTTTGAGAAATTTAAGAAACGGTCCGGGATTCATTCAGTTGTTCGCCACGGAGAGGCTGCTAGTGCGGACACAAAGGCTGCAGCTGACTTTGTCAAGAACTTCGAAAAGATCGTGCAGGAAGAAGGCTACGTAGAGCAGCAAGTGTTTAATTGTGATGAAACCGGGCTGTTTTTGGAAGAAGATGCCGAGTCGAACCTACATCACCGCCAAAGAGAAGAAATTGCCTGGGCATAAGCCAATGAAGGATCGGTTGACTCTTGCCCTATGTGCCAACGCTAGCGGGGACTTTAAAGTCAAGCCCTTACTGGTTTACCATTCAGAGAACCCTAGGGCCTTTAAGGCACACAACGTCGATAAGGATCAGCTTCATGTTTTCTGGCGATCCAACTCGAAGGCCTGGGTCACTAGGCAATTCTTTGTGCAATGGGTTAACCAAGTTTTCGGCCCTTCTGTGAAGAAGTATCTTCATGAACAGAAATTGCCTTTAAAGTCCCTGCTATGCCTTGACAATGCACCCGCTCACCCCCCCCCCCCACACCCCCCCCGGACTTGAAGATGATATCTTCGATGAATTTAAGTTCATAAAGGTGCTGTATCTTCCACCGAATACCACCTCTATCCTCCAGCCCATGGACCAGCAAGTCATCTCTAATTTTAAGAAGCTGTGCACCAAGCACTTATTTAAGCAGTGCTTTAATGTCACGCAAAGCACCAACTTAACTTTGCGTGAATTTTGGAGGAGCCACTTCAACATCGTGCACTGCTTGAAGATCATAGATCAGGCTTGGGTGGGATTAACTCGACAGACCCTCAGTTCTGCCTGGAAGAAGCTGTGGCCTGATGCAGTTTCTTCCCGAGATTTCGAAGGTCATGACCCCGAACCTGATCCCGTGGTGGGTGCAGCGGAAGCCGTAGAGGAAATCGTCTCCCTTGGCAAGTCCATGGGTCTGGAGGTCGACGCAGATGACGTTACGGAACTCGTCGCCGAACATCACGACGAACTTACCACGGATGAGCTCAAGGAACTCCATGCTATGTCTGAGCACATGAGTGATGACGAGGAAGGGAGCGAGGAGGTAGAACATGTGTTAGGTTCGGCGCATATAAAAGAGGTGTTAGAAAAATATCTAGACGTGGTCGACTTCATCGACAAATACCATCCAAAGAAATTGCAGGTTTGTCGTGTAGTTTCGCAGTTCGATGACGTTTGCCTAACTCACTTTCGAAACATTCTGAAAAGCTGTACCAAGCAATTATCTATCGATAATTTCTTTAAAAAAACTGCGAAGCAAACTCATGATGAAGAGGATGTAAGTGATTCGAAGAAAACGGAAAAGAGTGAAGCGGAAGAAAGTGAAACAAAGAAAACGGAAAAGAGTGAAGCGAAAGAAATTCAGTCAATTTTAAGTGTAGAGAGTGAAAGTGATTAAAATTACGTAATCATCAAAAAGAAAAAAAGAAAATGTAAAATAAAATATAAAATATAAAAATAAAAATAAAAAATAATACAGTATAAGTTATGTTAAAGTTCACTTAGTGTAAGTTAGAATAAGTTACGGTAGTGTATGTTTATCGTAGTTAACCTCTCTACCTCCTTGCCGTCCGTCCGTCTCCTCTCTGCGTAGCAAGACTAACAACATCTACGCTGGAGTTTCTAAGGTAAAGTGACGCTAAAAACCCGTTTCTTATTTATCATTTTTTGCTAATTCTTCTTATTTACATGTCTATTATCTAATTTAGTGTGCATTATTCTCATGGGGAAAATTATGTGTAGTAGTTTATTAAGAAGTTATCATAGGTTTTTGGGCTCAATCACGGATTAATCCTATTTCAATGTATTCTTATGGGAAAATTCGTTTCTACATCCGAACATTTTCTACATCCGAAGTTGGTTCTGGAACGGATTAAATTCGTATGTAGAGGTACCACTTATATGAATACTGTATATATATATATATATATATATATATATATATATATATATATATATATATATATATATAGACAGTAGGCCCCCGCCATACGACATTAATCCGTTCCGGAGTTGGTATCGTATGGTGAAGATGTCGTATGGTGGGTAATAGAATAGCTAATGCGTGAAAAACCCCAGGTAAAAACATTGAAAATTAGTATGTAACAAAATAGTATAGTAAGCACTGTACTACAGTATACTTATATATAATATACATGTACAGTACTGTACAGTATATAATTAAATAACATGTACAGGATAAATAAGAATTATATACTGTACAGTCCTGTAAAGGAAAAATTAAATTTTATTTACCTTTGGAGTGACGTGACTTGAGCTGGTAGTGGGTGGAGGCAGAGGGGAGAGGAGACGGTAAATATAAAAACGTATCAATGCTAATTATGTTATGTACACTTAATAATAAATTTATTCTTACTATTAAACACTTAAAATTAAAAAAGCTTTTTTTTATTATGTTTGTCTTTTGATTTTTAAAACTTAAAAAAATTACTATTTTCTTAGCTTTTTTGATAGAATTACTATTATCGTCTTTGCTTTCTGACACTTCTCTTTTGGAGAAATATCTATCCAAAGAAGCCAGTTTCTGACGATTCCTCAACATATTTCTAAAATGACTCATATACTTGTCATTAACCCTCTGCATAAGACGACTTGTGTGAAGTTTTTCTGGGTGTTTCTTTTCAATGAAACTCGTAAGGTTTTCATACCAACCGATAGCTTCCCTTATTTCTGCCGATGTCGTTTCTTCAGTCTCCCCCCCCCCCCGTCCTCGCCACCACTAGAGTTGTGCTCTTCTTGAATGATGGTCAACTGCATTGCCTCCAACTCCTTCAAGTCTTCAGTCATAAGCTCCTCCCTGTGCTCCTCGATAAGGTTATGGACATCAGCCTCATCAACAACAAGCCCCATGGACCTCCGGATTGAAATTATTTCCTCAACATCACCCTCAGGGGCAGGATCATCAACGGCCTTGTCTTCGGTTGAGGGATCGAAACCTTCAAAGTCTTGTTCTGCCACAACAGCTGGCCACAGTTTCTTCCATGAGGAGTTCAAGGTGTTGCGTGAAACCTCATTCCAAGCTTTGTCGATCATCTTCAGGCATTGCACGATGTCTAAATGCCCCTTCCAAAATTCACGGAGGGTGAGTTGAGTGCTTTCGGTCACTTTGAAGCATCTTTTGAACAGATGCTTTGTGTAAAGCTTCCTGAAGTTGGCAATCACTTGCTGGTCCATAGGCTGGAGGAGAGGGGTGGTGTTTGGTGGCAGATAGAGAACCTTAATGAAGGAGAAGTCAGGATGAATGATGTCCTCGAGGCCAGGAGGGTGAGCAGAGGCATTGTCCAGTACCAGGAGACATTTGAGAGGAAGATCGTTCTCTTCTAAATAGTTCTTGACAGCAGGACCGAAGCAGACGTTTATCCACTCAATAAATACTGTATGGTCCTCGTGACCCAGGCCTTGGCATTAGACTTCCAAAATACCGAGAGCCTCTCCTTCGTGATATTTTGTGCCTTGAAGGCACAAGGAGTTTCTGAGTGGTATACCAGTGGGGGCTTAAGTTTTAAGTCCCCACTGGCATTTGCACAAAATGCGAGCGTAAGTCTGTCCTTCATCGGTTTATGGCCAGGAAGTTTCCTTTCTTCAGCTGTGATATATGTACGGCGGGGAATTTTCTTCCAGAAAAGGCCAGTTTCATCACAGTTAAACACTTGCTGAAGAATGTAGCCTTCTCTGGAAATTACGTTCTCAAACTTCTTGAGGAATTCTTCTGCTGCCTTCTTGTCAGAACTGGCCGCCTCTCCATGCCTGACAACTGAGTGAATACCAGTCCTCTTCCTAAAGCGATCAAACCACCCATGAGAAGCCTTGAACTCTTGGGGGGCTTGCTGCGACGTTCCTTCGCCTCCGCCATCTCTCTGGGCTTCCACGAGATCGGCAAAGATGGCGCTCGCCTTGTGCGAAATTACCGATTGCGTGAGTGTATCACCAGTGATTTCCTTCTCTTTAATCCATAGAAGAAGGAGTCTCTCCATCTCATCGTTGATTGAGGTCCTTCCACTGGCAAGGACAGTCATGCCTTTAGAAGACTTACTTGCTTTAATGGCTTCCTTATTTTTGATAATTGTACCAATTATAGACTGGTTACGGCCATATGTACTAGCGAGGGTAACGATGCGCATGCCTTCTTCATATTTCTTCATGATCTCCAGCTTTGTTTCCATAGTAATCATCTTCTTACTTCTCCCTTTAACATCACTAGCAATCTTGGGACCCATGGCTAACGAATTAAAGTTATAATTAAGCACTAAAATGCACAATAAATACGATATCGCAAGCACTCACACGAGATCAAGTCTTTATGAAACGCACACGAGATTCTGAACTGAGCGGGCGTATAACAAAGAGAGAGAGAGATGCAGCATCTCTCTCAGGCATTGTGGGAGGGATTTCGGCCAATAGCGTATCGGCATCTTAGTGACGCCGACCAATACAGACCAGCTTCTTAGTGACGTATGCAGTGATGTATTAGCGTGGTGGTAAGCTAGTAACTCGCAGAGTCGTACGCGTAGAAACAGCCAAGTTTGAGTTTTGGAATTCGATGCCGTAAGGTGGGGAAAATGTCGTAACGAGGGGACGAAAAAACATCGTAATAAATACCGTAACGTGAAACAAACGTAAGCTGGGGACGCCGTACCCCGGGGTACTACTGTATATATATATATATATATATATATATATATATATATATATATATATATATATATGTATATGTATATACATATATACATATATATATATATATATATATATATATATATATATATATATATATATATATATATATATATATATATATGCCAAAAAACCTGGAGAGTGGTCCACCTCTACTAGCGATCCACCTGCCTTAGTGATCCACTTTTTCTAAGTCTGTATCTCTTTATGCTGTAAATTGCCTTGTATAATGCCCCCCTCCCGCCCAACGCAGCCAAGCGCCAGCAATTTCCAGTTAGAATTTTATGAAGGCACTGTCCTTGAGCGCCAGTTCAAGCCAATATCATTGACTTTTTTTAAAACTAAATAAATATTTGTTCCCAAAAATGTGATACATTCTGTGATATATATATATATATATATATATATATATATATATATATATATATACATATATATATATATATATATATATATATATATATATATATATATATATATTTATATACATATATATATATATATATAGAAGTTTTTACAAATGTAGTCTATAAGTTTTCATGCCCGGAAATGTGTAAATCTCACAGAAAAAAAAACTACATTGGACACGCTGCCATGGCACTCTAAAGACGTATGTTGGCCCACAGAAATTAGGTGGCAAAATCCAATAGTATATTGATATCCACAACCAGAAATCCTCTTAGAAAGAATCAATTGACGGAACCTGGATTGTTCATAGGCAGAGTAACTACATCAGGCTCATAATAGCTGAAGCTCTAAGCATTGTCCTCCAAAAGCCAACATTGAACATTCAAAATGATTTTAAATACACGCTCCCTTCAAGCAGAAAACGATGCAGATAGTATCTATAATGGTGCATGTCTGTGTACGTATATGTATATAAGTACATAATCACTCCTTATCCTCTTTATAATGTAAGGATATCGGAAATTTGAAACATTTTCAACTTTTCATTATTTCTTTTTCAATAGAATATAATTTCATAATTAATCATATTTTTGCAGAACTTCATTTATAAAAGAAATTGTAAACTTATGTTAACCAGTAAACACTTGATAAAGACAGTTTTGAAAGTGTTGTAGCGATAGAATGAATAGATAAAAAGAATAGCCATAGTTTCTTTAACCAAAAGCATACATCTGAGAAATTAAAGATGATAAAAATAAGATTCCGGTAGGATATATATTGATGCCATATATATATTTATATTTATATATATATATTTATATATATATATATACATATATATATATATATATATACTGTATGTGTATATATACGCATATATATATATATATATATATATATATATATATACATATATATACTGTAAGTGTATATATACATATACACACACACACACATATATATATATATATATATATATATATATATATATATATGTGTGTGTGTGTGTATAGATAGATAGATAGATAGATGTATATACTGTATGTGTATATATATACACACACACACACACACACATATATATATATATATATATATATATATATATATATATATATGTATATATATATACTAGTATATATATATATATATATATATATATATATATATATATATACATTATAGCCACAGAAGGAAAAATTAAAAGACTTAATTGGAGTTCGTTCTTTCGTCCATTAGGGACATCAGCAGACTCAACAATGAGAATACATATACAAAGATATCGTATTTATACAGAAGAGGATCCCACTGAGGCCAATTTTTTGATAATTCCAGAAAAGTCAGATTTTCGATAAAAGAATAATACTGGATTGACTAAAAACAGACCAGAGCTTAGATTAAAATTTTGACCTTTGGTGCAGGATATAAAAAAGGATTCAACAATATTCCTTTCGGTATAGTCATTTACATGGATTATTTTACTTGTCTCTGACCATCCAATAATATGACTAGATCTTAACCAGTAAAAAGCAAATGCATTAAGAGAACTCCTATAGACGGCCACCTTATGCGGTTTTATTCTGACTGAAATACCTTTGGATGTTTGGCCGACATAGAACAAGTTATAATCTGAACAAGGAATACTATTATTATTATTATTATTTCCAGAACTATTTTTAATCAACATATTTTTTTAAAGTAGCCCTACAATTATATTTGAACACTACCCTAATATCTAGCCTTTTCCAAGGGGGTATGACATCTACAAAACAATCTTTAAATGGCAAACGAATTATGTTATCAATAGTTATATTGTTATTCCAACATTATTCTTTCTATTGCACTTTGAGTTGTAACTAGCTAGTGTTCTAAGGCTTGCATAAGGCTTCAAGTTTCTGATGCTAAGTTGATACTGGTAGGACCATTTAATTAAATACTTTTCTATTTAGAGAAAGCAGCATTTTAATTTTCATAATCTCATATTGTTTACCAAAAGCTCTCCATGCCATGCTTATCCTTCTTTTATCTTTGGTCTCATGTCCTGGGGATATGTGGTCTGTCCTAAGTACGTATATTCATTAACAATCTCTAGAGGTTCGTCCATAACCCTTATTTGCTGTCTCTGCATTTTCTTTGAAAATTACCTTACTTTCACTCACATTCATTTTCAGTCCTACATTTCTGCTTTCTCTATTCAAATCTTCCACCATCTTTTGCAATTCCTCCCCTGATTTAATAAACAGAACTATGTCATCTGAAAATTTCACGTTTTCAAGGTATTGCCCACCAATGTTAATTCCTACATTTTCGCAATATAAATAGAAAGACAATAAACAGATACGACTGGAAAGACATTTCTAAGTCCTTTGCTCTGCATTGGACTAGTAATGGCTGATGATGATATACATATATATATATATATATATATATATATATATATATATATATATATATATATATATATATATAATATATATATATATATATATATATATATATATATATATATATATATATATATATATATATATATATATATATATATATATATATATATATATATATATATATATATATATATATATATATATATATATATATATATATATATATATATATGCAGTAATACCTCTTGATATGAATGTTTTGGCCTACAAAATTTTCATGATGTAAAATGCGAAACAAGATGCAAAGATTTTGCCTCATAGTACAAAAAAAAAATTTCAGTATATGCAAACAGATTTGCCAGGCCAGACTGAGAAAAAACTATTGCCCATGAAAAATAGGAGCCCTTTTGAAGAAAACGGGTTGCTTATACAAAAGAGAAAATGTACTTCTCTAATACTATGGGTAACTATAATAATAAAGTATTGTAGTACAGTACATATGGTAGTGTATATTTTGTATATGTACAGTATTCTACTGTATGTATTGTATTATTTTCCATTTATTATTGCATTATGTTCTAATAATTATATAATTTACAGGTATTCAAATGTATTTGGCTGTACTGTACCTCATTGTGGTTATAGCTTTATCGTATTATAGAATTTAAGTATTTTTATAGGTTTGGAACGAATTAGGCAATTTACAATTAAAACGTGCCCCATGATACAAAATTTTCATGAAACGAAAGCCACTCCGGAACAAATTAATTTTGTATCTTGAGGCATTACTATATATATATATATATATATATATATATATATATATATATATATATATATATATATATATATATATATATATATATTTATATATATATATATATATATTCTTACGAAGCTGGTCATCATGAGAGTAGATTATTTTATTCACGTATTTTATTTGTGTATTTAAGAGATGTATAGCCAGCTCGTAAGATGAGTTCCACTCTCATAGGATTAAGTAATGTATGTAAATTACATAAGAATTTTGTCATTTATTTAGTTGTATTTTCATTCAGTTCCGTATATGTAAATTTAAGTTATTTTAAAGAATAAAATTTTTATTTCACGTATTTTTGTTACGAAGTCTTATGTAACCTTGTTAAAAGGTATGCTGTATGACACACACACTAGGGATTGCGTCATGTTTCCATGTAGCTGGAACAGGCATGAATGTTCTAGACTAAAGTTTAATCTTTTTTTAATGTTGTGAGAGAAGGTAGGCAGAGTTAGCTGAGAGAATTGCCTCACAAGCGACAATAATACCCTACTTCCATTATGCCAAGTTGGCAACCTTGATGCTGCTAGACCATGCCCCCACACACCCAGACGGCTAAACTGGAAGATTCTGGAAGGAATTAAGTTGATATATACAGAGACTAGCAATGCATAGGAAGCAGAAGAGATCTAGCCTAACCCTCAGAAGAGCCATCATTTGACAGTCCTCTCCAGCATCTATTCAGCCACTACGTATCTCCTCTCCAATATGCCTAGTATTACCTCTTCAGCGTGCATAGCGTTTTCTCACAAATGTGAATTGTGTTTGTTCACACATTGGCATTTCTGTGGTTAAAGTTAAAGATATAAGAAGTCCTATGTATGTGTGAGTACCAGTATATTATATTGATTGTTTTTTATGACTGGCCCGATGAGATTAGGTTAAACAGTGAAGTGTATTTATTTTTTGCTTTATCTTTCGGTAACCTTGTGTGAGCCTAAGGACGTAAAGAGTAACAGTTAAATATATGTAAGTGTAAATTTGATTTATTTTCTACAATGGTAAAGTGTTAACTTTCTTCATTAATTGACAAAATTGAATATTTTCATAAATTAATTTATAGTGAAACAAGTGACTGTATAATTTTTTTAAAGTACAGTATCAATTTTGTCTTAGTCTAAGGTCTAGTTCAGATTTAATATTGCGAGTGATTTAGTTTTGTTTTTTAATGCTATTTTTGATAGAATATATTTATTTTTGTAAAGTGTGTATTATTTTGATCACCAATAACTAGTTCAGAGCTTTGCTCGTATCCCCTGACTAAGAACCGAAGTAAGAGGTTGATTTAAGAACAGTTCCATTGAAAATAAAGTAATCACCTAGTTTTGTTTTGAGTGTAAAGAAAAGAGACCTTTAGATATTCAATGCTATTATTGTCAGGGAGTTGCATATTGTTCTAAGAGCTCGGAAGTTTTCTATTGTGTATCAAATTATGTAATATAAAGCAGGTGAGTTTGGGAGCTTGGGAATTTACGTAATTCCCCAGTCGTAATTATGTATATATATATACATATATATATATATATATATATATATATATACACAGTATATAAATTATATATAAATATATATATATATACATACATACATATATATATATATATATATATATATGTATATATATATTGAATCGATAGTATTTTAGGTGCGTTTAAAATTAGGAGACAGCATCTCCAGAAAAAAAAACTGATCCACATTTAGTTTTCAGGATAACTGTATATATATATATATATATATATATATATATATACATATACATATATATATATATATATATATATATATATACAGTATATAAATTACATATATATACATATATATATATGTATATATATATATATATATATATATATATATATATATATACAGTATATGTATATATATGTATATATACAGTATATATATATATATACATATATATATATATATATATATATATATATATATATATATATATATATACTGTATATTGAATAGATAGTATTTCAGGGGCGTTTAAAATTAGAAGACAGCATCTCCAGAAAAAACTGATCCACATTTAGTTTTCAGGATAACTGGTGATAATATTAGATTAATCTTGAAGATACGTTGTCAGTTATAAGTGGGGGATTTAAGATAATATTGGTTAAAACTGATAAAAACTAGCTTGTTAAGATATATGCTGTATTTCTATAAAAAGGATTGTGTGTAATTTAGTCCCATTTAGTCTTTAGTTGTATATTGTTAATTTTCCTCTATGATAATATTTATTATTAAAGTCATCACACAAAATAATTCTTCAGGGTGAATTAAAAGAACACATATAAGAAAATATTTTATTTAAAAAATAAAATGTTAACATTATGTTATTGCAGGATATGAAAATTAGATTCAACAAAGATATTATTACGACAATCGTAATTAGGATATTAAATAAATTAAAAGGTAGAGCATAAGGAGTTTGATTAGACTGTTAACCTAACTGTGTTGGGTTTTAACTTCGATCCCGTCAAATATATAAATTACATTATAATTCAGAGGTTCATGTATGGAATTCGTAGGTCATTGTAATGAAAGGGAAAATTTCTTCTCTTATCTATTCAGATAAATACCATAGATAAATTTATAGTTTAGCTTATATTTTTCAATGATCGGAATGGATGAAGGTCTTTTTACGTCTCTATGTACATGTGTTTATTCTTAGATATGGTGGAAAAAATGGTTAAAAGATTTAATACGTTATCAGCAGTTGGTATTTGTGTTGAAGAATATTCAAACAAGAAAGAACAGTTTTTTTTTTATATAAAATGGCAATGTTTTCTGTTTTTAACAACCAGTGATATATGAAAGTTTTTTTTACATTAATTGAAAAGCTAATAATATATAGTGAAAAATTGAAAGTTGAATATACAGTATGAATTTAATATTTCTTGCATAGATAGTTTGTACGTATATACTAATCATATTCTATCTACCTATTTCCAGCCATTGTGACACTAGATAATATTCATTCAAAGTTAATGGCAACTATTTGGATATCTAAAGTTTATTTTATAAGTTCAAATGGTATTTTTTGTGTAGATGTTTGTGTGTCTTTTAAAAGTACAATATATAGTAAAACCGTGATGATTTCAGAAGAGGCTTTTAATATATTTTTAATACTTACACATACGCCTATCATGATAATATAGCATTTAGATTTTCTAAACATTTAGTCTTTTATAAATACAGTATTTTCTATTTTGTTATATGGCCCTAAGCTTTAGGTTCATAGTGTCAACCACTTATCCACATTTACTGTATCAGAAAATTATTCCAATAACGATGTTTGAGACAAAAAAACTTCCTTAAGGTTGTGATGGCCTAATGGAAACGTCTCTGTCCCGCTCAAGCTCGATAGTTTCTTGTAGTGTCTGCAATCTCACCATCATTATGAGCTATGGATGGGGAGTTTGGGGGAGCCTATGGGTCTACCTACTGAGTCATCAGCAGCCATTGCCTGACCCTCCATGGTCCTAGCTTGGGTGGAGAGAGGGCTTTGGCGCTGATCATTTGTATATATGGTTAGTCTCTAGGGCATTGTCCTATCTCTAGGGCAATGTCACTGTCCCTTGCCTCTACCATTCTTGAGCAACCTTTAAACCTTTAAGGGTAGCAATCTTATGGCTTTAGTCTACCTCATAAATAAGGAGCTTCCTTGCCCACATGAGACCTTTTGCCAACAAGATCAGACAGGGAGGCGCCTGTGAATCTTCATTAGTTGGATACAGTATAAGACAAACGTACTTTAGCAAAGTGTCTCAGGTGACAAGGGACGATCAGACAAGGTGTTGCACTACCCAAATCCATTTTGCAGTTGGTCCACTGGAGGCAGTAGGATCCCTTGTACTTCATTTTAGGCCATAAAACTTGCAGCTTCCTCGTACTAGAATAAAGGTACTATTTAGTGAGAGAAACTTTTGGAAGCAATCTTTGTTTATCAAAGTTCTTGGATGTAGGTGAATTTTGAAAAGTCCACTCCATACTGAAGTAGAACTTATGATGAATAAGAATAAGACAGTCTTGAAAAGTATGGGAAGCAAAAGAGGAAGGAACGATTGCCCTGCTAAACCAGCGGCACTTGATTTAATACTTATAGATAGTAACTAGTTTTGGAAGATTTCTGTTTTCCAAGGCAATTTCTGGCAGTATATTTAATTTTGATTTAAATCATGATATTTTACTCTGATTTAAATCAAACCAACCCTGGTCCCTGGAAAAGCATATTTGAAAGAATCAAAGAGTGCGTGTGTATTACTTTTAGTTATGTATGAAAAAGGTAATTATGAAATTTTCAAAAGACTGTTATATGGTTTAAGCTAAGTACGTTTATCAACGGTCAAAGGAGTTCCATTTCAGAGAGGGGGTAGCAATTAAAAAAAAAAGGTATATTGCTAAGTGATTTGGAATCATGTCTATACAAAGGCAACTCTGTGTGTATAAGATCAAATGGTCAGGGAATGATTAGATTCTTTTTGGCCTGTGATCAAAGAAAAATCTGATTTGCTAAATTGCAGTAATGTGATTTGAACTACTAGGTTCCCTTAGTAAGCTATAGCTGCCACATTGTTAGACGTGGTGATGAATTGGTGAGCGAAGCGTCATCTGATCCTGAAAGACACTTGTGTTCACATCATGAGTTCCAGATGTTACATTAGGAGACAATGTTTCTTTCCTAAGTGTTCTTTGTAATCCTGAAAGTGAGGTGGCCACTCAAGGTTTATAAATAGGCATAGGTAAAAAGATCTCAATTGCAGTTGAAAGATGTTATTAAAGTAAATTGCTTTATTGCAACCATCAAAATAGGTCATTCTTGCATTTGAGAGTCTGGAGGGTGCGGGAAGTCAATTGCTATTAAAGGAAATCTGGAAAGGGTTCTTGCATTGAAAAATAATATGATTCTATGAAACTTTATCCAACAGAGTTTACAACCCTTTCATTAACAAACATGACTTCTCCAATAAGGAAATGGCTGCTAATCTGAGACTGTTAGTATGATATTGGGAAATGGGTACCAATGTAGACACCACATCAGTATTTGTACTCAAGGAGAGAATCATCTTGGAATGTGTGGGGTATGATTTAATTTAGTTTATTTTAACTCCAAAGGTAGTATTTCTGGACGGTATCCATTGAAGGTAGGAAAGAAAGGTGATTGTGCCAACTTTCATACTTTACCAATTGTAAAAGTAAGTTTGAGTTGTCTTCCTTGAGAGCAAAACCATACTCCAATGAGTGCCATGAATTACTGAGGAAAGACCAGAATAATGATTTCGAAAACAGAACATTTCTTTCCATAAATAAACGGAGTTATTTTAGAAAAAGGATGAAAATAAATGAAGAAAGATTATACAATAATTGGCAACTGTAGTAGACTGTGATTTTAGCCTTCTGGAAGCGTTATAAACTTGACAGAGGCTGTCTGGGGAAAGAAATGCCAGTGATTTGAGACTTCTGAAAGGTCAGAGGAAAGAACTGTGAGTGTTTTTTGCCGTTTGGAAGCGTTGTAAAGCGTTATAGAGGCTGTCTGAGCAACGATCTGGAAGTTATTTTACCCTTATGGAAGCGGTGTAAACGTTGTAATGAACTTTTTTGTTAAAGATGTCCCTCCCTTTTGGGAAAATAGTCTGAATTGTATCTTTCCAACACTTCATATTATGTGTGCATGGTTGTCTACTGATCAGTGGGTTCTCGCTGTGTTTTAGTTTAGATCAAAATTCAGAAAAGAGGAGTCCATTACATTCAGAGCAAGAGTGACAAATCTTATGAGTTCGAAAAAACCACTGTTGATAAATGTTTGTTATAAGTTTTGTGTTAACAGTGATAAGATATAACATGAAAGTCCTTCACCTACAGTAAAAAAATTGTCTTTGTCGTTATCGTCATTAGTAAATATGTGCAAGTGACCAATACTTAAAACTCCAATTGTAAGGCCAAAGTAATGTTGTTGTTTTTCCAATTGAACATATTTTTTAGCAATGTTGTTGTTTTTCCAATTGAACATATTTTTTTATATAAGCGTAGGTACACATCAAGTCACAGTTAGACTAGATTTGTAATCACAACCTTAACCTCACCATGAATGAATTTGAAAATAAATATTTGGAGAAGAGAACAAAGAAAACAAGAAATAAATCCATATCCACTTAGTCCAACCCCTTACTGCAGTTGGAATGAGCAAAATCGTTGTACTGTAGCATTTGTGGCAGATTGAGCAATTTGTTTTGATATACAGTTATCACTGGCTTGAATGCATTTTGTGAATGGCACTATATATACAGTGATAATTCATAGTTGGTCAGAATTTCAAAGCTGGCCATTAGATACAAGTGATCAATAAATTAAGTTGAGTATTGGTTTACAGTTGAAAGTGCACTGGAAGCCTTCCTCCTCCATCTGTATTATCTAAGTCCTTGTTAGACCGTTGCCAGAAAATATTTCTCCAAGGAAACTTTATTTGATTTCTTTTTCTTTTAGGTGGTCTGCGTGAACTTTGTAAAATTTGTGTTGGTTGTGGTCTGTATGCATACATATTTGAACCGTACATGTCTCTCTGTGTATAAGAACCATACATGTTTGCTGCTTGTGTGGGTCTCAAGTGGGGTGTGTTTCCTTGCACAAATTTAGAGTTTAAATTGGGTTTAATGTTATACATGCTTTGGTTAAGGGATGTTTGATTAGAATTATACATGTTATTTGTTGAATTTGTGTCTGATGAATCTAAAAGACCTGGATCTATTGAAAATGCTGTACCATTTGTTTCAGGAAATATTATGGTTTTGTTAGCCAAAAGTTTTTCTGGTGTTGCAATGGGTTGAAAATCATGTGTTGCAGGTTTTAGATATGACATTTGGCTTGTGTTTTCAATGTTTCCCATTGTCTCGACTTGGTTTCCATTTTTAACATTCCCATCATTTATTTCTTCAGCCATGATTGACATTTTGGTGGTTAGTTGAGCCTTCTCAGGGAAAAATAACTTCATTAGCGTGTTCCTATCACTTGGACTGATTTCTGAAGGTAGTGGAAGTGAAAACTGTAACTTTGGTTGACGTGTAGAAAAAAATAACTGAAATAGATCAGGTGCTCTCTGAAGTTGTTTGCCATCTTTGAAAGTTTGCTCAGTGATCCTAATTTTCTGTAGATCTTTTAAAGAAGTTGGTCTTGTCACCTGCTCATTTCCTTCGAGGTTGAAAGGAGACTGGGTTATCGCAACATTGTCTAATTTATCATCAGTTGTTGGTATGTTTGATACAGTGGTTGTCGCTAAAGGTTTTCCATTTATTGAATCTGTAAAATCTGTTACATCCTTGTCTGGAAAGTCAGTTGTTTGGAACAAATTGCCATTGATTGGTGATCGTGCTTCAGTCACTTCTAGTGGTGTAAAATCTCTTAGCAAGCTGTCTTGTGTTGTTTTTTCTGTGACTGATTTCTCAAAGTCTGTCTCTTCTGTGGTATTAAGTGGCATTACCATTACTGATTCAGTTGTTATTTCTGTTACTGATTTCTCAAAGTCTGTCTCTTCAGTGATATTAAGTGTCATTGCCATTATGGAGTCAGTTGTCTTTTCTGTAAGTATATTGTCTGTAGTTACCATTGATGTCAGTATGGTCATAGTAGAAGATGGTGTGCTTGTAACATTTTCTGGTAATTTCAGAACACTTACAACTGTTGTTAATGGTTGCTGAGTACCTGCTGATGATTCTGTTACACTTGATTCATCTGGAAAAGACAATGACTCTGGTGCCGTAGTAATGGTTGCTGGAGATTGTGCAGTACTCGGAAGAGTTTCAGGGCGACTATTGCTGGTTGGGGTGTGGAGTTCTGGATTAGAGTACATAGAAGTAGTAGTCAGAGCTTTTGATGAATCATCTTCTTCTTCTTCCTCTTCTTCAGCTGGAAAAGTTGGTGGATAATAAGTTAAAGTTAGTTTGGGTGTATTTGTTATATATGTTTGGATATTGGGTAACTGTGAGTTATAATTGTTTTTTGGGTCTAAATCAAATGCGAAAGGGTATTTTTTGGGTAAATGGGTGCTGGGAAGTAGTGAAGAATGAAACTCATCACCTACCGCAATTCTGATGGCATCTTCGAAGTACTCATTATATGGGAGAATTGGATCAATTATTAAAGGGTCTACATCTTCAAGGGATGAAAGGGGAGCTGGCAATGGGACTTCGTAACTGTCTTGAGTTAACTCTGGGGGAGGAGGAAGGGGAGGAGGGATAGGGACTGAATCTCTGTTGTGTGGGGAGTGATAAGATGTTTTGGGGAAGGGGTGATCTTTATTGTACCTGTGGTGATGTGGCGTTGAATATGATGCTGGTGTCTCGTATTTGGCCGTGATAAATCCATGAGGTGGTGCTGGATCATACAAATCATCAGCGACAATGTGTATGGGAGGAAGTTTGCTGACACTGTGCTCAAATGATCTCGAGCCCTTTTTATACTCGTGTTTTACTTCTTTTATTTGCTCTGCATATGCTGGGTGATGGACTTTAGGTAAATCATAATACACTGGTTCCAAATCATCTTTCCGGTCATATATTTTGACATTGTATTGGTATGTGGTAGGAGCTGGGTGGTGGTATCCAGGCTCTGGGATATAGTAATCGCTCTTATGATGATACCCTTTGTTTGTGATCACTGGTTCATGATAAACTTTAGGTGGTGGAGGAGGTGGAGGCACATACTCATGGTGAACCTTAGTTTCGTGGTAACTCTTTGTGTGATATACGGGAGGGGCGTAATGGTGACCCTTTTCGTGTTTGGGATGTGGAGGTGGATGATAATGCTCAGGTTCTTCCTCGTATTTGATCTCATGAACAAACTTTGGTTTGTGGTATCTGGGCTCATGATGATCTGAGGCGTGGTAATATTTGGATTCTTTCTCATAATGGTAATAGTCTACAGGAGGGGGAGGGGGAGGATAGTAGTCAGGTTCTGGGTGATGAGGATGAGGATCATGGTAGTGTGGCTCTGGAAGGTGTACGTGAGGTGGGGGAGGATGAGGAGGAGGATGATGATGATGATGGTAGGGACTATGGTTATCAACGAAATAATCAGCTTCTTTGTGCCGCTGAACGATTGTTACGAAAATTGGTGCTGATCCAGATTCTTCAGCTGCAAGTTCGGTGTTATAAGGGTCACTTATTGCCTTCCCCTCCGTTTTTGTACCTGAAAAAGAGAAGAATCGGGAAAAATTTAGTTGAAATGTGATGTATTTTTCTTACTTGTTAAATATAATTTTTCTTCATGGAAACCTGTACAAGTTTACACTTTTCTCTTTGCTTCCAAACCTTAACACTTCTCAAGATTGCTGAATCTGAATATATTTAAAAGAAAAAAAAAATTCAACTTAGCTGTGAATAGTAATTTTTTTCATAGAAACCCTGATCATGTATGAAATCTAGATTAATAAAAGATTGGTTGATTCAATTTCCCAATACTGTCATGGAGATGGGATGGTTTATTTATGAGGGCCTCATATATAATAATTCTGGGATTATTAGAGTAAGGGTATTTACGTCTTTCACCTTTTTGAATTTTACATTATCATATAAACATGAAAGGAATTTATCTTGTAATTCATCTTGTTATGAATTGTTGTATGCCTATCGATATAAAACCATATTGTGCACTGCATTATTATTATTATTATTATTATTATTATTATTATTATTATTATTATTATTATTATTATCACTTGCTAAGCTACAACCCTAGTTGGAAAAGCAGGATGCTATAAGCCCAAGGGCCTCAACAGGGAAAATAGCTCAGTGAAGAAAGGAAATGAGGAAATAACTACAAGAGAAGTTCAAGAACAATAATATTAAAATAAATCTTTCATATATGAAATATAAATACTTCAAAATAACAAGAGGAAGAGAAAAAGTGATAGAATAGTGTGCCCGAGCGTACCCTTAAGCAAGAGAACTCTACCCCAAGACAGTGGAAGACCATGGTGCAGGGGCTGTGGCACTGCCTAAGACTAGAACAATGGTTTGATATTGGAGTGTCCTAGTAGAGCTGCTCACCATAGCTAAAGAGTCTCTTCTACCCTTATAAAGAGGAAAGTAGCCACTGAATAAATACAACGCAATAGTTAGCAGGGTTGCCAGGTTTTCCAAATGAGAAAAGGTCAACGTCTGATCAACTGCAGCTTTAAAAGGCCAACCTAATAGTAGAAAAAAGCCGAAAATATAACATGTAAGGCTAACCAATTTTTTTAAAAAGGCCAAATTTAGGTACCTAGCACGAAAAAAGCCATATTTGGAGTTGTTTTGTTTGTTTTCTGGCCCGAAAAAGGCCAACCTGGCAACCCTGGTAGTTAGCCCCTTGAGCGAAGAAGAATTGTTTGTAGTTGATTAGTTAATGAGTAAGTTAGTTGTCTTTTCATGTTTGATGCATTTTGGTATTATCATAGATTAAGGGAGCCATAGATGCGTCATCTCTGCCTCTCCATATGGCGTTTTTGTCACACCATACACAGCAGCTGCTGCTTGAGCCGGCCGTTATGACCGCAATAGAACATAGATGGCGCTGCATGCGTGGTGTGACACCTTGTCATAATGTAGTGACGCATCTATGGCTCCCTTAATCTATGGTATTATCGAGATATAATTTCCAACATCCGTCTGAATACTATCGATAACAGATTTAATAAGAATATTTTCTTGGTTGGATTTACTTTTGTATAAAGCAACCATCTTCAATTTCTTTATTACTGTTCTTAAACTTCTCTTGTAGTTTGTACTTATTTCCTTTCCTCACTGGGGCATTTTTCCTGTTGGAGCCATTGGGCTTATAGCATCCTGCTTTTCCAACTAGGGTTGTAGCTTAGCAAGTAATATTGATATGGTCTTCATCACCTTCCTATTGATATGTCCCTTTCCCAGTTACTGGCGCATTGTTCAAATGAAGAGAAAAAGATAATAAGAACAATAGAAAAAATAATAATAATAATAAAAATAATAATAATAATAATAATGATAATTAGGTATGCTTTAAATTTTTGTTTGTACAGGTAAATAAGTGGAACTGGAAATACCGACGGGATTTGTATTCAACCTATGAAAGGTAAGTACCTTAGATCTTCAGACTTACTTGCATTATCAAGGAAAGTCCCTTAGATCTTCAGACTTACTTGCATTATCAAGGAAAGTCCCTTAGATCTTCAGACTTACTTGCATTATCAAGGAAATATTTAGAAGCACTAACATGAGCTCTGACCCTTTTAAAGACTTCATTTAATATGAGATTTGTTTATTTTTTTTATCAATGAAAAATACTTTGTTCAATTCAATTATTTGAATGTTCTTTTCCTTAACGAAGTGGTCTTATAAGATTATAGTGCAGTGCAGTATAGTGTGTGCTTTCATATCATGAAAATAAATGTAAATTTCTTGTTGAAACAATTAAAGAAGTCATAGATAGTGTGTGAAATAGGGTGTCTATAGAAAATGTAATGTGAGTCAGATTATTCGCAACTCTTTGTTTGTAAGTTATATATATATATATATATATATATATATATATATATATATATATAATGTATGTATGTATGTATGTATGTATGTATATATACATATATATATATATATATATATATATATATATATATATATATATATATGTGTGTGTGTGTGTGTGTGTGTGTGTATGTGTGACCAAAAAGAAATTGTAAACTTTATTGTTTATAATATTAAGCACTTCATTATTATGTTCATTTCTTCCAACACATAATTTACCTATTTGTATCACTTTTCCCTTTGAAAAGTTTCCCTCTGTATATATCGGAAAAACATTGAGTTTCATATTCAGTGTGTTGACCTTTAAAAAAAAAACACACGAGACATTTCATTATTTTAATGAACATTATTGATAGTCATTCATCTTGGAAACTGTTTTTGTTGAGGTAGCTTTAAAAAAAAAAAAAAAAAAAAAAATCCCCGATTCTTATTCCAGGAAGATTTTTTTTTTTTTTTTTTTTTTTTTTTTTTTTTTTTTTTTTTTTTTTTTTTTTTTTTGTCAGGAAATATTATCAATAAAGTTGTTTGGTGTTTTGCCATATTTTTGTCAAAGTCGTAGCACCTGCCGGCAGTATGCCATGTGTGGTGGTCTATGCATTGCAATGAATCATTATGGTTCTCTGTAATTCCTTTTGAGCTACATTGCTTGTTTTCATTAGTTTGCTTAGCTGTGTCACTGGCACGCTGCCGTTTCCATTCCTATTGTAGAAAACCATTCCTTATGGCCATTCATTCCGTTTGGAAATGTGGCTGCCTTTTCCCGCTGTGCGAAGCTGAGCTTGCATGACTCAATACGAAGGTGTTATAGTGTTTCTTCAGGACTCCACCTGAATTTTATATCACTCTATTTAACCCTCATACTCTAGAGCAGTGGTTCCCAAACTGGGGGGAAATTTCCCCCTGGGGGGAAATTTGAAGCTTCCAGGGGGGAAATAATTACACTACCTACTAACTAAAACAAGCGGAAAATGTCCTCATAGTACGTGCGGCAATTTGTTGTTAGCCATTTAATTGTGATATGATCATATCAGTTCTCACTGACATGATATTCAAGGGGAGAATTGGAGTGTCATGCCCATTTCTGAGGCAGGCGAGTAGGCATGAGGGCTGGGTGGGGCATGAAGGGGGAAATCTGGATGGTTGAACTGGGTGCAGGGGGGAAATGACAGAAAAAAGGTTGGGAACCACTGCTCTAGAACACGAACATTTTTCTTCACGTCCTGTTTGAATTTATGTGTTGAGTGACTGGCACTTCTACAATAGTTGGCAATAACAGTTATCTTACAATATACATTAGTGGGAACTGACTCCCCCTCCTTTTTTATACCAGTATTTGAAGATCAATGAGTGACGAGACCCTTTTTTATGATTTTCTCCCTTCCCTTACATCATATATATCCAATTCACACCAACCCTTACTCAAAGTGAGCCCTCCCCCCTCCCCCAATCTTAAATTGTCCTCTCCTCTTCTGTCACTCCATCTTGATAGAAGAGTTAACTTTCTCCGCAATGCGTGTCTCAGCAACCCTTTCCCTTCATGGTGTGTGAACTCCCTTTGGTTTTCCTTTACCCAAAAGCCTCCATTCTGAGGATCTTTTACTGTCTCTGAGGCCAGACCCCACTACCTCATTCTTCCATAATCAGACTCGCTTTCCTTTTCTCCCTCTGGGGTTGTTTCACATGTGTATTTTACGTTGCCAGAAGTATATTTTAGTCGTAAATATCAGTGTATGATTATTGTTTCGCGTAGGTCCTAACTGGTTATTGGAATAAGTAACAATACATATTGAATCGAAGGCCATCCCTATAACTTAATGCGAGAAATTTATGTGTAAATTTGCATTATATTTAACCACCAGTTTCAATTATTGTCGAATGTCTATGTTTACTTCCTAAGATGTCTCTCAAACTAATTAACATACTGTAACATTACCTGCATCGGCCAATAGCTGTCCTTTTATCAGAATGAAAAGCAAACTTTATTTTTATTTTCTTTATGCTAGCCCACGTCATACGCCATATTGCTCGTGTTGACTAAATTTCTCAACTGGTCCTGCTGTTGAGGCTTGTGTTGACTAAATTTCTCAACTGGTACTGCTGTTGAGGCTTGTGTTGACTAAATTTCTCAACTGGTACTGCTGTTGAGGCTTGTGTTGACTAAATTTCTCAACTGGTACTGCTGTTGAGGCTTGTGTTGACTAAATTTCTCAACTGGTACTGCTGCCATATTGCTCGTGTTGACTAAATTTCTCAACTGGTACTGCTGTTGAGGCTTGTGCCTTTCGGTTAGGAAAGAACGTTTTGTCCGTGTTTATGGAAGGATCCAAGATCATTACGGAAGGCCTTGTGTCTCTGGCCATCTGCTGTCTCATATTCTTACCACAGGGCTAATGGAATGTTATGTGTATACTCGGCCTCATGGATTCTCTGGCGGAACCGAATAGCCTACATAACTCTCTCTCTCTCTCTCTCTCTCTCTCTCTCTCTCTCTCTCTCTCTCTCTCTCTCTCTCTCTCTCTCTCTCTCTCTCTCTCTCTCTCTCGTTCATGATTAAGTGTAATGTAAGTGATAGTTTGTAGTGATCATGCTATTGTCATGACTTGGCTTATACTGTATACCCTTTTTACAGTTAGATCTCTCGGTATTATTTGTAAAAGAGTATTTCAGTAACAAATATTACCGTTGTTATTAATATTACTATATAAAACAATGCATGCGAAATCAACTCTCATAAAATACATAAATAAATGTAAAGATATCAGTCAGTAGTAAAGTGTGTTATTATCCTTAGCCTACTTTGATATTTTCCTTCCTCTTCCTCAGTTGTCCATAGAGTCACCTTGTCTGTTATTCCGTCTTGCAACCGTCTGTCTCCTCGTGCTTTCTGTCTGGCCGTGTGTCTGTCTCTTCTTACTGTTCGTCCTTCCGTATGTGTTTGGCTTATCGCACGTTGGCTGTCTCCTGTCCTCTGTTCAAGGGAACTTGGTAACGCACCAACTTTCCGACCATAAAACAAACTTCTCTTTTTTCGTTTCTCTTTTATATAGTACGCAGACGTATTATTTTTTAACACTTTTGAACTTTGATCGTGTTCACCGTCTAAATAGTGTTCACCGTCTAAATAGTTTTGTATAATGTGTTTGGCGAATGGCAAACGCAATAAGAATTTGCTGAACGACGTAGCTTTTCCTGTCGTTTTCCTTCTATTAAGAATTGCATCTCTTTTCCCCAACGTCGTCACCTTTTTTGCAAAATGTTCAACTCTACTTTCCCCAGATGAATTACCAAATGCCCCGTCTTTTTCACTTTTACTGTCAGTACGTCCGTCGGTTTGTCTTCCGTCCATCTGGCAAGAAAGAAAATTCCACCAACCGGTGTCGATAACTGAAGTGGTCAGAGAAATGTCGTTTACAGTCACGTCAGTGCGCTGTGGCACCCTCAGTGTCGGTATGTCCAGGTGGGAAATTTCCGTTTGGTTACCTGTAAAAATGATTTCGTTGTAATTAGGGTCTATACAAAGGAATGATGCTCTCACGAAATATTATTATTATTATTTTTATTATTATTATTATTATTATTATTATTATTATATGTGTATATATATAAATATACTGTATATATATATATATATATATATATACACATATATATATATATATATATATATATATATATATATATATATATATATATATATATAAACTCAAGCACACACACAAATATATATATATATATATATATATATATATATATGTATATATATATACGTATATATATATATATATATATATATATATATATATATATACATATGTATAAACTCAAGCACACACACAAATATATATATATATATATATATATATATATATATATATATATATATATGTATATATATATACGTATATATATATATATATATATATACATATATATATATATATATATATATATATATATATATATATACATGTGTGTATAAACATATTACATGTGTGTGTGTGTTGAGCCGTTTCCTCTAACAGAGTATGGGTGGCTAGCAAAACAATATTCACTGCCACATTTGATCAATAAAAAATCATTTACAAAGAAAATTTATACACCATTAGCATCCTCTGACACCTACAGAAAAGGCCCATGAACAGCACAACGTGCCCCTTAAAACGGCACAGTTTATCTCTAAGTCTTGCATGTACTGTCTTGTTGCCAGGCTTTAAGGTAATTCCTTCCCTGTACTGCAACCTTTACACTCCTTCTCTCTTGTACCTTATAGACCACATCTCTCCCAAATTATTCACAGCATGCCCTGAAGAACGTTTTAAATATCGGAGTTGATATTAATGAGGAATATCTTAACAACTTGAGATTTGCCGATGACATACAGTAGTTCTGTTTAGTGAATCATGGTGGTAATTGCAAAAGATTATATAAAATTTGAATAGGAAAAGCATAAATGTAAGACTGAAAACGAATATGAGTAAAACAAAGATAATGTTCAATGAAAATACAGAGACAACAAATAAGGGTTATAGACGAACCTCTAGAGACTGTTAATGAATATATGTACTTAGAACAGACAGTAATTGTTTCCCCAGGACAGGAGACCAAAATTAAGAGAAGGATAAGTATGGGATAGAGAGCTTATGGTAAACGAAATGACATCATGAAATGTATAATGCCACTTCCTCTAAAAAGAAAAGTATTAAATCAGATGATCCTACCAGTATTAATTTATGCATCAGAAACATGGAGGCTAACTAACACTTAAAACAAATGCTAGTTTCAACTCTGAGAGCTATGGAAAGAATAATGATGGGATTAATACTAAGAGACAGAAAAAAGAGCAACAGGGATAAGAGAGCAAACTAAAGTAGATGATATTCTAACATGTAAGAAAGAAAAAAATGGACATGGGCAGGACATATGAGAAGGACAGATAATAGATGGACTTCAAGAGTTACAGAATGTATCCCTTAAGATTAAAAGAGAAGACGATAGATTGACGAAATAAGTATATGTGCAGGTATAAACAGTCATAGAAAGACCATAAACAGACGGGAGTGGAAAGGACATGTCTGAAGCCTTTGTTCTGCAGTGGCGTAGTAAAGGCTAATGGTGATATATGTATATAAATATATATATATATATATATATATATATATATATATATATAGCCTATATATATATACATATATATATGTATATATATACATATATATATGTGTATATATATATATATATATATATATATATATATATATATATATGTATATTATTATATGATATGGTTTCCGTGGACTGGGCACCAAAATATATTATTATTATTATTATTACTATCCAAGCTACAACCCTAATTGGAAAAGCAAGATGCTATAAGCCCAGGGGCTCCAATAGGGAAAAATAGCCCAGTGAGGAAAGGAAATGAGGAAATAAATAACTGAAGAGAACAAATTAACAATAAATCATTCTAAAAAAAGTAATGTCAAAAGAGATATGTCATATATAAACTATTAACAACGTCAAAAACAGATATGTCATATATAAACTACTGTATAAAAAGACTCATGTCCGCCTGGTCAACAAAAAAACATTTGCTCCAACTTTGAACTTTTGAAGTTCTACTGATTCAACAACCCGATTAGGAAGATCATTCCACAACTTGGTAACAGCTGGAATAAAACTTCTAGAGTACTGCGTAGTATTGAGTCTTATGATGGAGAAGGCCTGGCTATTAGAATTAACTGCCCGCCTAGTATTACGAACAGGATAGAATTGTCCAGGGAGATCTGAATGTAAAGGATGATCAGAGTTATGAAAAATCCTATGCAACATGCATAATGAACTAATTGAAAGACGGTGCCAGAGATTAATATCTAGATCAGGAATAAGAAATTTAATAGACCGTAAGTTTCTGTCCAACAAATTATGAGAATCAGCAGCTGAAGATCAGCCAGGAGAACAATACTCAAAACAAGGTAGAATAAAAGAATTAAAACACTTCTTCAGAATAGATTGATCACCGAATATCTTAAAAGACTTTCTCAATAAGCCAATTTTTTGTGCAATTGAAGAAGACACAGACCTTATATGTTTCTCAAAAGTAAATTTGCTGTCGAGAATCACACCTAAAATTTTGAAAGAGTCATACAAATTTAAAGAAACATTATCAATACTGAGATCCGGATGTTGAGGAGCCACCGTCCTTGACCTACTTACAATCATACTTTGAGTTTATACGATTATGATATGGCTCTCAGGTCTGGGCCCTAAAAAAATATCTATTATACTATGACTCGTGACTGGGAACCAAACATATAATATTATATATACTACGACTGGCAAGTTAATATACCTCTCGAATTCCAAATTACCTTGTTTGCTTTTACATTAAAACTGTTACATTTTAAAACATTAATACACGAATTATGAGACCGTTAAATAACTCCCAGACAGCAATATATAAAACAATGAATATCTAAAGGTCTCTTAAGCACACTCGGAACTAAACTGGGTAATTACTCTTAAGTATTATTAAATCTTATTTAACTCTCACTGTGGTTCTTAACAGGGATCGAGCGGAATCTGGTTCAAAATAATGATGATTAGAATAATACACCCCTTACGAAAATAAATATATTCTATATACATTACAACACTTTGAAAAGAATTTACATAACAAAAATAAGTAACTGGAAAAAATTAATTCTGAATGAAATTAGAAGACAAAAATGTTACAATCTGAAATTTATATAAGAACTTGACTTGACTTGAAGGATTATATCTGTATAAACCTTAGTCTAAGAAAAGAAATAATGCAATGAAAATTATACAAAAACTCGAAATAAATCTGATTATACAATGTTTAAGTTTGACACTTAATGAATAATATATAACCTGATCACGTACCAAAACTATCTTCCCAACAGGGCCGTTTACAAAAACGTTATACAATGGCAACACTCACCCTAACACAATGAATTAAAAAATCACCTTTTGAGTCTTGCGTGACACACGATTTGCTTTGGGGCACAGAGTCACTTAAGAGAGGATACACTAACGTACTGAACACTTTCGACAAATAATACTGGATTACTTGTGGGAGAGAGAGGGAGAGGGGAAGGCTGTGGTTCTAACTCGATCTCTATGTCTGTCTGTTTCTGACTCTAACCCAACCTTTGGTCACCATATATATCAAACCTAAATGCTTTCAGAACCTTCCAGAATTGAGGTCTGATAGTGTGGGGTGGTGCCCAAGCGTCAAAATTTACAACAAGATAAAAATGCCAAGAGGCGAATCAAGGGGGTCTCAGGTAACTCTCAGATACACATCAACGCACCCACGAGACAACTTCCCAGCTAGCTCCGCCCACCCATTGTCCCCGAAATAAAATAAAAGATAACCTCCTCTCACCAGGTATTCTCGAAACTTCGAAAGCACATGTCACTGAACATTC
>NC_090725.1:12550836-12553336 GCF_036898095.1 Palaemon carinicauda | reverse complement strand
ACCTAATAGGGAGTGATATCAGAGGAAATACAGTGTAACTACCACAGTATTATTCATACCTAAGCTGCTGAATCGTAGATTATTATTCATACCTAAGCTGCTGAATCGTAGATTATTATTCATACCTAAGCTGCTGAATCGTAGATTAATCCTTTTATATGAACATTTCCACAGCGCTAATCGTCCTTACGTCTACACAGCAATTAAGGATTCTTTTCCATAGAGAGAGAGAGAGAGAGAGAGAGAGAGAGAGAGAGAGAGAGAGAGATAATAAATATTTTGAGTAAGAAATCAATTTATTCGTTGCTATCTAATGATGCTATCCAGTGCGGAACAGAAAGCGTTTCGAATCCTTAGTAGATACAACTTGTTGACAGATGTATATCATGTTATATATGTGTGTGTTTATGTATGTACATAGATTTTATATCTATGGATAAATGCATACACATTTCTGCAGTACACACACACTTTATATATATATATATATATATATATATATATATATATATATATATATATATATATATATATATAGTGTTCTTGGCCCATTACTTTTCACACTATATACACTTGACATGTGGTTTGGCCTAGAAAACCAGCTTGTTGCATATGCAGATGATGCTACTCTCTTTGCATCAATTCCATCCCCTAAATGTAGATCTGGGGTTGCTGAATCTCTTAATAGAGATTTAGCTAAAATTAGTGCATGGTGCAAATTTTGGGGTATGAAGTTGAATCCTAACAAAACTCGAAGTATGATTGTAAGAAGGTCAAGGACAGTGGCTCCTCAACATCCGGATCTCAGTATTGATAATGTTTCTTTAACTTTGTATGACTCTTTTAAAAATTTTAGGTGGGATTCTCGACAGCAAATTAGGTCTGTGTCTTCTTAATTGCACAAAAAAATCGGCTTATTGAGAAAGTCTTTCATGATTTTCGGTGACCAATCTATTCTGAAGAAGTATTTTAATTCTTTCATTCTACCTTGTTTTGAGTATTGTTCTCCTGTCTGGTCTTCAGATGCTGATTCTCATCTTAATTTGTTGGACAGAAACTTACGGTCTATTAAATTTCTTATTCCTTATCTAGATATTAATCTTTGGCACCGTCGTTCATTATGCATGTTGCATAAGGTTTTTCATAATTCTGACTATCCTTTACATTCAGATCTTCCTGCACAATTCCATCCTGTTCGTAATACTAGGCAGGCAGTTAATTCTAATAGCCAGGCCTTCTCCATCATGAGGCTCAATACTTCACAGTATTCTAGAAGCTTCATTCCAGCTGTGACCAAGTTGTGGAATGATCTTCCTAATCGGGTAGTTCAATCAGTAGAACTTCAAAAGTTCAAAGTTGCAGCAAATGTTTTTATGTTGAACAGGCTGATATAAGTCTTTTTATAGTTTATATATGGCATATCTGTTTTGACGTTGTTACTGTTTGTAGAATGATTTATTGTTAATTTGTTCTCATCATTTATTCATTTCCTTATTTCCTTTCCTCTCTGGGCTATTTTTCCCTGTTGGAGCCTTTGGGCTTATAGCATCTTGCTTTTCCAACTAGGGCTGTAGCTTGGCTAGTAATAATAATAATAATAATAATAATAATAATATATGGTACATATGTAGTATATATGGGTACAACAATGTGTAGAATATAGAAATCCACTTTTGATGACATTTGTGGACTATGAAAAAAACGTTTGTTAGTGTGCACCAGCCAATTTTGTGGAGAGTCCTGCGTTATTTTGGTGTTCCTCTTAAATATGTAAATTTGATTAAGTCTGTTCTTGAGCATGGCAAGTGCAAAGTTAATGTTAGTGGAGTCCTATCAAATGAATTTCCAGTGAAGAGTGGAGTACTTTAAGGGAATGTGTTGTCACCTGTATTGTTTATGCTCCTCATGGATTTTGTAATGCGCAGAAGAGTTGGGGATGCGGAGAAGGATTGGACTGGATTGGTAACAGGAAATTAGCTGACCTAGAGTATGCTGATAACGCTGTCCTTATTAGCAGACACCACAGGACTTCTAAAGCTTGCTTACCAGAATGCATGAAATATGACATGAGGTTGGACTCAAGATAAATAGAAGATAGACAGAGATAATGAGAACGGAAAATGCAATGGAAGATGAAATATCATTGGAAGGAGAAAGGATTAATGAGGTGGAATCAGGTAAATATCTAGGAACTATGATCTCTAATACAGGATCTGTAGAATTTGAGTTTAATGAGAGAATGAAAAAAGTAAATCAGACAAAGTCTAGGTTAAGTAAAGTTTGTAAATCAAATCGTCTGAGAATACATATGAAAATTAGGCTATTTATCATTTTAGTAAGATCTGTGTTACTGTATGGACATGAGTCGTGGTATGACAATGAAACAATATCCAACAGTTTTTGTCGATTTGAGAAAAAAGCCCTCAGAAAAATATCGGCAGTTAAATGACAGGACAGGATTAGAAATGAAACTGTACAAGAGATTACTCGAGTCTCCATA
>NC_090725.1:12538336-12545836 GCF_036898095.1 Palaemon carinicauda | reverse complement strand
CTCTGTTACGTTAACCACGAAGCACAAGACGTCAATAACAGATCCATATTGACTTTAAAAAATCTCTCGTCAATCAGCTGTTCTCTTCTGGTAATTAGCGGTGGATTCAGTCTATGATTTTCTCTTACCATGTAGTTGACGCATAAACATTTCGGTTTTATTACTATTTGGAGGCTAGAGAACATTTATCTACATTTCTTATTCTATCTGTAGATAAATGAAGGATGGTTGGGGTATCTCCTATGTTGAACAAGATTGAGAAGGGACATCTGAGATGGCTGGGACATTTAATGAGAATGGATGGAAATAGAATTGCAAGGAAGAGATGGGACTGGACGCCTGGTGGGAGGAGATCAAGAGGTAGACCACGTAAACGCTGGAGGGATGAAATTGAAGAGATTTTGACAAAGAACAACATGCCAACAATTGAACAGCTGAGAAGAGAGGGAATTTTTGAAAACAGAATTGAATGGAGAAGACAACTGATTCCACTGACAGGCTGAAAGCCTACCTGGGAGTGGAAGTGACGTGAAGTGAAGATCATTTATATTTTCTTATCTATTGTATGGGTCAATTCGTGACTCAAAGCACGTTTTTCGAGGACTGAGTAACACTCACAATACATTTGCTCTTCGGTTTAAGAAAACTGAGCAACAACGTTTAGTTTGGTCAGTTCCTGAATAAGTAAGTTGGTAAAGATCTTCTGCATTTATTACTTGAAAAAGAAGGTAATGCAATGGAGTTTCTAGCAACACTATCCCGAAATGTATGTTAGATAACAAAGCATGACATTTAAAGCCACCCACTTCAACGGCAAAATGCATACAATATTTATACACTCAGAGAGAGAGTGAGACACCAAAGTCATTAGACATTATTGATGAGTTCAACCGTAGCTTTACCTTGGATAATCACTGAAGCTCATTAACTTGGTTCACCCTAACATGCATTGCAATGCTTCAGTCCCAGTGGCTGTGGCTTCGTGTCACCAGGAAAGCCGTTGACCACACGCCAAGCGAGGTTATGCTTTGTTTGAGGCTGTTCTCGGTAATTATGGCTCATCGTGCTTTTAAGGCATCAGTTTTGTGGAAAGGTCGTTTGACTTTTAGATTCATCACTATTAATTGGCGCGTGTCCTCTCCAGATTCCTAACTTTTACTTTCTTATTCTTTTTTTTTTCTTAAAGGTCGCTCATGAATGGCAGAGGCAAGAAGACAGCGACATTGCCCTAGTAAGCAGGACAATGCCCTAGAGAATGGCCATATATCATATGATCAAGCTAGGACCAGTTAGGGCCAGGTAATGGCTGCTAAGGACTCACCAAACCACACAGTCTTAGTATGGTGAGGTTGCAGCGGCCAAAGGAACTAACGAGATTAGGCGGGACTTGAACCCCAGTCTGGCGATCACCAAGCTAAGACGTTACCAATAAGGCCACAACAAACTCTACGTATGTTCTGAATAATTAATGCCCTTGCATTGATTCTCCCCAGCCTCTTGATTGACCTATTGTAAGATTAATTCCCCGTTCGATAAACTCACATTTCTACTTTCTAATTCCATAAGTTCCTTTTTAGTGACACGCTTGGCTAATGTCGGTTTTTTTTTCAACTTTAGAACTTAATGTCTGGGATTTTTTTTTTTTTTTTTTTTTTTTTTTTTTTTTTTTTTTGTCTATTAAGTTAACGTATTATCGTAAGTTTCCCGTTTAATTGGGATATAATTAGGCAGTTTTGATAAGAGGTTAATTTACGTTGGGTAGTTGAAAACCTGCTGTTAATATAAGTCGAGGAAATTCTTGTTCTCGTTATGCACAGAACGAAACCAATAGATGCATGAATCAGGTATGAAGCCTTATAGAAATGACGATAATTAACGTTATTTTTTTTTCTATTCGATTTGTTAGGTTAGTTATAAGTTGAAATAAAAAAAATATGATTATGAATGCATAAATGTTTATGATAAATAACTGTCTTAACATTTTCGTCCTATTCCTTTACACCAGTGGTTCCCAAACTATCTTACCTGACGCCCCCTTTTTGCTTCCAGTAGACCCGTACGCCCCCACTCCTCTCTTTTATTTTATATGAAATGATTCTTACATTTATTTCTTAGCATTGTACAGGAAAATAGATTTCTGTTTGTATTACATTTTAATAATGAAAGCCACTCAAACAAATAATAGTACATTCCAGTAACTAAAAACGAAACATTTGGTTCAAAGTGAGCGAAAAAAAGTGTGAACATTAGCAAATTTTATTATTCTATTAAACAAGTAATTTCAACCAGATGACTTCACGCCCCCCCCCCTTGTATCGTCCTCATCCCCCCCCCCCCCCGAGTGGGGCGCGCCCCCCAGTTTGCTTTACACAATATTATGTGATTAGAAGTACATCCACAGAGTAGCCCCTTAGATTACATGATGATGTCACTGTCGCTAGTCGAGAAACGCATGTCTATAATTACTGAGCATTACGTGGATGATTTCGTAAGTAATTATATGGCAATAACACGTTGTCCATATATCACTGGTCGTTCGATCAGCTAGGTTAAGCAATATCACGTCTGACCAGATTTTGGATGGGTGACCACCTAGAAAAGACACGCTGTGGTACATAAGGCCCGTGAGCCTCCATGGGGCGCAGCAAGGGGTTAACAACTGCATTACATACTGTACTTATAGTCAATTTCTTTTAGCGATGCATATTTGCACCGACTCGCAGCGGTGCCCTTTTAGCTCGGAAAAGTTTCCGGATCGCTGATTGGTTGGACAAGATAATTCTAACCAATCAGCGATCAGGAAACTTTTCCGAGCTAAAAGGGCACCGCCGCGAGTCCGTGCAATAAGTTTCCGGATCGCTGATTGGTTGGACAAGATAATTCTAACCAATCAGCGATTAGGAAACTTTTCCGAGATAAAAGGGCACCGCCGCGAGTCGGTGCAAATATGCATCGCTAAAAGAAATGGACTATAGTGAAAAATGGTAGAGTAGCCTAACAACTCAGAAAATATTTAAAGGTGAAAGAATGTTTGCAAACGTATGTGCATATACGCAACAAATATTTATAAATGTAATTAATAGAAATAAAAAAATAAAGCAAAAAAGAACCTAACTATGAAGGAAGTGTCTCCCGAAAAAAGAAGCTTTTAGATTATGGAAACATGAGCAACATCCGACTTGATCATCGTATATGGTAAATGTGAGAGGGGATAGCTTGAAGGGTGTTCCGTGGCCTTGCCTTCGGTGTAACTTCGGTTATCCTCTTACAAGCGCGCTTAGTATTTTGTCTTATTTAGATATATTAAGAGGGAGAATGAACGACTGTTCCCTAACCTTTACACACATTTCTGCTTGTAAAAGTGAAAGCGATGTAGGTATAGTTACTCATATATGTTAATGGATGTCCAAGTATTTGAGAGAGAGTACCATTTCACCGCTTTCTGGACGACAGGTTACTAGGAGCGCCAAACCGATCAAATAATAAACTACCTATTTCGCGCGCCCAGACACCTGTCGTCCAGAAAGGGGTGAAATGGAAATCTCTCTCAAACACCCGGACTTCCACCAACTTATATGAGTGACTGTACATGAATACGATTGATTCGTTAAAATTTTGTATAACACTGAAGGGGGAAGCATCCATTTCAGTTTTCTCCGTCTGCTCACAATGATTTTGCAAATTCTTTAATCTAATACATTCAAGATGAATTATAGATGTTTTCTGATGATGGCAAAGGGCGTTTATGGTCGGGCATTGTTGGATTTGTAAACTGGTTAAAGTTTTCATGCTGGTTATACAATACATGAGTCTTTTTATAGTTTATTTATGACATATTTGTTTTTGATGTTGTTTATAGTTTATATGTGACATGTCTGTTTTGACGTTGTTACTTTTTTTAGAACGATTTATTGTTAATTTGTTCTCTTCATTTATTTATTTCCTTATTTCCTTTCCTCACTGGGCTATTTTTCCCTGTTGGAGCCCCTGGGCTTATAGCATCTTGCTTTTCCAACTAGGGTTGTAGCTTGGATAGTAATAATAATAATAATAATAATAATAATAATAATAATAATAATCTGTAGGGATGTGAACCACTGAGGATGAATGGTTCTTATTTGCCAAAGGAAACTTGTTATCGAGGTCATCTAGAACAGTTAGTAATATATTCCGACTCTTGGGTGCTGAGTGAAAGTTCCTTAGATTCATAAAACAACCATTATGGTAGTGATGTTAAATAAGCCACTGTGTAATGAATATTGCCTATTACTTTTATTGGCAGAACTTTTACTTCTCTAGAAGGACGGCTTCGATTCCCATCTTCAAAGCTCGGTGTACTTTTTATAGTTTATTTATGACATATTTGTTTTTGATGTTGTTAATAGTTTATATATGACATGTCTGTTTTGACGTTGTTACTTATTTTAGAATGATTTATTGTTAATTTGTTCTCTTCATTTATTTATTTCCTTATTTCCTTTCCTTACTGGGCTATTTTTCCCTGTTGGAGCCCCTGGGCTTATAGCATCTTGCTTTTCCAACTAGGGTTGTAGCTTGGATAGTAATAATAATAATAATAATAATAATAATAATAATAATAATAATAATAATAATAATACAAACCGTGTTCTATTATAATAAAGACACAAAGTCTTGCAGATGGCTGCCAATGCTATAGGTTTCATTGAATATGTAAAAGCGAAAATGTACAAAATGACTGAGCATTACCAAACGAGATTATGAACCCTGGGGTTTTTACGCTTAAACCACAACTATCAACGAAGTGTGAACACCCTTGGCTGGGAAACCAAGCGACTTCGCCGCAAACTCTTGTTTTGATGTTCTGTGCACCTTTCGTCATTCTGGGTCTTCTACTTTTTGCTTGTTACTTGGAGTTCTTAGGTGAAGTTTTCGCCTTTTAAGTCTGTGGTTTCATTATTTTGTTTTTAGCTTCTGAAATCTCTTATGATGACGTCTTGATAATAAACTCAAGATTATTACTTGTGATTGTGTTATCCTTTACTTACTTGTTTACTTGTTTTGGGTTTAAATCCAACCCTCCACTGAAGTCGAGTGAACTATTTCTCGGGCGGGTCCATATCAATCATCTAACGAAACATTTTCATTATAACTTATACAATTCTTTGATTGTAGCATCTTCCAAATCATATGATCTTGTGAAAAGTATTGTCTTTAGTTTCTTTTTAAATTCAATTGCTCCCTTTAGGTCCTTCATTTCAGTTGGCAGTTTATTATAATGTTTAGGCGCACAATAGTTAAGAAATATAATAGAATTGCGAGGGTGTGCTCAGAAAATTTAGGTTTCCTGGGCCCTTGGGTCTCGGGTAATTGTTGTGAACCATGGAAATTTGACAGATGGTGAAAGGATTTCACTGATGTTAAGATGACCTAACAACTGTTAAACAGAGGAGCATGACATGATTTAGCTTTTCGTGTTTTTCTTATCATTTTTGTTTGAGTTCAAGCTCATGCTTTAGAAGTAGAAAACCTTTCTGTTGCTTAGCAAAAAAAGAGATTATTGGATGACATGAAACCCCAGTCAAGTGTAATAAAATTCCTTAAAAAAACTTTGATGCTCTTAGCTCGTCATCTCTTGTTGCAATATCATCATCTCCTCATAAGCCTATTGACACAATATCACTTTGATATGATATTTCAGTTTCAAATTCATTTCGGGACTTAGTGATCGGGATACCTCAGGGGAAGTCGACTATTCAACTTGAGGAATCCTGTTTTAGTCTTTGGTTTTGATAAGCCGTCCGTATGTTAGCACAACCTTTTGCGCAAAAGGCAACCCAAAAAGTGTCTTTGGTAAGGTGTGAGAAGGAGTAAGCAGCACTCCTAGGTCGGGTGTTGTTGATCTCTGAACTTATCTAGCCAACAGAGACGCCTTCGGTGTGACAGTCGACTGGAAATGGCTATTGAGCGCCATTGCCAGAACTAGGCCGGCCTTAGACGTAACTGTTTTCTGAACGATATAACTGATCAGATAAAAATCGTTGCAAGCCATCTAACGTCTCTGCCCCTACACCATTCCGATATATCGTTACAATTTGCATCGGTTCCACAGTTTCCATAATGTCATCCGAGGAGGAGGATCCTCTGGCTCTAGCAGGTTTAGCTGTGGCATAATGCGTAAAAAGGGCAAAAAGTGCTCCTGGGTCTAAGCGAGGTCGCAAGTGGAGTAGAGAATGGCTACTGAAAAGAAAAACTCATACAAACTTGCTGGTGGAATTGAGAGCGGTGTCCGGGGATTGGAAAAATTATTTAAGGATGAACGAGGTAACGTACTTGAACCTTTTATCATTAGTAACACCTTTCATAGAGAAAGAAGACAGTCATGAGATGTGCAATAACGCCTCATGAAAGGCTGACAATCGTTAGATCGTTCAAATAAAATGTATGAATGATTAAACTGTTCATGCCGCTCGATCAGTTCATCTGAAACGATCAAAATCTACGCAAATTTCCCCCCTACACGGCAGTTTTATCGTAACGATTTATCTGATCAGTTATATCGTTCAGATAAACAGTTACGTCTAGGACCGGCCTTAAGGAGAGGACCAGAATTTGTGAAGTATACAGTAGTTGCGAACCTGAGTCAAAGCAAGACATAGCTTTTCTGAAAAGTAGAGGAAACCGATTGGAATTTAAGGACCGAATACTACTGGGTCTAGAAGTGGAACTAAGTGTTCTTCAAAGTAGTCCGTTGTCCTTTTGTCTTGCATCTTTGGTTTCCTGACCACTTTCACAATTAATTATTCACTCCTCATTTTTTATCATTTTGTACTTTGAGATGTGGGATTCAGGTGCCATCTTTTTGATGTCCTCATAAAAGTCAAAAGAAAATAATATCTCTGTTTTAAAGATCCTGGTTCATTCCTAAGTTTGAATCCAGTTACGTTTGTATTCATTATGTTCAAATAACAGTTGGACGCTGCAAGAAATGGTATTGATAATTGACTTTATATTGCATAGGTGACGCTAAATGTGTTTCTTATGAATAAACATGAAATTTTTCAGGTCAATGGATAGGTCGGATGAAATGAACAACTTCCTTGGACTACGTTTACTTTCGTTTTCCCAATCCATCACTTTTACAACACTTCGCAACTTGCGTTTTGACGGAAGCCTAGATTGCCCTCGGTTAAACGGAGGTTGGTTAAGGAGAACATAGCTGAAGGGGTTCCCATGCATAAGATTTATTTTTTATTTATTTTTTTTTGTGTGTGTGTGTGTGTGTGTGTAATTATGAGTAAACCGCTTTTAGTGTTATTTGTATTCCTAGCTGGCAGCTAAGAATTGATTGAAGATTAAGGTTTTTTTTTTTTTTTTTTTTTTTTTTTTTTTAATTATGAGTAAACCACTTTTAGTATTATTTGTATTCATAGCTGGCAGCTAAGAATTGATTGACGATTAAGACAATATCTTTCCTTTTTTATTTCGTGGAAAATAAAAGGAAATATTGCCACTTGGAAT
>NC_090725.1:12525836-12530836 GCF_036898095.1 Palaemon carinicauda | reverse complement strand
ACTTCCTCAAACCCGGTGACATAGCTATTCTTGCTAGTGTAACAAGTATAAGCTTTAGGCTGGAAGCACAATAGCGACTCTGTGGCGCCACAAAGCCACGCCAAGCCTGTGGCGGGGATGAGTGACAGAGAGCCACAGTCGCTTGCCACAGTCGCTAGTTTGCGCGGCAAAACTTGAAAACAATGGAAACCTATGGGAGACCACATCCCCGCCACACGATGCTGTGGCTTTGTGGCGCCACGGAGTCGCTAGTGTACTCCCGGCCTTAATAACAAAAAGATATAGGCGTTTCGAAAATAAACTCGAGGATAATGCCTCTATATTTGCTTTTGACAGCCGTGTATTTATCACAAACATTGTATATACATAATGAAATACAAATTAAATGTATCTTATTACATTCAGCAACTTAGCACGTCAGTATATTTGCTCTTTGCGATATTCTTTGACTCCTACACTAATATTTAAGCGGTTACTTCATATCTGACTTATGGTAACTATATCCAATGCGATGATTTCACCCATCACGATCTCTCGTGGGGTGATGAAAAGAATTTTGGTAGGTCATATTAATTTGCTGACCTTTTTGGGATTACCAACTTCGTAGAGAAATCACCTTAAATTTCATGATTTAATACCATAAGAACGATATCAACTTTGAGAACTTTCGATAAGTTGATCGCATCTATAGTCCATTTCTTTTAGCGATGCATATTTGCACCGACTCGCAGCGGTGCCCTTTTAGCTCGGAAAAGTTTCCGGATCGCTGATTGGTTGAACAAGATAATTCTAACCAATCAGCGATCCGGAAACTTTTCCGAGCTAAAAGGGCACCGCCGTGAGTCGGTGCAAATATGCATCGCTAAAAGAAATGGACTATAGATTGTCTCTTATTGAATATAACTTCAAATTTGTTAAATTCTGTTCAGCTTCTTTCTAGATTTTTTGATGACGCATGCGTAAAAGTATGTAGATTACTACCAATTTAATAATTACATCATAGCCAACTTCCTATTTTTTGTCCATGGCGGAGGCTATATAATAAGATTCTTATTATGATGTGAAATCACTGATATCTTATGCAATGTAAAGGGTAAGAGAGATTATCTTTTCTTATTTGGTGTCCACAATGTAAGATATTGAATTGTCTTCTTCAAAAGTTCAAAGTTGGAGCAAATGCTTTTTGTTGACCAGACAGACATGAGTCTTTTTATAGTTTATATATGACATATTTCTTTTTGACGTTGTTAATATTTTATATATATTATGACATATCTGTTTTGATGTTGTTACTTATTTTAGAATGATTTATTGTTTATTTGTTCTCTTTATTTATTTATTTCCTTATTTCCTTTCCTCACTGGGCTATTTTTCCCTATTGGAGCCCCTGGGCTTATAGCATCTTGCTTTTCCAACTAGGGTTGTAGCTTGGATAGTAATAATAATAATAATAGTGATAATTAGCTCAGAGCGATGTGATTTTTTCTTATATTACGAAATATAAAACGACATTTTTAACAATTTATATTATCGTATATACATTGGAAGCTTTTGTATTGGGTTGACCTAACTAATCCTCAATTGGGATGTAGGAGGGAGGGGTATGGCACAGGGTTGCCAGATATAGGTATTTATCCCTAGATTTGGGAATTTTGGGTGTCTAATGGGGATATTCTGTACAAATTTCTATGAAGAAGAAACAAAGATGAATGAACCTTTATATTGTTGCAATTAGTTTACTTGCGCTTATATGAAGTATAGTAGGTAATTTGGATGTTAGTAAAGCCTACATGATCAGAAGAAAATATATTTGTGGAAATGGAGATTTTTGGGTTGTTTTTGGGGATTTTTTATCATGAGTTTTTGGGGATTTTCACACTAACCCATCTGGCAACACTGCCCTAGATGCCATACTTTCATGGTGTTCTAATGGTGATACAGATGTTTTAAGGGAATCCGTGTACATCTGAAATATCCCATGATAATCTGGATAGGCTCACACTGATGCCCTTGTCAAAGTTTTGGTGCAGTATGAAATTTATTAAAGCTCAAGATTTCGCATTCAACCTTGTATTTTATTATTTAGAAAAATACAATTATGTATATACATATGCACACATACGTATATATATATATATTATATTATATATATATATATATATATATATATATATATATATACAGTATATATATATATGCATAAGAATACACATATATATTTTTCTAAAGAATAAAATGCAAGGTTGAATGCGAAATCTTAAACTTTAATAAATTTCAAATGGCACTAAAACTTTGAAAAGGACATCAAGTGTATATACACATAGTATATACTGTATAGTGTATACATATATAACTTCCTACATTTTTTTAATTATCAGGGTGGCGTTACAAGTTGCTATGCCAAGTATCTCAAACACCGTCTATCTATTCCTCCATCTTTGACGGAGATAGTCTCCAGTGACTCCCTTCATGTTCTTTATTTAGTGTCGCTGCTGTTTTTCCCCTATAAATTTATATAAATATACAGTACTATGATGTATATATGTTACAAATTTCAAAATTGTAAATGTGTATCTTATAATAAAAGATAAAGAAAAATATCATCTTGGTAGATTCATAATTCGATGAGATATTTCTAATCCGTAAATAGATTAAAGACTATTTACTATAAATTGAGTAACATGTGAATGCTATATATAAATGAAATAACAGACAGAGAACGTGCGGCCAGACTGAAAGCCGTGGACATGAAGCGTGAACATAATGAAAGAGAAAAAAAAATGAGATTGACATTACGGCCAGATGGAGGGAAGAGGAAAAAGAGAGATTTGTTTATTACGTAGTGTCAGGGTTGCCAGGTTGGCCTTATTTTACGCCAAACCCCTCCAAATTTGGCCTTTTTTTCGTGCTAGATACCTAAATTTGACCTTTTTGAAATTGGTTAGTCTTAAATGCTATATTTTCTGCCTTTTTCTACTATTAGGTTGGCCTTCTAAAGCTGCAGTCGATCAGACGTTGGCTTTTTCTCATTTTGGAAAAACCTGGCAACTCTGCGCAGTGTGTCTCTCTTCGGTTCCAACAATTACCTTACTGGACCCGACCACATGCTACACTTTCGCCCAGTCCGCAAGATCGGAAACTTGTACTAACCCATACCATTAAATCTAACAATAAAATCATCCTTTCCATTTTTTCTATTGAAGTACAGCAAATAAAGCAATAGTTCTTGAAAAAAAAAAAAATAGGAAAATATTTTTTTTTTTCATATATTCTCTATAGCGGTCTACCGTATATTATAAGTGCAGAATTAATCATTATCGAAATATATTACACAGGTCAGTACTGTACATGCATGTACAGTACAGTACTTGTACTATTTTCTTTATAGATTTTATGAACCACATAGTTAAAACGGGAATTTCATTCATTTGTTTTGGGGGCTTACTCATATAGAGATTTGAAACGCTGAACCTTGATTGTCATAACCCAGATAACTTATATATATATATATATATATATATATATATATATATATATATATATATATATATACATATACATATATATATATATATATATATATATTATATATATATATATATATATATATATATATATATATTGTATTCAATTACTCTTGCTCCTTTTATTTCTTCATCCTTATATGGAGGACCATAAACATGCGTAATGAGAGAGAGAGAGAGAGAGAGAGAGAGAGAGAGAGAGAGAGAGAGAGAGAGAGAGAGAGCAGTAAAGTTTCATTTGTTCAAAGAGATGTCTTATAATGGACTTCAAGATTTTATTGAGGAAACGAAATGTAGAGTTATTTTTGCTGAATCACATTTTTTTTTCACTTTCACTACAGCCCATTTCTTCCTTTCTTGCTATTTTTCCCTGTTGGGGCCCTTGGGCTTATAGTATCTTGCTTTTCCAACAAGGGTTGTAGCTTGGCTAGTAATAATAATAATAATAATAATAACAATAATGATAATAATAATCACATCGTTTGTGACATCTGTGAGCACAACAATCTTTACTCTTATTTATAAAGGTAGTTTTTGTTATTATTACTTATATGATAAGTATTATATTTCTATTGAAAATTTTAAGTATGATAACGCAAAGGAAATAATAGAATAATTAAAAGAAACATTGATATCACACACGTATCTCATCCTCGATTATTACTTATATGATAAGTATTATATTTCTATTGAAAATTTTAAGGATGATAACGCATAGGAAATAATATCTATTGAATAATTAAAAGAAACATTGATATCACACACGTATCTCATCTTCATATATCAGATATATCTTAAAGATCTTGAGAATTTTGAAGAATTAATGCTATGTGTATAAACATACCTTTACTGATAACTAAATTTCGCCTCTTCAATAAGAATGACAAAACCGTTCGCTATCCAGTAGTGATTTTGCACTCAAATATGGAGGATTGATTTCGAAATGAAAACTCTAGTATTTGACGATTGATAAAGTACAGCTTTTGGATTTCACTCAAAAATATTGCTATTGCATTTTGTCTTAATATAGGGTCCGATTAAGTTGTACATTTTTTCTTATTTTGTATCCCTCGACTTACCTTTGTTATAAAATATACAGACAGTTTGATGAAACCGGTACAGAAACACACATGTACACACACACACACACACACATATATATATATATATATATATATATATATATATGTATATATATATATGTGTGTATACATATATATATATATATATATGTGTGTGTGTGTGTGTGTATATACACACACACATATATATATATATATATATTATATATGTATATATATACGTATATATATATATATATATATATTATATATATGTATATATACATGTGTATATATACATATATATATATATATATATATATATATATATATATATAAATATATATATATATATATCTTTCTGTGTTTCACCTATTAACTGAGTAAGGAAAATTTCCACATTTAGACTCGCCGT